>NC_137952.1:50067180-50636273 GCF_963924665.1 Micromys minutus
CCCTATCTTCCCTTCAACTTTCTTTCTTAACTTTACATAATCCACTTTAAATCCAGAGTTTACCTAGTGATGCCTGTATATTGCATAGGCGTAGGACCATATACTAGAGCATGGGAAACACATGGGAACACATTCCAGAAGAAAACTGACTCTCCCTCCCCCAGATGCTGTCAGTTGTCAATAGAGTTTAAGCTATTTCAAGCCTTCGTGAATTCATGAACCTCTCCTTTATCCATGCTGGGATTTTGACCGGCTTGGTCTTACACAGGTTTATGCAAACAGTCGCAGGCATTTCAAGTCTGTGTGTGCAGCTGCACTATCAGAGCCAGAAAATGCTGTTTTGCTGCTGATGTTCACCCTGTCTGGCTCTTACAGTTGTTCTGCACCTTCTTCCACAATGACCCCTGAGCCCAGTATGGAGGGGTAGATACCGCCTTCCCATTGAAAGTTGGACACACGATGGTCTATTATCATTTTCAGGTGGAACATCTGGCCATTTCTATATTAATTGCCATCTACTGTAAAAAGATACTTCTCTGATGCTAGCTGAGACTTGAACTGATTTATTAATATAGTGATGAGTGATTAGAAGTTGGCTTTATGAAATGGTAGTGGAGCTCTCGGGCTGAATAGCCTGATTCTTTAGAGCTTGGGTCGGATAATAGGTCGGCTCTTTCGTTCACAAATTAAAGGGAGGAAAAGATTACGAGTGTAATTAAGGGTAGGTTGCAAATAAATAAAAGTAACTGGAAAAAAAAAAGAAGTTGGCTTTATGCTGTGCCCATTTAGCAGAATAATAATGGTAGAGTCTCCACTAGGACCCAAGACCCGGTGAGCCACAGGTGTTTGGCCTAGGTACAAGGTGTGACTTCTACCTTGTGGAGAGGGTCTCATGTAGTTCAGGCTGGCCTTTAACTTGTTATGTCACTGGGAGTCCTGCAGATCTTCCTAGGCCTACCTTTCAAACTCTCTCTGCCTCCTCAGTGTTTGGATCTATGCATGTGCCACATACCTGGATACATCTTGGAAGGGATGTTTGCCAGATTTACACTTAATTATTTGTGTTGCCATAGATCAATCTGGGATCCTGAAACTGGGAGGTGGTATATATTAGGTAAGAGCTCTACCACTGACCTATACCCCCAGCTTAAAAAGATTCTAAAATATTAAGTTATTATATATGTATACACATATGATAGATGAGTATGGGAGTGTACAGGATATAGTACATGCAAAGACATCAGAGACAACTATGTGGAGTTGATTATCTCCTATCTTTATCTGGATTCTGGGGACTGAACTCATACCATCAGGTCCATGAGGCCAGATGTGCACTGCACCGTATCACTAGCCCTTTATTTTTTGTTTTTCACGTTTCATAATCCAGGCTGGCTTTGAGTCTAGGTAGGCTTTAAATTTGCAGTCCTTCTGCTTCAGCCTCCCAACTAACCAGGATCACAGGCCTGCACCGTCATGACCTGCTTGACTTTGTTTGAACGATTTATTTTTCTTGTTTATTTCAAATTTAAGTGACATTTTAAAACTTTTATTTGAATGTTCTCTGTTTCTCTCTCTCTCTCTCTCTCTCTCTCTCTCTCTCTCTCTCTCTCTGTGATGTATGTATGTATATGGGAGCGAGATAATGTGTGTGTGAGAGATGTATGTGACATAAATATGTGTTTGGTGTATGTGTATGATAGATGTGTGTAGGCAACAAATGTTCACAACCTACTTTAAAAAGGGTTTAACCTCCAATCTAGCCTACCATATGTAGTGGAAAAGGAAAGTTATTAAGACAGTAGGGAAGAAAGCTGTGTAGAAATGGCTCTTCAGGGACAAGTTCAATATTCACTGTTCTCAGTTCAGTTTGCTAGTAAACACCAAACACAAATCAGCAAGCTGCAGGCCAGCTCGCTTGGCAGACACCGTCCAGTAATTAGCAGCTGCATCTGGCCAGCTCGGCAGGCATGACACAGGAAGAAACCACAAGGCTCACCAAATGGCCTGGTTCTGCAAAGTGGCAAGAAGATGCAGAAACCTCATGAGATGTTCTTTGGTAAGTTTCTTTCTATCAAGTCACCACCAGCAAAGTTCAGTAAAACAGTGTAAGGTGGAACCAATATATGTGTATTGTCAGTGAAGAATAGTGAGGCAGAGCAATGAGAACCAGTGCTCAAGCTCCCACTGTCTGTGGGGTCATAGTTACATTTCTTCTAAACATCATGCCTCCTTTCACGTGTTTTCTATAGCAAAAAATCTTTTCAGCCATCATGTCTGCTTAAGCAAAACATTCTTTCATGTGTCTGCTTTCACCATTGTGACCTAGCAAACACCATTTGACATAACTGACTTTATAAGGAAACCAGAACTGTCCAATTCAAATGTGTGTGTGTAAGAGAAATGATGTATGTGTGTGAAAGGGGTGTGTGTGTGTGTGTGTGTGTGTGTGTGTGTGAGAGAGAGAGAGAGAGAGAGAGAGAGAGAGAGAGAGAGAGAGAGAGAGAGAGAGAGAGAGAGAGAGACTATACAGGTGTGTGTATGTGGAGGCCAAAGGCTAATACCTGGACATATTCCTCTTCACTTCCACCTTATCTATTTCTGTTTGAGACAGTGTTGGGTTGGGTCTCATTGAAACTGGTGCTTATTGTTTTGGCTACAGGCTGACTAGGGAGCCCCAAGGACCTGCCTATCTCTCCTCTCTTCCCACCCCTAGTGGTAGGGTTACAAATATATACCTCCAGGCCCAGCAATTTTTTTTAAAAGATGAGTGTTTGGGATCCAAACTCATTCTTTATACGTGCATAGCCAGCTCTCACTGAGCTTCCTCCACAGGCAAACATTGTGATTTTTCCCTTTGAAGCCTCAGCTTAACAGTGTGTTGTTTAATTCACACTTATTTGCAAATTTGGCAGTTTTCCTTCTTGTTCTCAACGTCTTCTTACATTATGGTAAGAGAAGAAATGCTGAATAGTTCTACATTCTAAAATGCATTCAGCTTTGTTTTGAGGTCTAATAGAAGGTCTATAATTGTTACTATTATCTATTATAATTTACATGCATATAAATCATATATTAATATTTTATTGACATAATTTCTTCTTTGTCTTATAGTAATATTTGATTTAAATTCTATTTTCTGGTGTTAATATACCCACTTGTGTTCTCTTGATTATTTGTACAGTGTATTTGCACAGGGAAAGCCTATCCCAGTACCTTCAACATATCTGGGAGTCTTTAATAATATAAACTTGGACTGTTATCTTAAAACTGTTCTGACAAGTGTTTGTGTTTTAACTGGATAGTGCCATCCAGTTATATTTGTAGGAATAACTGATCAGGGAGGATCTATTTATTGAAAGTTGTTGCTAACGCTTAAAATATCTGTTGTAACAATTTTGCACATCCATTGAATGCATTCTGATTGTTCTCACTACCACCTGCTTTCATTTTCCACTCCCCCCTTCCCTATTGATCCCACTCTTACATGTATGTCTTTTGTTTTGTTTGTACCCCTCTGGGTTAGACTAGGGCCATCTGTGTGAGATGGAACTACACACTGACGTAGTGTGTAGTGTGTAGTGGATACACCAGAAGGATACACCAGAAGGATACAACTGAAGGAAGTAGTCCATACTTTCCAGAGTCCATCAGTGCCCACAATTAAAAGAAGAGCACCATAAGCCCATCCCCATTCATGACTAACTATTGAGAGGACCTGTCTTGTGCAGGTCCTGTGTAATCACAGCCACTGAGACTTCATGGGTGCATCAGTGTGCCATGTCTAGAGTAGGGATTTCCCTACCCTTCTCCCCATCTTCTCTCAGTGTATTTGGTATTGCTTTGCCTTGTCCAAATCTCTTTCCTGGATTTTTGAGTAGTGTCCTCCAAGTCCCCAAGGCTCTCTTCCTTTTTATTTTTTACTTGTGTTTCTCATTTTATTTCTCTTTGCGTTTGATTTTTTAAAAGTAATTTTTACTGGTCAGCTCTCAAGGCAATGATCTCTTTTGCCATCTCTGGTTGGCCCAAGCAGTGAGTGCTTAAATTTGTTATTTTATTTTTCAGTTATAAAATTCATGTCTAGCTCTCCTGTTTTATTTGCTGAGATTTTCTTCTTTCCCATTCATTTCAGTGGCATTTAGGGTTTTTTGAAGAGTGACTGTCAAGTTTCACCAGATGCAGCTAGCATCTTTATTCTCTGAGTAATGTGGCCATTAGGAACTGTAATTTTCACGGTGTGGTGGCACATGCCTTTAATCCCAGCACTTGGGAGGCAGATGGATCTCCATGAATTTGAGGCCAGCCTGGTCTATATAGAGGAAAATAAAACTCAAAGAAAAATGAAACAAAACAAGAAAGAATTGTAATTTTCTTAGGTTTTCATATGTCAAGGAATTTTGAATTGGATTTTGGAAACTTGGAATATTTGCATTGTGAAACTCTGGATCTAGTTTTATTTTTCCCTATGAAATAGAGACACCAAACACCATGTAAAATGCAAGAAGGAAAATGACAGATTTTAAATATAAAATTGTAATATATATATACATATATTACAGTATGTAGATTGTAAATATAGATACAAGGATCTTCAACACAATATTATCAAACAGAATTAAGCAGTGTGTAAGATGAAGCACACGTGGTAACAAAGACTTGTTTATGGGATGCAAGGCTGACTTCACGTTTGAAAATCAAGTAACTTAACCCACACATATAAGTGGGCTAAAGAGGGAAGTTCCTGAGATCCATTGCAGCCAAAGCATCTGATGAAGGTCAGTACTTCTGGGAGGGAAAGAAAAATGAGAACAGGCAGAGTTTCCTAAATTCACTGGAGGAAGACTGAGACCAGCATGACAGTACTCAGGGAGGAAGACTGAGGTCAGCATGTCAGTAGTCAGGGAGGAAGACTGAGGTCAGCATGACAGTACTCAGGGAGGAAGACTGAGGTCAGCATGACAGTACTCAGGGAGGAAGACTGAGGTCAGTATGACAGTACTCAGGGAGGAAGACTGAGGCCAGCATGACAGTACTCAGGGAGGAAGACTGAGGCCAGCAAAACAGTACTCACTGGAGGTAGACTGGATATTTTCACCCAGTTTTAGGCACAAGGCATGGATGCCCTCTAACCCTAATCCTACTCAGGTCTACAGGAAATCCCAGCAAGCCCCCAGGTAGGTCAGGGCACCCAAAGCATAAGGCTGGAAGAAAGCAATACAGCTCTTCTACCCACAGACTTTGAAATTTTCTCTGTGTTGGTGTGCACAAAGTTAGGTTTCATTAGGGCATTTTGTTTTCCAATGAATTTTGTTCTTGTTTCTCTCATCTGTCTGCCCTCCATTTCATATTTCCTTCTTTGTTCTTGCATCCTGTGTATCCTTTGTCCCTAACCTTTCTTAGTACCTACTGAGTCTCTCCTTGGACACCTCTTTAATTCCCTATCTGATTTTCACACTCATACCCTGTTATTTAAGAACATTCAAATTTTGCTTATCTCAATATAATACTTTTTGGACCCATCCATTTTCCTGTAACACCTGTAATGTCATTTTTCTGCACACTGATTAAAACTCCATTGTGTATGTGGCCCCATTCTTATTATTTGGAATTGTCAATGAACGAATAATTCAGCAATAAGCACGTGTATGCAAGTATCTCCATGATAAGAAACGGAGCCCTTTGGGTATATGCCCAGAAGTGCTATAGCTGGGTCGCATGGCAGCCCTGTCCTTTCATTTTCTTAGGGCACTGAAGACTTATTTCCATAATGGTTGTATCCATTTACAGTAATTAAGAGTCCCCCACCCCCATGTCTCTATCAGCAGTTTTGACATTTCTTTTCTTTTTTCTTTTTACCAATTAATGTTTTAAGCTAATGTTTGATTTGTCCTTTGATAATTTCAGACACGGTATTTTGGCCACACCCATAGCTCACCCCACAATCTCTGGATCGTTCCCCATCCTTTGTTTTCTTGATAATAGTCATTTTAACTTGAGTGAGATAAAATCCTCCAGTAGTTTCAATTTTCATTTCGGTGCTGGTGAAGGTTGTTGAGCAAATAAAAGAATTGTTGGTTGTTTGCATTTCTTCTTTTGAAGACCCTCTGTTCATTTCCTCATCCCTTTTATTGACTGGTAGTTTTGTGTGTTTAAGTTTTGTTTCTCGATGTCCACACCCTACCTGAGGGTTTCTTTTATCCCAACAGCTACTGTTCCTTCTCTGCACACATTGCTTTGCTGTGTTGAAACTGTTGAACTTTATAGAGTCCCATTTGCCGAATCCTGGGGCTGTTTCCAGTGCTACCAGCATTGTCAAACCACCTAAACCTAGAACCTGGTTGTGTTTTTGTGTTTCCTCCAGCAGTTTCAACACTTTAAGTCTTAAATCCAGGTCCTCTGGACTTAGTTTTACTGTGCACATCATATTTCATATTTATTAGATTAAAAAATCAGTCTTCTAAGGTTAGTGGACAAGTCTCTAGGTCCCAATATCTATTACATTTTAAGAATCTTTAAGTGCTATTTGTGTCTGAACCATGTGTAGCTATCTGTCTATCAGGTGTCTGATTTGCAGCAATCCATCTCATAGTTGAATTCCTCAAGTCTGTGGTGTAAGAGTATAGTCAACTTATGCATGGCAGCTTTTGGCTGAGCCCAAGAGTCAAAACTACCCAATGTGGTTGCTCTCCTGAACTCTGCCTTGTCTCTGACCTTCTTGGTGTTTTCTGATTCCCCAGGAGAATACATGTTTAATTCTATGTCCCCCCCACAATGCTGTGTTTATTTTTCCCTACCACTTCCTCTTCCTAAAAGAACCTGTATCTAGGGTTAAGCAGATGGGAAGGAGGAAGGGAGAGAAGAGAGGGGAGAAAGAACAAGCAAAAGAGCAACAGGATTCACTGCCTCATCTTGGAATTGCAGCTCTTACAACTGGCAAGGACATTCTCTGACTTGGACTTTGCTGCCCCTACAGTGTCTCTGTGTTTTTACTGGTGACACCACTGGCACTGAACTATTCTAATGTTGATAGAAGAGTCTGTTTTTCTCCCACAAGTCACAGTAGAGCGCTTCTCCTAGAGTGAACCATGTTCTGTTGGGTTGAATTAGAAATGGTCCCCATAGGCTCATATAGTTGAACACCGGTTCCCAGTTGCTGACACTAATTTTTGTAGTTTTGGAACCTTTAAGGCTTGGAGACTTTCTGGAGGAAGCACGTGACTGGGGATCATTTTGCTTTGTTTTGTTTTTATATAGCTCCACTGTGTTTCCTGTCTGTCTGCTTCCCACTTTGGTTCTCACCTATTTGTTTCTGCTTCCTGCTTTTAACTGAGGTGTGACCTTTCAACTTCCTGTTATGGCACCACACTATACTTTTCCTACCACGATGGATTCTCTGGACAACTCTGGAACCATAAGCCAAAATAAACTCTTTCTT
This sequence comes from Micromys minutus, assembly GCF_963924665.1. Classification (NCBI taxonomy): domain Eukaryota; kingdom Metazoa; phylum Chordata; class Mammalia; order Rodentia; family Muridae; genus Micromys; species Micromys minutus. Next base: position 50,074,613 of record NC_137952.1, read on the forward strand.
CCTTAAGTTGTTTCTGGTCTTGGTGTTTTATCACAGAAACAAATAGTAACGAATACACAGGACATTTTCTGCTTCCAGACTCTGGGCTGATTGGGTTCAGATTAACAAACTCTGGAGGAAAAGTGAGTAATACTTCCAGCTCCAGGGCACTGGGATTCCAGTCCCCTTCCTGATCCGCCCACTACTGTTGGCTTTCGAAATCTATAAGCACTTACTCCATGCATGGGACTTATCCTGGGCCTTTTATGCCTTGTAAGGGCTACACGCATTCTTCTCTCTTTTAAAAAGATGGTTCGGCCCTTTCATATGACCCAAAGCATCGTTCAACAACTGCTAAATTCCAGTACAGAATGGAATGTAGTGAAAGTCAACAAAAGCATGGCGAGCCACAGACTCTTCTGTTCAGGATGGAGCAGACTCTCCAGTCCCTTCCTGCTATGACTTATTTGTCAGGCAAGGCTCTAAACCTAACATTTGCTGAGCAAGATTTATCTGTCTGGTATGATACATGAGTTAGAGGCTCTGTTGGTGACTGAATATCTTCCAACTCTTTAGAAAGATAATAGAAACAAAATAAAGATAGCGATGAAATGCAGTCGTGATAAACTACCCAATTAGAGGGGAGAGGAAAATGTTCAAGCAGCATTAGCTTAAGTGCTGTACATACTGCTTTTACATTTTTTGGAAAAGAATATGAAGAAAATAAAACACCAAAAAAACTAAAATATTCATACATATTTGGGAATTTATGTTAAGATAGTAACTTTAAAAATTAAGTCATGTGCTCAAAGAGACTTCTTAAAGAATCACCTCTAGCCACCAGATATTGTTTCCTGAGAAATGTTTTATTAAATTAGGGGCTCATATATATTACGTTACATGCTAGACCAACTTAAAATAAATATCTGAGTATGTGAAGTTAAGTAAACATGCTTGCAGCACATTGATGGAACAACAGACTTTTACTGTGAAATTTTAATCTTTGTATTGAAACAGATACCACTCAAATGAAATACACAGGAAAGAGAGTTTTAACACAATATTACCAAAGCCCACAATTCCATAAAAATAAAGACACTTCACGTTTGTATTTCACTCGGTCTCCTTTAGTAATGTTTATTTATCTTTTACACTGTTGTAATGTAATTCTTACAAATCCCAGTAGTTTTTGAACAGTTTTTGTTTGCTTGTTTGATTGTTTTAGGTGCCATCTTACTCTTTTGTCCTAGTGGCCTTAAACTTCCCGTGGAATCCACATTTCTCCTCAACTCACAATCCTCTCTCTTTAGGTTCTGGAGTGCTAGGATTACAAGTGTGTATACCACCAGGCCCAAAACGGTTTAAAATACATATATAGGTTGAAATTAAATTAATTTTGTACACCACCCCCAGATATTGTAGACAGGGACCAAACTCAAACTCAGATCCCCACACATGCTGAGAAAATATGATATAGCTACATCTCTACTGCTTGATGGTTCTTCTGCAATATTGAGCGATTTGTCTCACAGCGTTAGAAGCGTTCCAGGAGAGTATTGATTGAACAGTAGCAGTAGAATGTGAGGATCTCCTGTTCTAGCATCTTTAACACAGCGTATTATATAACCTCTGTAAAGGAGAAGATACTATGCTTATCACTAGCCACGTTTAACAAATACTGCAAATACAGTTCATATAACCCTACACTCAACCCTTTCAAAGGGTCTGTACTGGGTGGTTTTGTGTCAACTTGACACAAGCTGGAGTTATCACAGAGAAAGGAGCCTCAGCTGAGGAAATGCCTCCACGAGACCCAGCTGTAAGGCATTTTTTCAACTACTGATCAAGGGGGGAGGGTCCAGCCCATTGTGGGTGGTGCCATTCCTGGGCTGGTAGACCTGGGTTCTATAAGAAAGCAGGCTGAGCAAGCCAGGGAAGTAAGCCAGTAAGTAACATTCCTCCATGGCCTCTGTATCAACTTCTGCTCCTGACCTGCTTGAGTTCCTGTCCTGACTTCCTTTGGTGATGAACAGCAATGTGGAAGTGTGAGCTGAATAAACCCTTCCCTCCCCAACTTGCTTCTTGATCATGATGTTTTATGCAGGAATAGAAAGCCTGACTAAGACAAATTGATATCAGCATAGTGGGGTATTCCTGTGACAACCTGACCATATTTTGGGGAGGACTGTGAAAGGACTTTGGAATTTGAGCTAGAAGAGCCATTGGGATGTTAAGAGCTCTGTGAGATGTTCTGTAGGAGCTTGGAAGATAATGTTGAGAACAGTGCAGAAGATGGAGGCCTGGATTGTGAAATTTCAGAGGGAAGAGCAAAGATGTTTTGATCAGGGCTGTTGCTGTTTTAGTTGTGAAGATTCTGTGGTTTTGGTTAGCTGGGGTTGAAGAATCAGCTGTGATTAACAAGGTAATAGAACTACTAAAGCAAATCCCTTGCATTACTGGGATGATTGATGCTGGTCAGCTGGAGCTAAGAAATTAGTGGTGATTAAGAAGAGACCAGTATCATTGAGGGAATCTTCTGGGAAGTTTTCTGAGAGCACAAAGAGGCTGTGTTCCAGAGCTAGCCAAGGTTGTACCTCATGATATGGGTGGACTTGGTAATGTGTAAGAGTTACCCAGGTGGTACTGGTTTTGAAGGAATGAAGGGGTCATGGAGAGCAGCTGAGGCTTGGCACTGTGAGAGGCCATGTAAGGCTATTAGTGAAGGTGCAGCCTCAGTTGCAATTAGTGTCCCAGGACAGACAGTAGTGTTTTGGAGATGCCAGTACCATGAGATGACCACCAAGAACAGCAGCAGCAGTGGAGAACAGGCAGCTGGAGCTTAGAAGACAGTGTGTGCTACAAAGGGCAGAGCTGGAGAAGTGGCCCAAGACCTTGGAGGAGCCCAGAAGTTTGTAAGTGGATTCCCAGATATTGGACATTGATTAGAGATTGATTTTGATTGTGACTGATATTTTTTCCTCTTGAAGGAAGTGGAACCCATAATTAGGAGACTTTGAATTGTAAAAAGACTTAGATTTCTTAAAGAGACTGGATATTTAAAGGTATTGCAATTTAAATATGTAAGAATTTGTAAAGACTGTGGGACTCTTAAAGTTATTTAGATCTTGGGGATAAACAAAAAAGTAAGGGTTGAGGTTTAATAGTGATGTGTTTGTGTGTCAAGTTGACAAGGGGTCAATTTTACTAGCTCGTTTTGTGTCAATTTGACACAAGCTGGAGTTATCACAGAGAAAGGAGGCTCAGTTGAGAAAATGCCTCCATGAGATCCAGCTGTAAGGCATCTTCTCAACTACTGATCAAGGGGGCAAAGCCCATTGTGGGTGGTGCCATCCCTGGGCTGGTAGACCTGGGTTCTATAAGAAAGCAGGGTGAGCAAGCCAGGGGGAAGCAAGCCAGTAAGTAACATCCCTCCATGGCCTCTGCATCAGCTCCTGCTTCCTGACCTGCTTGAGTTTCAGTCCTGACTTCCTTTGGTGATGAACAGAAATGTGGAAGTGTTACCTGAATAAACTCTTTCCTCCCAACTTGCTGCTTGGTGGTGTTAGAAACCCTAAGACAGGGTCTAAGGTCAATTTTACTAAGAGTGAAAAATGTGATTAAAAAAAAAACCAAATTTCCCTGAAACATCTGAAAGATAACTTTGGTTTTATGTCACATATTCAAATAGTAATTTTAAATAACTGTATGTGGAAACAACAGAATACAAATTAAATATAGTTATATATAAAATTATAATATGCAGTTTGTAATTTAATAAATTTTGTTCAGTAATTATTATATTGAATTGACTCTTCTTAATAAGTCTCTTTATAGGAACTTGTTGGTGCCATGTTTGAAACTTTGTATTATCTTAGATTTTGGTAATTTTTGTGTCTAGTTTTTTAAAGTTTTAGATTTACATTTTTTAAAATGTTACATTATTTATTTGCTTTTATCAGGGAAGAGTAATTCAGGTTCAAGTTAGAGGAAAGCTTATGGGATTTGCTTCTCTCCCCCATGTGGGGCCTGAGGATTGAACTCCCATTGTTTGTGTTGGCATATTCTACAGTGAGCCATCTTGATTTACATTTTAACTAGTTCTTTGAAAGTATCACACAATAGATTTGGTCTCAACTCCTTCCAGACCCAGATTCATCTCCTTTTCCTATGCACTCACCTTTGTGTTCCTGTCTTTTTTTTTTTTTTCCTTCTCTCTCTTTTCTCTTTAAAAGCCACTTCAGTTCCCTTTGTGCTCCCTTGGATGTGTGGCTATCCACAGGGTTCGATTACCAGTGCCACACCCTTAAACAAACTGAGTCTTCCTCTCCCAGCATTTATTTATGTTTAGGATTATGGTCAGTTTTAAGTTACATTTTGTATAAGGATTATGGTTTGGGTTGAGGTTGATCTTTTGTGAATGAATCATTTAAACTGTCATTTAAAACCACCACCATCAACACCCCACTCACCACTACCACCACCACCACCACAACAACAACATCAGCACCATCAACACCACCATTGCCACAACAACACCAACACCCAACACTTCCACCATCACCACCAGCACCACAACAACTGCCACTTGTCCTTTGGATTGAAGATCTGTTGTACCTTCGTTAAATATTGGCTGACCATTAGTTGTGTCAGTGTATTTTTGTAAATTCACTCTGTTCCACTGTCCTGAGTCAGCCAGGTGCAGCAGCTTATGCATGTGATCTTATCACTCAGGACTCTGAGGCAGGAGAATTAGGAATTCCAGACCAGCCTGGCTAAAGAAACAAAACAAAAAGTAAATCTAAATATCAGATATTTGTAAGGTTTCCAAACTTTATGCTTCCTTAAAAAATCATGCTAACTATTTTAGTTCCTTGGCTTCTGTATATAAAGGTTGAAATTTGTATAACTGTACTTACAAAAATTATTTGAGGGTATCCAACGAACTATAACCATTAAAATGTATTCATCTTAGGACTGAACCTTCTATATTCTTTTGGTAAACTCTGCCTGACGGCAGACTATGGTCCTCATAATATTCTTATGTATTCAATTTATATTTTAAAAAGTGTTGATACATAAAGATAACTAAGAGCAGTGACTTTTGTTTTTAACTTTTTAAAAATGTAATCCTATACATAGGTTTCTCAGTTATGGTCAAACTTGCTTCACTGCATGGATTTGAAAAAGCTTCCATTATTTCCTATGGTTTGGAATAATTTAGTGCAGGAATTATCTGTATTTTCGATAGACCTAGTCTCTGCATGTCTAAAAATATCTTTTTTTTTTTGCCTTGACACGTGGCGGGTATTGTGACTGGGCTGGGAGTCTTGGAACACTGGCCTCATTCAATCATTTTTAAGTATTTTCTACAGTCTACAGCAAAGCGTCCGCTGCTAACCCATTCCTTTCCCATTTCAAGTAACCTGTCCTTTGTTGGTTTATAATGTTTTCTTTTTCATAATTAGATTTCAGGAATTTCATCAGAAAATATCATGAGGGGTCTAGTTTGTTTGCTTGTTTGTTTTTAACATGTGATTAATTCTACTTGGGCTCCACTGCTTTTCTTAACCTAAAAACTAAAACCTTTTTTCTACTAAGAAAAGTTTTCTTTTATAACTTCCTTAAATATGACTTCTCCATGTGTTCTCTCTTTTTAGTAACATTTATTATTAACACTCAAATACCCTAGATCTGTCTTTTGTGTCTCTTTTCTTAATTGCTCATGAATTCTACACCATTTGGCAGTGATTCCTTCCACTTGACCTTCAAAATAGTCGTTGGGTTCTTACTTTTTATTTAAATCTTTTGAATGTGCAATTTAAGAAATAAGTATCTTGGTTCTAGAGAAGCCTTTTGTTCTGTGTTTAATTAAGTGCCCTTTGGGAGTTCTCATTTGTTTTCTGTGTAAGTTCATCTGTCCCTTCCATGAACTCTATTTAATATCTTGTGCTCTCCTGCTTAACCCACACAGCCCACCACCCCCTCCAGCTTGCTAAATTCCCCTAACTTAGAGGCTTTCAACCCTGGCCACACAAGAACAACCCTGGGGGGGGGGGCTTGCCTCTGACACAGTGCAACTAATTAATGAGGAATTTCTGATAGCAGAATTTGGGCCCTTGTAGATGTTAAAACTCCCCTGATGGCTCTAGCAAAGCAGCCTTGGGTAAGCACTGCCCTCTTAAATGGACCTCATTTTATTTGCCTGCTCATGGGTGTCAGTTCCCACATACAGAAGAGCAGGCAGGGAAAGTCAGAGGCTCTCTTCGCAGGCAGCTGTGCCTTTCAAATTGTACAGTTGTTCCAGATGGGGACTTGAGAAGAGGAAGTCAGCAGGCAAGCACGTAAACAGCCATACGTAATCCCAGAGTCCCCTCTGAGACTCCACTTGGCAACTAAAGACTTAGTCATAATTTGAGCTTTGCATGGATCAGATCACTGGAATAAATGTAAGTCGTTCATAGTCATAAATCAAGTGCATTGAGAATCTGACATACATCTATACACCTGCGTGGGTGAATCTCAAAAGTGAAAGAGGGAAAGAAACCAGACTCAAATTACTGCACACAGAATAATTCCACTTATATCTCATCCTGGAAAATATATACTATGAGGATAGAAAACAGATCTGTGGGCACTAAGGCTTAGAGTCAGAGGGAGGGATTGGCCACAGAGGGGTGCTGGAGGAAATTGGGTGATATGAAATTTTATATCTGATTGTTGTAGTGGTTATACATTAGATGCATCTGTCAAAATGCATAAAAGTGTGCATTAAAAATGGCACATGTTGCTACATGCGAATTATACCTTTAACTCCATTGGGAAAGAAAAATAAAACTCATGTATGTCTTCTATTTACCATACCCTACAGCTTCTATACAGCCTTTTGGGCTTTTCAACTTTTCCCATTTCCTTGTAGGAATCTCCAAGTGCTTCTCTAAGCACAATAGTCTGAGTTCTCCCATCTCCCAACATGGTTCTGAGGTGCTTGTTTCCATCCATGTTTGCATTACCATTTGGATCTCCCCACCAGGAAATATAGCCTCAGAAAACTTCCTGGAAGTCACTTTAAAACAATCAACAGATTGGCCAGTGATACTTCTCAGTAACTGAGCAGTTGCCTAACATGTGAAAGACCCTCAGTTATGTCTTCAGAGAAACACATAATACACACACACACACACACACACACACACACACACACACACACACACCACATCATGAAGCTTTCTTGGTATTAATTACAAAACCCTCACACTAGATAGCATTGGGACATATGTATAACCCACTTGACAATGCAGATGAATGTGACATTTAGTTTAGAAACTAGAGGGAGATATTTAGAAAAGATGGAAGTCTATGGTCCATAGCACCTCATCCATTTTTATATGTGCAATCAACAAAAATACTCCATCTCTTTTCTTTGCTTGATAATATCATTTCAGAGACTGATGACAAATGTCTTCAGCTCTAGAATCAATACTTCTGATTATGGCTGCTGCTGTGTTCATCCATCCCCAGTGGGAAACACTGCCAGGGAAGATGGGAAGAGGTATCGAAGCCTTGCCTCCTGATACTTCAGCTCTTGAAAAATATGTCTATTCTAATCACATGCTGCATTTATCTTTGAGACTTTGAAGGCAAGTGTGTGGGATAAGGAAAGAGTGGTGATAATTTTTAGACATTCACTCCAAAGCTGTTCTGAACAAATGAGGAGCCATCGCCCACCTCCATTTCAGAACCACGTCTTTTTCCATTCATTGACAAGGCAGAGGGATCCGAAAAAAGCACTCAGTGTAACTAGGAAATGCCTCATTTTTTTCCCAATTTATACAGCTCTCAAAGAATTCTTCAAGGTTAAAGATGGGTCGCCTCCACTGGGAAGAAGAGGTTCTGTCTCCCTGGTGGATGACTCATTCAAATGTTGCCACTGTAGTTGCACCCTCTGGCCCACCGGAAGTGTCACCTGGGGATTTGCTTTGTGTCTCATTGTGGAGGAGCAGTGGAACTTGCTATCATCTCAGGCTTTCTCTTCAAAAATTTTTTCAGGGTTGCATCTAAGTTCTGAGCAGATCCAGAGGGCCATGGTGTCCAAGGCTGGAAAAGGAAAGTATCTCATTCTGGGTTGTTCTCACCACACACCTTATGTTGGTAGCTCTGGGTCATTTGCTCATGCAGGTCATCATCTCCCCAGTTCCACTGTTATATCTTCAGGTCCTCTTCACTGCCATCTCTCGGCCACTCAGAAACACTTTGATTCTTCTTCATACCTTTGTACTAGGGATCACTGAGGCCATCTTAGCCCATCCTCTTAGAAACCCTTCCAGCATCTCTTCTCCCTTAGGTGCCTGAAGTATGGTTTAAATCTGTGCAACTCTGGGGTCATCAGAAATTGCAGCATTCAGTTCTTGGCTCTAGGGAGCTCCAGGTACTTCCTTGAACTCTTAATCTATCCAAATGGATGTAGATGAGTTGTGGGCTCTGAATCCCTTTCTTGGAGCAGCTAGAAAAGTCTATGCCACTAAATGTGACGTTGTTACTCTTGATGATCAGTGTCATTGGGTGGACAAATGCTTAGCCAATCAGTAAAGCATGCTTCTGAGCGTGCCAGAGGTGGTGTTTCCACAGACAATAAGACTCTAAGGGCTTTGAAACAATCAATCGATTAATCCCTTGATATAATAACACAGCATTCTGTGGTGGGAAAGGGTGGAGCCTAGTAAGGGAGGGAGCAGGTCACTAGGGTGTGTTGTGGCTCTATATCTTGCTGCAGCCCTTTCTATTTGTCTCTGTCTCTGCTTTCTGCTGTTACACAGTGAAGAAGATGTGTGTATACATCCCTACCGCACGGGTCAAAGTATGTAGGGGCCAGTGGCCATGGACTGAACCTGCTGCAGCCATGAGTCAAAGTGAATCCTCCCTCCCTTAAGTTGCCTGTTCCAGACATTTTGATTATTGTCAAAATATAATTTCAAAATTGAATCATAGTAAACAGCCAGTGTAGTTGGCTAAATGGGTTTAACATTTCATATCTAAAGGGCATGTGTGTGTGTGTGTGTGTATGTGTGTGTGTGTGTGTGTGTGCGCGCGCGCGCGCGCGAGAGAGAGAGAGAGAGAGAGAGAGAGAGAGAGAGAGAGAGAGAGAGAGAGAGAGAGTGCAAGTATACATACTATCCTATGCAAAGTTTCTGATGATTTATTTCTAGAAAAGTGACCGTTCCTTCAAGATGACCGGTAGTTGCTTTTGCAAGTCACCCAAAAGGCTTTGCAGTTGAATATTGTGGAATGATTATGACTGAACCACTGGAATCTTTCATTTGGATGATTGTCAGGAAAATCCTCCCAAGTTTTAGCATATAACACAATATTTAATAGATAACACAGATTGTCTGGGAGGATTACACCACACACTGGGAACACCTCCTTGGAAATGCCCTATTCAGAGCTGAAGGTATTTCTTAGGAGTGGAGAGCTTCCATAACACGTAAAACTGGTTCTATCTCAAGCACTGAAATAGAAAAGCTGTCTTTATAACATGCCTTAAACTTTAAAATTTTATTTTATGTACAACGTTGTTTTGCTTGCGTGTATGTTCATCAGCCACATGTTTGCAGTGCTTAAAAAGGCAAAAAAAAAGACAGTATTGGATTACCCAGGACTGGAGTTACAAACAGTTGTGAGCCCTTGTGTGTATGCTAGGAATTGAACCCCGGTCCTCTGGAAGAGGACTCTTAATCTCTCCAGTGCTCTTAATCTCTCCAGCCCCAAGGCATGTTTATTTGAACAACAGGGTTGAGTTTTATTTTTCATGTTTTGCTAAAAATTCCATCTTTACCATGAATGGACCGATAAAGCACTTCTTCTAAAACAACAAAAAAAGATTCTGTGTTAAATTGCAAAAGTAATGACAGACATGAATGATGAGAAAATCTGGTGAACTTGTCTTTTTAAAAAAGCAGTATTTCTTATTGGAATTTTATCCAATGTATTAGAAAACCATACAAATAATTTTAAATCAGACACATATTTTTAAAGTACTTTGCTGTGAGAAAATCTACAAGCTTTGAATAACACCAAAAAGTTTCAAGGTCAGTCTCCTCCAATTATGGCAAAGATTACAAAGTCTATTTGACCTCAAGGGCACTTGTTGATAATTTCTCCAGCACTACTGACACCCTACAGTCCTTGGTGCATTGTGAGATGCAAGGTATTTATCACTGGCCTTTACCTGCAAGCACTGCTCTGCATGTTTGACATCAGACACAATGGTAGCTTCATCCCAGAATTCCTTTTTAATCTCATAAGACTGTATTTAAGTAAGACATCAGCTAAGATTATCTTTCTGTGCACATCTTTATTGTAGTGACTCACTCAAAGTGTCTCTTTGTGGACTTCATTATGGAAAGCAATCTGGCAAATCTCATAAGCTAAAAGTTGTCAGAAACATCTGTACTTTATCTGCTCTTAATCTCCTCCATGGAACGCTGGCTCACTCTGCTCTTCCGTGGTCTTCTGTGTGTAGCCCAGTGGTGCTTGCTGACCGAAGGATGCCCTTGTTGGTTGCAGCACCGTTTTCTCTACATTCTTTTAGCCACTTTTTTCTTTGTCAAGGAGGACAACAGTATTACAAGCTGAGTGACATTTTGTTCAGTAACAAGTACATTTTTAATTTGTGAAGCAATGGGTAGAGATGTTAAACACCATGAGAAATAAAACACTCTTCTCCACTCATTGGTTGTGAGTTTTTTTTTTTTTTTTTTTTTGTTTTTGTTTGTTTAGTTTTTAACAACCCTCTTGTCAAATGTGATGGCTCTGTATAGCTATTCTCAACAGAGTGTGGTCCTATAGAGTATACTTTAATTATTTTCCCTGTATTTCTCAGGGAAATGAATGCATAGGGAGAAGACAGTACATTAAATCCAGTGGATGATGTTTTAGGTCATTAGGACTTAATATTCTGGAATTTCAATTAAGGGAGTGTTTGTGGGGAAAAAAAGCCACAGTCAAACCCTATGTTTACAGGTATGTCTTCTTTCATTTACCTAGATAACATAATTAGCATATACATGCTCTGTAACCTTGCTGCATTTTCCTTAACTGTAAAAAGTCTAAGGTTCTTTGCGAATTTTTGATAAAGCTAAATGTAAATACAGATTTCAATATTCTGTTACTTAAATATTTTCTTTCTGTATCCCAGTAAAGTGCCCATCCCATTTCCTGAGTGTGAACACCTTACTGTGGAGGTGATCACAGAATACCATGGTTCTTTATGTATCATGTCAGCAAAGCTTTGTCACTGAGAACGGAGGAAGGTGCTGGGGAGGGTAGGAGAGGGTACAATTAGGAAGCCTAGCCTATGCTGTGATTTCAAAAGGGTTCACTGCTTATGACTCAATGGCAGTGGTCCTCTGCCTTGTACAGCATGGGAGTAGCAGATCCCAATTCTGTGGTGCATACCCCAGGTTCCTGTGGGCCCTTCATCCTAGGTTATAGAAAAATGCCATAAACCTGAACCAAACCTATCCTATAACCTGCAGTTGAGTTTGATTGAGTTCAAAAGAGTTTATTACTCATGGTTCTGAAGGTCAACAGTAACTCTGGCATGTGACTTTGTGAGCTTTTCATCAGCTTCAAGTACTCCAGTGCTCTCTAACCTTGTTCATAGTGAAGAACACAGACACTTAGATGCACTTGAACCTTCTCAGTTCTGCCCCAAGTCACCTGACTGTGACTTGGATCCCAAAATATGTTAGCAGGAGACAATCCTCAGACATCGAAGTCATCCCTAAGCACACCATCCTTTTTCATTTACAACTTTGGATGTTATTTGATGGATGGATACATTTGAAGTTGGTCGAAGAACAAAGTGACAGATATGTTATGGAAATAGTGGGATTCATAGAGGCATGGGGACTTCCATGAATGCAGAAGGAAATGAGAAACCAGTGTTCTGAAGGCCACTGCTTCAGGATGGAAGGAGCCGTCATGACTCAGGACAGAAAGGCTAGAACTCAGAAGGACATCTGTGAAGCCTAGTGTCTAACCCATGAGAGCCAGATGAGGTTTGCTAAGCACTTATGTTCAATAACACTGCTGTGGATGCCTTTCCAGGAACTCTAAGCTCGTTTTCACCACTGCCTCCCCACCCACATTCTTCTCATTGGTCTTGAGAGTTTCTCATGAAAATCTGAAGGTTCTCAGGATAGTGCTAGGAAAGGGTCTACGTCTTAGGTAGAGCTCTCAGCCATGCAGGCAGACAGCAGATGGTTTCTGCAAAGGTCCTGGCAGAGTTCTGAGTTTGCTCTGCCAGCAATCCAAAGCTTTGTGGACCTAGTCTGTTTGGTTCCTGGATCTACGCGAATGCTAGCTGGCTGTGACAGCTCCAGCTCCCAAGCTCCATCTTGTTCACAGCCATCCACGGAGTTTCCTCTTTAGCATGTGGTGCTGCGTTAGGTCTCACATCTGTCTCCACAATTTGGCTTCAGGTTCCTAGGGGTGGAGTTCTCATTTACCTATCTTTGCTTCCTCAAAGACTGGAATTTTTGTGTAATTTGGTATACCATATGTACACAGAAAGGATTAAATGTGGTGTTTTTGTTTGTTTTAATTAACTTGTTTTGATTTGTCAAGAAGAAGAGATTGGGAAAGTCTTTACCAATTACACTAAAACCACACAAATGGCTGCCCTCACCCCGTCCCCCGCCCTCACCCCATCCCCAGCATTTAGGTTGTGCATATTTTGCGCCAGGATTCTTGCCATTCTCATTAAAGCTGTTTTCTTGAGAGGCATGGGGTCTGGTTTGTCTCTTCAACTCCAGGCAGGGCTTCACTCCAACCAGATAGAAGATCATCTTTCAGTACTTATTTATTTAAATTGGAAAATTTCACTCCTGCTCTTGAATTTGCTTGAGGATATGAAGGAAAGAGATAGTGGTCCAACATTGTTGTTGTGGTCTAATCTCAAATCCACATAACTTCCCTGTGGTCCAGCGGAATATTTGCATTTAAGAGAAGCCCTCTTGGGCTGGTTGCTGGAATTTGCTTTTACTCAGGACCTGCCCGATCAGTCTTTTCCAGCTTCTAAAAATACATGATTTTTGCTCTCTGTTCAACTGGAAATGGACACACAACGCTTACACTATTTACACTCTCAGAGAGCTGTCAGCAGAGGCCCTGGGGAGACAGTGCTTAATCTTGAGAAAAAAATAGAATGTATACACAGCCAGCTGAGTGAAATCTTTTACATTGGCCTTGGCTCTGACTGCCCCCATGTGTGGTAGCAGCTACCAAGACAAGGTTATGAATCCCCACTGTCATCACAGAGTCCCATCATCGGGGACAATTGCTAAGGTTTTCTTGCTCTTCAGTCTCTGGATACAGCCAGTCCACCAAGTCATCATTAGCCCTGGTTTCTGCATCAGCCCAGCTTGCAGATTCTACTACCGAGGCTAACTATGTTTGTAAAGGAGGAAGATGAACTCCAGTCTCTCATCTTGGTCTCTTGCCTCTGTTAGCACAGTGTGGCAGTTTGGCAGGAGTTATGTGTGGACAAAGGTATCTCAACAAAATCTCATGGGTGCAGCTGAGCTGTTTTGCTTCTCGCGTGTGTCAGAAGAATCATTGGCAACCTTGAAGGCCAGGGTGCATTCTGTATGGGCTCATGTGGGAACAGTTACTGGAGCTGGATGGTCCCAGCAACATCAGACAATTCTACCTACCCTGTATGACTCAGAGCAAGAGGGGTTCGTGGCAGTGACCATATTTTTGTATCAGATGGGGTAGACCAGTAGCAGTATTCTCAGCCACCTTGCTTTAATTCAGATCTTCTCTATACCTCCAAAGACCCATATTTTGAAGAATTGGTCCTTCTGTTTCATGGTGTTGTTGGGAATAATAGAACTTTTATGAAGCATGACCCAGTGAAAGGAAACCAGTTCACTTGAAGGGAATATAGGGACCCTCCCACCCCCTTCTCTCTTTTTTTCTGGCTACACTTGGCGTAGCCTCCTCTTCCAGGTTCTTTCACTACAGGCCTAGCAGCACTAAAGCTAACTGGCACAAACTGAAGCCTCCCAAACAACAAAAAAGCTTTTCCTTGGGCATTTTGTCACAGTGATGGGGTGCTGGCTGATACATGCTCCATTGGAAAGTAGTATAAATATTCATCAGTGGTAGAACTGATAAATTATCTGAGCCACTGTTAATGTGCTATTAGTACTGCAGAAGTGACGCTACATGTCACAACAGGAGAGACTCTAAAATCCTAATGTTGAACATGGTATATAAACTTTATTCATGTAACACTGTGCTTGCGTCCATGGTGAGGTGTTTGAGACAGGAAACCTTAGTGTGTGCTGTTTCGAGCAAGGTGGTGGTGTTTGAAGCATGAGGAGTCTCAGAGGAGGTATGCTGATGTTCTTTTGTCCAAATGACAATGACATTTGTGTGTCTAATCTGTGTAAATGCATTCTCACTTGTGTACAATCCTGTAAGATACTACACTCCAGTAGCAAAATAGTGTGAACAATAGATATACAACGCCCATTACAGCCACAGTTACCTTCTGCTGCTGCTCTTCTTCTCCTTCTCCTCCTCCTCCTCCTTCTTCTCCTTCCCCTCCTCATCCTTCTTCTCCTTCCCCTCCTCCTCCTTCTTCCCCTCCTCCTTCTTCTCCTTCCCCTCCTCCTTCTTCTCCTTCCCCTCCTCCTTCTTCTCCTTCCCCTCCTCCTTCTTCTCCTTCCCCTCCTCCTTCTTCTCCTTCCCCTCCTTCTTCTCCTTCCCCTCCTCCTTTTTCTCCTTCCCCTCCTCCTTCTTCTCCTTCCCCTCCTCCTTCTTCTCCTTCCCCTCCTCCTTCTTCTCCTTCCCCTCCTCCTTCTTCTCCTTCCCCTCCTTCTTCTCCTTCCCCTCCTCCTTCTTCTCCTTCCCCTCCTTCTTCTCCTTCCCCTCCTCCTTTTTCTCCTTCCCCTCCTCCTCCTCCTCCTTCTCCTCCTCCTCCTCCTCCTTTTTCTTCTCCTCCTCCACATTCTTCTTCTCTTTCCCCTCCTCCTTCTTCTTCTCCTCCTCTTCCTCCTCCATTTTCTTCTCTCCTTCTCCTTCTCCTTCACATTGTTTCTCAGGTGATGAGGGGTGGTTGACAAGCATACCACTTTCTCTTGGTGCCTGGCATGATCCTCTAGCTAATGAGTTTTATTTCCTACCCCCAGGCCTCAATCCTCAACCCAAACTCCATACTCTGTCTCTTTCTTTCTAATCCCACCATTACAAATGTACACCAGCCCACACCAATTCCCCTGCCAGTTTCTTCACCCGAGTCAGACGCATTGTTCTGATGGCTGTTCTGTGCAGACAGGAACCTTAAGAGGGCTGTCCCTGTGCCTCAGCAGCACTTGG
This sequence comes from Micromys minutus, assembly GCF_963924665.1. Classification (NCBI taxonomy): domain Eukaryota; kingdom Metazoa; phylum Chordata; class Mammalia; order Rodentia; family Muridae; genus Micromys; species Micromys minutus. The sequence goes on from NC_137952.1 coordinate 50,089,979, forward strand.
TTTACACTGAGCCCCTAACCCAAAGATCTCCTCTCCCTCTTTCTGTGGTATAGGAAATCTTCAGTCCTTGAGAGTAGTTTTCAGGCTTGACCTTAAACTTTTGAAGAATGGGTTGTGCATTTTGTTTTCCTTCTTTGGTTTAATAATTGGATTCCCTCATTGCTTGATACAAAACCATGGGATAAGATTTACTTAGTTCCAAACTTAAAAAAGTTTTTAAGTTTAAAACTTAAAAAAATAGCTGCCAAAATCCTGCTGTCAAAATGAGAAGAAACACAGTTCAGAGAGATCAGAGTAGTTGTTGGGCAGTGGGAGCAGGAGACTTCTGAGGACCCCACTATCTCCCAAAAGGTCCTGATTTGGTGAGTATGAGGTTCTGAGAAGCTCATGTTTGAAAACTAGGAGTTTTGCACAATCATTTCATCTTTTGTTCATGACTTGGTTTCATCCTAGTTGTCAGGGAGCATTGCAGGAGAAATCAGTCTGGATCCTGGGGTCTTCTCCAAGGGAACTGAGTCTTGGCTTTAAAGACTACGGTAATCTGGCTTAGGATGCAAAGATACAAGGGTCATCTGGGCTTAGACTCTAGGAAAATATCATAGGAGCCTACCTTCTGAACTAGGTGCCTGAACCTGGTGAATTTGGGGGATATACATTTCATTACTGGACACACCTTCAAATGGTGTATGTGATCTGTGGCTGACAGAGCAAGTCTGTAATTCCAGTTACTTGGGAACCTGAGGTAGAACAAAAAAGTTCAAGGTTTTTCTGAACTACAGAGTGAGTTCAAGGCCAACCAGGAACTATTTCATGAACCTCTATCTGAAATAAAATAGTGAAAGAAGTGAGTTGGTATAATTTAGTGAGGGAAATATTTGCTTAACCCATGTGAAGTCCTAAGTCCAATCCATAAAACTACTAAATTGTGTGTGTGTGTGTGTGTGTGTGTGTGTATGTGTGTGTGTCTGTGTGTGTGTGTTCGTGTTCCAAACGCCTCATCAAGCCAAACAAGACTAGGCTAGCTTAATTTCTGTAGCATCATCCGGAGCAGGAAAGGGGATCCAGGTGTCTCAGAAGCAGGACCCAGGCATGGCCTCTTATAGAATGTGTGCCTTTTGAACTTAGAATATGACTTGACTGCTTTAGAGTCCCCATGGAAACACACATTTGAATGGACAAAAGAGATAATTTCAGAAGGGTTTAACCCAGGAGAGAAGACCCACCCTGAATATAGATGGCACCGTCTCCTGGGCTGGGGAACCCAGCTGAGTAAGAAGAGAATGAAACTCACAAGACTGCTCAGTGGGTCAAGGTGTTTGCCACACAGATGTGACAATGGGAATTCAACCCCTGGGGTCCCAGTAATGGTGGAAGGAGAGAGCGAGTCCTGAAGCCTGTTCTCTAGCCTGTACATGCACAGCATGGCACACGCACTCACACAGGAATCTTTTCACACACACACACACACTCACAAAGGATGAAAATAGGAGAAAATGGGCTGAGCAATGACGTTTCCTCTCTGCCTCCTGATGTTCCTGCTGACATGTCTTCTCTCCTCTGATAGACAAACCCTTCCCTCCTCCCAAGTTGCTTTTGTTGGTTATTTGTATAGCAACAAAAAGTGACTCATATACAGGGTTTGGGGATGTTGAGGCTAGCTCTGGGATGAGTGTTATCAGAAGTGGGAACAATTCTGATACTGAAGACATCTAGGCAGTTGTTATTACCTAGGCAACAGGGGGATTAAACTGGGACTTGTCAATGGTAAAGAAAGAGAAGATAGTTATTGGTTAATTTTGTGGTCCCTGGGTGTACTTATCTCTAATTAGTTTTACACATAATTATAGAAGGGTCTTGTTTCTGTCTTGTTTTACCATGGTCACCAAATATCCTGCTCTGAATATTAGACTTTTTGAAATTTGTTCATATTCAGCTGAAAACATTACACTTTCCTTGCTGTTTGCTGTCAACTAGAGTGGTCATTTAAAAAGCTGTATCAGTTCTTTGAGAATTTCGTACAAGACGTTTTACTATCTTCAGCCCTTTGGCTCTTCCAAGGTCCACCCCCCTTCCCATCCAGTTTTGTGTCCCCCCCCTCACTTTTTAGCTCATAAAGATCCATTTGTACCACCCCAATATTCCTGGTGGATAGTGTTCTGCTGGAGCATGGCTGACTTACCAAGAGCATAGACAAAACTTACTCTCTCCCAGAAGCTAGCAATGATAACGATTCTTGTCTAGGGGTGGGACTTCCTGCTTAACTCTTGTCTCCATGCTGGCGTTTGGTCTGTCTTGAGCATGTTGTCACAAATGCAATGAGTTCATATGTGCAGCTGATATGAGCAGAACCCACCATGTCCTTGTCATCCATTGCCTAAGACTATGACAGTCCTTCTTCCCCATCTTCCACAATGGTCCCCAGCCTCTGGAGGAATGGGCATGTCACAGATCTCATTTAGGTCTGTAGAATCTGTTCTACCTTCCTCCTTCAGTTCCTCATTATCTGTACCTAGTCACCATCTAATGCAAACAGAAGCTTTTCTGCTGGTGGTTGAGAAATGCATCAATCTATGGCTATAACGATAAGTCATTAGGAACCAGTTTAACACTATATCTGTTTAGCAGCACATCCATTGATGGGTTCTCCCCTGTAGCCTGTGTGCCAGGTATGGATCTTAGACTTTCTGCACTAAGACACTGTATTTGTCTCTCGACAGACAGACAGACAGACAGACAAAAGAATAGAGACACCAACAGACAGGTAGAGACAGAGAGACGGACAGACAAGTGGAGGGAAACACAGAGACATAGAAACAAATACAGAGAGAAACACATACATACATACATACATACATACAGACAGACAGACAGACAGACACACACACACACACACACACACACACAGAGAGAGAGAGAGAGAGAGAGAGAGAGAGAGAGAGAAAAGAGAGAATGCAATCTCTAGAAGAACTTTAGAATTATATAGAAAATTATCCCTTCAGTTTCTAAATAAGTTATATGTCTTAGTCAGGGTTTCTATTCCTGCTCAAAATATCATGACCAACAAGCAAGTTGGGGAGGAAAGGGTTTATTCAGCTCACACTTCCACATGGCTGTTTAACACCAGAGGAAGTCAGGACTGGAACTCAAGCAGGTCAGCAGGAGCTGATGCAGAGGCCATGGAGGGATGTTGCTTACTGACTTGCTTTCCCTGGCTTGCTCAGCCTGCTTTCTTATAGAACCCAGGTCTACCAGCCCAGGGATGGCACCACCCACAATGGGCTGGGCCTCCCCCCTTGATCACTAGTTGAGAAAATGCCTTACAGCTGGATCTCATGGAGGCATTTCCTCAATTGAGGCTCCTTTCTCTGTGATAACTCCAGCTGTGTCAAGTTGTGGGACATATGAGTTACTAGAGCTTTCCTGAGACATAGGTAATCTGAGTCTGTGGTGATGGATTCTGTACAAGAGCCACCAGAGATACTTCAGGTGATTCTGATGCTCTTTCGGCAGTGTAAAGGTAACTAGGACACTGGGTAAAGCTATGTTGTGGTTTGAATAAGAATGACTCCATAAGCTCACATGTTTGAATGCTTGGCCCCACACAGAGGAACAGTTTGGGAAGAATTAGGAGGTATCATTGGGGTTTGGGGCTTTAAAAGCTTATGCCAGGACCATTGTGTCTGTTTGTCTCTGTCTCTGTTTGTCTGTCTTTCTCTCTGTGTTTCTGTCTCTGTGTCTGTCTGTCTCTCTGTCTCTTTGTCTGTCTCTGTCTCTGTCTGTTTCTCTCTGTCTCCCCCCCCCCACACTTCTCTTTGCCTGCTGCCTGTGGACCAGGATGTAACACTCTTAGCTCCTGCTACAGTGTCATGCCTTGTCTTTTTGCCATGCTGGTCATGGACTAATTCTCCGAAACTGTAAACAAGCTCCCAATTAAATATTTCCTTAGAGTTGTATCTTTTCATGGCAATAGAATAAAAAAAAAACAACTTGTTTTCTCAAAGGTCAGAACAGGTCTTCTTACTGGAGTAGTTGCTTACAGGGGTGGGGGTGTGGGGGGAGCAGTCTCTGGAACAATCAGTTATGACCTAACATTTTTCTATGGCCTCTTAGCTCTGTCTCAGATAGGTACGTAGGTATGTTTCTATGTCATAGACAGGTCAGGTCGTGAGCAACCCGTGAGGATACGATGCCTTCAGGCTTATGTCAGAACCTAGGACTTCTACTTCTAGTGCAAATTAAGTAAGCCTTGTGAGATCTCTGGTTTGTGATCTCAACAGCTCCAAGAGAGTAAATAAATCCATGAGAAAGCTGTGGCTGTTAGTCCCCATGGAACACAGTCTCACTCAGCTCCCAGTTACTGGAAGACATTTTGCAAAGCACTTTTCTGAGTCTCCCTTAGCCCATGCTGTGTCCCCTGGGTCACTACAATTAGGAAACAGATGCAGAAAGAAATGGAGTTTATTAGTTTTGGGGGCATCCAAAACAATTTCTAGATGGCTTTGGGAACCCATAGACTAATTGATGGCAAGAAATTCATTTTTACTTCTTCATGCCAAGTTTCTCTGTGTCTTGCTTTTAATTATTTATTTAAATGACTTTAATTGTTGTACACTTACTGTACAAAGTGACAAGTTTCATGACATTTTGATTAAGCGAATGTCATTTGACCATATATACATTGTATATGCACATCCTCTTCTGTATCTCCTTCCCCCTTTCTTTTCTCTTTCACTTTTATGTCCTACAGATATATGTCTGTAAATACATGTTTGAAAATAGTGAGACAGATAAACAGACAGACAGACAGACAGACAGACACACACACACACACACACACACACACACACACACAAAGAGAGAGATAAGTTAATATACACAGACCCTAAATATTTCCCAGATTAAACTCAAAACAAAACAATAGTCCTAAATGTGAAATCCAGAACTAAAAGTTTTAAGAAAAAAAAAAAAAAAAAAAAAAAACAAGAACCAAAAGTTAAGTTTGTTTTGCTATAAAACAACAGGAGCATAAATATATTAAAGAAAATACTGATAAGTTGGACTTCATTGAATTAAAAAGACATTGTTGAAAGAATAAAGAGACCAGTTAAAGATTGGGAGAAAAACACTTGCAATACAAATATCAGACTAAAATCTGTTTCTGAAGTGAGGAATGACTCTGGATGCTTGCCCATGTAGGTGAAAAACCACATTTAAAATGAACAAAAGACCTGAACAGACACCTCACCAGAGAAGATAGCAGTTGGCAAATAAGCCAGCAGAGAGCAGCTCTATAGTGTGTATCACCACAGTACTGAAAGCCAAAGTACCAATGGCACACCATGATATATCTGTTAGAATGGTCAAATTGGAAACCAGACCATGCTAAACGCTAGCAAGGCTTGGTGCAGCAGGAACTGTTGTTGCTGTTGGGACTGCAAAATGCTATAGCTGCTTTAAGACAACTTGCCCATTTATTAAAAGCTATAGATTGTTTTTCATATGATCCAACAATTATGATCCTTGGAACATACCTGAGTGAATTGAAAACTGTCCACACAAAACCTGCCCATGGATACTTAGAGCAGCTTTATGTTTAATGACCAACATTTGGATGCAACTGGACATTCTTCAGAAATTTCGAACATAAACAAGTCATGGTGCACCCCTACCAAGAACTCTCATTCCGGTCATGAAAAGAATCTGGGGAGCCTTAGAGACACAATGGTTAGTGAGAGAGACATCCTGGAAGACTACGTATGGTTGCAACTATACATCATTCTGGAAAATACAAAGCTAGGAAGACACAGTGTTCAGGCAGAGGAGGTGGGCGAATGGGTCAAACACAGGAAGTAATCAAATGTGGCGTATAATGTGCCTGAAACTGACATCGTGTATTTCTTTAAATGGATAGACTTTTACAGTACAAACCATGAACCTTAATGCTTTGGCTGGCCTCGAACTCACAGAGATGCTTGCCTTCAGAGCGTTGGGATTAAAGGTGTGTACCACCATGCACAGCTCTCCCCCACCTTTTTCAGTTGAGTACCAGCACCTCTCTGGAGTCCCTTGGTGGAGTGCTTTAGATTGGTTATGAAGAAGCATATTCTCTAGGTTGTTTTTGAGATGGCTTCTCTGTCATTGTACTTTCTTCTGGGAGCTTCAAGAGCTAGCTATAATAAACTTCCCTGGCCTGCCATTGAGTGTCCAACCCTGTCTGTTTTCTGGTCCAGTGATCCAAGCTGGTGTAGCAGGTCCAGCAGCTCGGGCCTTTTCATAGCAAGAATGGTAAGAGAAGATGTTAAAAGGAACATCACTGGATCTCTTGTAGCTGTAAATTGGAGCTGGAAAACCACCAGGGTTATAGCTTTTGCTATAACAGCCCCAGTGAGCAGCGTTTTTGATGTTCAGCATGGAACTGTTGGGATCTCCTTGTTGGTGAGGTCATTTCTACCATGTTGATTTGTAAATAATGATGGTGTGATAATGTGCTCATAAGTCACAAAGAGTACTTGATGACAGAAGGCCTCCTTGGTGTAGCACAGACTTACTTGCTCTTGCTGTTCTTATAGATATGTCAAAGGCAGTTGATAGTTGTGAGAAAGGCAAGCATCTCATTTAGGAAATATGGGGCTACAACGGTCCATCAAACAGAAATAGCTCTTCTTATTTGATCAAGGCAAGAATCAAGGAGTAGAAAGAAGAAAATATTTGAGGAAGTCTTAGTTTGTATTTGTTGAGCATTTATAAATCAAGGTCTTTGTGGGATGGAAGTGGTGGTGGAATAAGACACTTAGCCAAGGTCTGCTGCCTTTATCAGCTCTACTAATATGTATTAAGAAGCACTGAAGATACAAATATGGAGAGAGGCAAGTTTGTTTCTATATCACATCCATTTTTGGGTTTTGCCAATCTGCAGGGTCAACATCTAACGTACTAATTCTCAAGAACTGGTTAACAGGTATGTGTGTGTGTGTGTGTGTGTGTGTGTGTGTGTGTGTGTGTGCACGCACATCCATGGTGACATCAGGTATGTGAGTGTTCATGGTGACATTCAGTGTGTGTGTGTGTGTGTGTGTGTGTGTGTCTATGACATCAGGTGTGTGTATCTCCATGATAATGTCACCAGTGTTGCTGTCCTTCAAGCTGCTACAACAAAAGTAGCAAAGACTTGATGGTTTGTATAGCTGGAATTATTTTGCACAGTATGGGGACTGGAAGTCTGAGATTGGACATTACTGTGGTAAAGTTTAGATGAGGACTGCCTGATTTGTGCTTTTCTTATTATGTCCTCATCTGGCAAAGAGGAGTCAGAATTTTCTGGGTAGCCTTGGGGATCTAACCTCATGACTCAATGGTTTTGCTCTAAATACTTGCACATTTGGAGTTAAAGTTATATTAGAGTTTTGACAAGACACAAATATTCCATCCAAATTGCTGGCTCATAGCAAGAATACTAAAAATGTGGATGATGTGAGTCTTATATATAAATTGTATTCAATTATTTATATGAGTTGATAGTTCTTGACCAAACTAATTTTTTAACAGATTAGAAAGTTTTCCATCTTGAGACAATTATATAATTTATTTTTCATGTATCCATCGCTCTAAGATGGGTGGATGTTGAGGGAATGCTGAAGGAAGAGGCCAAGGTAAGTAAAGCCATGAGAGTAGTGTAGGGTCCTAAAATTAGAAAGCCAGAGTAGATGTTGTTATTCTTATGGGGCTGCAGACCTCTTCAGTTCCTTCTGTCCTTATCCTAAATACTCCATTGGGGTCCCCATGCTCAGTCTAATGGTTGGCTGCAAGCATTCTCATTTGTATCGGTAAGGCTCTGACAGAGCCTCTCAGAAAACATCCATATCAGGCTCTTGTCAGCAAGCACATCTTGGCATCAGCAATAGTGACTGGGTTTGGTGGCTGCATATGGGATAGATCCCTAGGTAGGGCAGTCTCAGGATGGCCTTTTCTTCAGTCTCTGCTCCACTCCCTGTATTTCCTTTAGACAGGAGCAATTCTGGGTTAAATTTTTAAGAAGGGTGGGTGGCCCCATCCCTCAACTGGGCACCTTTGGATATGGTCTCTACAGGTTCTCTCTCCCCTTTGTTGACTATTTCAACTAAGTTCATCCCCACTGGAACATGGGAGCCTCTTGCTTTCCTGACATCTGGGATTTTCTGGTGGCTACCTACAGTTCCCTATCCCCCATTGCTATACACCTCTCTTCAATTTCTGACCCTCTGTACAGCTTTCCTCATCTTCTCCTACACCTAATCCTACCCCCCTTTTCCCTCTCCCTCTCCTCTCTCCATCCCAAGTCCCTCCCACCCTCTATCTCCTGTGATTATTTGTTTCCTATTTTAAGTAGGACTGAAGCACTCACACTCTGGTCTTCCTTCTTCTTCACCTTCATATTGTCTGTAAGTGTCTGAGCTTTTTTCCTAATATCCACTTATCAGTGAGTACATGCCATGTGTGTTCTTTTTTTTTAGTTCCATATCAACCAACCAGATTCCCAAAGAGCTCCCAGAGAGACTAAACCACCAACCAAAGAGCACACATGGACGGACCCATGGCTCCAGCTGTATATGTAGCAGATGATGCCCTTGTCTGGCATCAATGGGAAGGGAAGCCCTTGGCCTTGTGAAGGCTCTATGTCCCAGCATGAAATGCTAGGGTGGTGGAGCAGGAGTGGGTGGGTGGGTAGGGAAGCACCCTCATGGAGGCAGGGGGAGGGGAAGGAAAGGGTTTTTTTTTTTTTTTTCCAGAGGGGAAACTGCAAAGGGGAATAACATTTGAAATGTAAATAAACAAAGTAACTAATAACGAATTAAGAAATAAAGAAAGCTCGCACATTACACTAAGTCTTTGGCTTCAGTGGCAAAGGAAGAGCAATGTTGAGAAGCTGGAAGAAAAATGTCTATGCAGAGCAGTAGGAATAACCTTCCAAAGAGAAGATAAAACCTTCCATAGGAAAACATTGCCAGCTGAGGGCACTTTGACTCTCCTTCCCTGTAAGCTCTTGCTGAGCTTCTGTGTTGGTCAAATTTAAGAACACAGGACAGATGTGTGTGGCGGCAGGGAGATGGCAAGTTTGAGGCTATCCTCAGCTTTACCCTAAGGTTGAAGCTGGTGTTTAAACGGTATAGTGACCTTATTTCACTGTTCATCACAACCCTGTATGTAATGCATAGGACAAAAGAGTCAGATTTGATCAAAACTGGTCAATTTCCTTTGAACATAGATCTGGAGGACATGTTGCAACTGACTGTATCCCCCCCCCAAGTATGTTAAAATACTAATGACATACCATTGGGATCTGGGCCTCTCGGAGGCAATTAGTTCAGAATGATGGAGTCCTTGGAAGTAGAATTATGCACCCTAAAGTACCCACTTGACTTTTTTTTTTGTCATGAGAAGTCAGCCCAATAAAGTATCGTGTCTGAGTTGGACAAAGATTCTCATATGGCACAAAATATACCAGAATCTTGACCTTAAATTTTATTTTTTTATGAAAAATGAATGGCTGCTGTTTAACCATCAAGCCTGGTGCTTTTTGTGTGCCATCCCCAATGACTAAGACAAGGAGAATACAGAAAGAATCTAGAGAACCAAGCAGAAGGCATTTGACAAAAGCACTCTTTTGTCTCTTAGCATACATTTTCATCTGTCATCTGGGTGAAGTGTTCAAAGAATATACAGATTCCCACTACCAATTACATTATATGAGGTGACATTCATTTGGCTGCATGCCCAGCTGAAATCTTAAATGTTAGTCATTACTGGTATCTGTTTTCAATTCAGCAGGACCATGATGCATTTCTGAAGAAATCATTCCTCCTTTGGTGCTTCTAAACCCAGAAAGACTATGAACATAGTGCTAATAAGCAAAAGTTTTTCAAGTGGGTTATGAAGAGTAACAAGGAGATGGAAAATTTTTTCCATCCTGGCTGTGACAGAGGGAACGTTATATTTAAATGTTATTTTAAATTAGATCATGGAGAACATCACTACAGTTTCACATAATGTAGGATCCTAAATGCTGAAAAGCCAGGGAAGAGGCCACACGTCTTCTGTGGGTGACCACTGACACCACTGACACCTCTGCAATGAAACACACATTCTATGCACAGATAACATTGTAAAGGAACCTATGGTGTGGACAATGCATTTCCTAAACCCAGCTCTGGAAGTTATGTTGCTAAAAAGGAAGATAGATTCTTGCCTGCTATAATTATGTGTCCTCGTGAGAACAGAACACGGTTCCCACCATCATGGGACAGTATAACGTAATCAAGTTGCCACCAAGTAATTGCCATATTTATTACTGGCTAAAGCCAAGAGAAAGCCAGAGGGTAAAGAAGTGCTGTTGCTGTTGCTGCTTTGCACACATGACACTCATCTCATTGAGAGCCATTTGGAGAAGGAAAGAAAACTGAGCGTTGGTTTATGCATTCACAAATAAGGTCTCCTGCTCTCATTCCACTGAACTCTTTAAATCTATAATATTTCTATAGTTCCAGACTCTTCTGTCAAAACTGAGAGTTCCTGAGATACTTTTCATCTTGGTGAGAATATGGGGCATCCTTTGTCTTTTCTGAATATGTTTCCATTTCACAAGTGTTTCTGTTGCATGTAGAACTTCTCTCTTAATCATTAAAATGATGGAGATAACATACTTATGTTCCAACTGCTGGAATAAAGTGGGAATCGTTGAAGATCAGCCACCTTCTTAGGTGGAAGGAGGAAGAAAGGCACTGAAGTTTTAGTAGACAAGGTAAAAGAAAACAGGAAATCAAGATAGTTCCAGAGAGAGTCTATTCAATGGGACCCGGAACCAAGTGGTAATGCTCACCTCCAAGTGGGCTATATACTGCAACTTCAAAGGAGAGAACCAAGGCTCAGAAAAGTAGACAGAGGAGGGTGAAGAAGGTGAGAGGAAAGAAGAGAAAGAGAGGAGGTAAAACAAGGGATAGACTCTGTGAGTAGCAGATGCTAGACTTATCACTGAACATAATTAGTGGACACACATGAAACATATACAACCTTGTCTCTGTCTCAAGCAAATGACTTAATGGTGTAACTCACAGTTTAAAAAGATATGAACAAACCAAAACTCAAATCACTATGTGGACAGAAATAATAAAGATTAGTATAGAAGTTGGTGAAACTAAATGATGATGATGATGATGATGATATTATTATTATTATTATTATAAATCCAGAATCAGGGAAGTAAAAGATCCCTTCTTTGAAAAGACAAACAAGATTTCCAAACTTCATTTAGACAAGCCCAGAAGGAAACAAGATTGAAATTATGTGGAAAATGATATAGTGATATCAATGAAATTCAGAATGTTCTTAAGGAATGTTTGAAAAACTATCTTCTAATAAATTAGAAACTATAAATGAAATAGGATATAAAAATCTAAACAAATCTATACTGAGTAATGTCATTGAAACAGTAATAAAATATCTCCCAATAAAACATGTTTGGATGCAAATGGACTCGCAGTTGGATTTTACCAGACCTCTGGAGAACAAACATTGATGTCCTTCAAAGTATTTCACAAATCAGAAAGAGAAGGAACACTACGAAGTTCATTTTACAGAGCCAGGATTATCCTGGATCCAATACTGGGTCAGACCACATCAAAGAAAGAAAACTTCAGACCAATCTACTGGGTGAATGTACATGCAAAAATTCTCAATAAAAGACTTGCAAATTGAATTCAGCAACACACTAAAAAAGATCATTCACAATGACCAAATTGGCTTCAGCCTAGGGATTTAAGAGTGTTTCTGTGCATGCAAATCTGTAAATACAATACAGCACATAAATAGGATCAAGAACAGAAATTACATGATCATCTCAACATGTGCAGAAACAGCCTTTGTCAAAGTCTAATATCCCGTCATGATAAAAAGTCCCAAAGGAACTTGGAACTTGAAATAGAAAGAACATACTTCAGCATAATAGAGAATATGTGTGTGTCCAATATTATGCAAATGTATAGGCAATATTATATTAAATGGGAGAAAGAGCATCTCCTCAGACCTTGAACAAGACTGGGTTGCCCACTCTTTCCACCCTATGTACTGCAGTTCTGATGTCTTGGTTAGAGAAGTAAGATGATGAAATAAAATGGACACAGACAAGAAAGGAAGAAGTGTGAAGTTACCTCTATTTTCAGACTCTGAAAACTTCCAGCAAGGCAATAGACTACAAAAAAACAGGTAAAACCAGTAGGTTTCTTATATACAAATAATGAATATGCTGAGAAAGAAATGATGAATGCAAATACATTTTCAACAGCTTCAAGACACCTATAATAAGCAACGTAAAACACTGCAGCCAATCTTGACTTTGTAAATGTAACTTTTATTCATCAGATGCAATTGTCTCAGAGGCTTACTGCTGAATAAGTTCACCTTTTCTAGTTCTTTTTGAACTCTGGCTGTCTGGTTCAACTCAGCTATTTTGGTTCAAACTCCTTTTCTAGCCGACTAACTCAAAGTGGCTTCCCTCAGCTTTTGGATGAATTGCTCTGTTTGGCCTTTAACTGGCAACTTGTTCCACTCATCTGACTCCTCATTTTCTGGCTCATGCTGTTTTTACCTGTGAATTGTCTCTGTAAAACTGTCCTGGTAAAACTGCCCCCCTAGCCCCCATGCTTTCTAAAGTTGCCTTTGTTTTCTTATCTGTTCTCCTGAGAGTTGAATTTCTCTTATCTCTGACTCACTCTGTCAAATCTTTTTTCTAGTTTGTCACTTTGTCTGCCCCTCAGTTAGGTATCATGTTCAAACATGGCTGCATCCTTCTATAAACTAACCTTACTTTTATTATTTGGGATTAAAGGTATGTACTAAGGGTGTGTGTGTGTGTGTGTGTGTGTGTGTGTGTGTGTGTGTGTGTGTGTGTGTGTATTTCAGCCAGATCATTCTGTAATGTAGGTCATGTCTACCTTCCAGCTTAATCATATTTTTGGATGTGATCCCTTGCCAGGACAGCCAAATAGCTGGATTAATATTCCTTTACATGTCTTCAATATCTATCTATCTATTTATCTATCTATCTATCTATCTATCTATCTATCTATCTACATTGACAAAGATATTCTGAAAGAAATCTATACTATGAAACAATTTCAAGACTTGCCAGATGAAAATGCATACAACAGCCTTTTGTATAGCAAAGGAAGTAGGTCCTTGATAGTCATATATCTGACACATTAATAATTTCCAAGTTATACAAAGAACTAAGCATCAAACAATGCAACCAACAAATGGGCAAATGATAGTAGACAGTTCTCAAAAGGGGAAATACAAATAGCCAATAAACACATGAGAAGTGTTTAATGTTTTTAGTTATTGGGAAAATGCAAATTTAAAACTATGTTGGTGCTTCTTCTTATCCTAGTTGGATTGCCAGTCATTGTACAGTGCTAGAAGCAATGCAAACCAATCCAGCCACTGTGGCAATCAGTACGGGGGTTCTTCAAACAATTGAAAATAGAACTGTCACATGGTCTACCTAAGCCACTTTTGGGAGTCATTAAAACCCGTAGGAGGAACGGGGTAGCCACCTCCATGTAAATGCTGGAGACCAAAGACATCTCCAGCAGGAGGACCTAATTAAAGACTTCCTGAGGGAGCAAGGTTTGCTGACACAATGCCAGACAATTGGGGACTGCTATTTAGAAGAGATGCTTTCTTGGGACCAATGCGGCACGTGTGGAGGGTATTAAAGGAGCTCGAAACAGCATTCAGATCAGCTTGCAGTGGCATTTCTCACCTGATCTCCAACTCTGAGTCATTGATTTGGCACCATCTCACCTTCAGCCCCTAAGGGTTGGGCAACAAATAGTCCAGAGCACAGGGAGCAGACGCCTGTGTTCTGCAGAAATTTCTGCATATCCATGTTTATTGTACTACTATTTATAATGACTAAGTTACTGACCTGGCTATAGAAAACAATATGGCTGAAAGCATAAGTTGGAGCGTCTGGTAGTAGGACAGAGGAGAAGGAGAAGGAAGAAGGTGTGGGAGGTTAACATGATTTAAACACATGACAGAGTTTAATGAAAATGATTTTATGTAACCCATCACTCAGCATAATGACTATACACACCGAGTAAAAATGAAAGCGAATGACAGTTTCCCAAATTCTGACTCATTTCTTTGTCCATCAAGATGACTATGAGAGCACAGGGTCTAGTTTGAGTTCTTGTCTCTTAAAATTTCTATCTCAAGTAGCTGGCCATAGTGGAACTTGAGGAAGACTGAATTGCAGACATTGTTAACTAATTTCTATGGAATGAGTAATGGAGAAAGATCAGGCCCCTGGGACCAGGAAAATCCAGTGTTAAAAGACTCTCCTGGGTTCCAGGAGGTATGACTTTTGACAATATGTTAGCTGGAAGGATCCAACTTTATTCTTCTGTAATCTAGGGGCAAGGGTGACTGTCCCCCAGGCTTAGAAGTTAAGTGTGTTTACGAGTGAAAGGTAACAGTCCTTTGTCCCCTGCCTGCCCCTCTGGTGATGTCTGTGTCACCCCTTGTCCCTTCACTGACCTAGAGTTAATATTTATGTGTTTTGTTAAAGAGTTCCAAGATCCAGGCCTTGAAGGGAAGCTGAATATAAAAGAAGCAGAGATGTTAGATAAAGCCGTGGCCTTTTATCAGCGATTTAGCCACCATATCATTCTGTGAAAATGTGGTTCATTATTCTCAGGATGCTGTAATTAGTCTTAATGATCTGACGGGAACTTCTGAGCAATGATTCCTAATAAAGCTACTACAACTAAGGTCTAAACCACTCACAGCTTAAGCTATTCATCTTCTTCTCAAGCTTATCCATGTGCACCTAGTCTATGTATGTGGTTCTTAAATCCATCTTAAGGATGTATAGAGTGGTTTCTTTTTTATTATGAATATCCTTACTTGTTACTGAGAGCTAGGTTTGCCTCATTCAACAAGAATACTAGGCCAAGGAAGAGAGAAGATGAAAGGCAAGGAATTGATATTCCTCATGATACATGGATAGAACAATGCCTGAAAATAGCTCACATGGAATGAAAGATCTCTATGAATCACTCACATAGTCTAATCAGTTACCCAGGGGATTCATTTGTGTCCCATCTGAGTAATTGTGTGATTGTATGGATACCCGGCTTTTGCCTGAATCTTTCTCTACCAGCACATCCCCATGAAAAGCTTTCTATTCTGAATCGTCTTAATACTCACCATAGCTTCATAATTGCTCATGTACCTGCTGTAGCCACACCTCGACCTACTTCTTGATGGCATCAGAAAGTGCCTTGAAAGGTGCTTCCTACTGGCTTTGGAAAACCATGTCTCATTGGTTGTGGTCCTGCTTCTGACCTGAGTATAGACACATCCTCACCTGTGGAGGAGGGACTTGGGGCATGACTTACGCCATTTTAGGGGGGGGGGGTCGTGAAGGGACCTGGTTTCTCAGGAAACCAGGAAGCACCTTCTGTCTTACCTTAAGTTCCCAGGGCTTCATGTCTAGACTAAGAACCAGGGTATCCTTCACCACCCGCCAATTGCCCCACAGTATTTTATAGTTTATAGCAGTAAGGGACTGTTTTCCTAGTTTACGTATCTAGAATACTATGTGTATTATTTATAACTTTGGAATATATGTCTTCTTACAAAGCAATGAGAAAATGGGACAATGACTTCAGCTGGTGACAGGAGAGGTAAGGTAATACATAGGAAGAGATAGAAGGGAGGGATGTGGGACTCTAAAATAAAATAATGTGTTTCTCTTATGGGTTTTTCAGAAATAATGTTCAAGGTGGCTATGCATGATCCTAGGGAGACATGCAAACAATAGCCCTATCCACCTGTAAAGCCTGTAGACCACAATAATGACTAGCACCTTTAATGATGCAATACTGGCACTTATGTCTTAGGGGTTACCAACAACTCTACTTGGACATAAAACTTGTTTTGTGGTGGCAGTTCATTCCTGACACTGTAAACCTGGTGACTGCCCAGGACTGGTAAAGTCATGGAAGCCACAGGAGAACCCTACTCTTGCCACATTGCCAGTATGATTATTAATTTCATTCTAAACCTCTTATACTCACAGATAAATGTATCTCTTATCCTTCATCAAAGAAGCTTCTTTCTGTAGAAGATAGAGGACTATTACAGTAATCTGTACTTGGACAGAAATGCAGAGAGCAAGAGACTGTGAGTGTGTGTGTGTGTGTGTGTGTGTACCACTCAATTCTACATGATAACATTTACAATACAACTCATACACCCAAAGCTCCTTTGATACCAAAGAAGGTATAAAAAATATTACAAGAGAACCAGAATGTCTACTGAGCGATAGTATGTTCTAGATATTATAGAAAATCTGCACTTAAGAGATCTAAAGAAAAATGTCTCTCCAATTTCAAGTGGTCAACTCTAAATACAGTCACATAGGGTCAACATTAACTGGACTCAGCAGGTTCTCTCTCTCTCTCTCTCTCTCTCTCTCTCTCTCTCTCTCTCTCTCTCTCTCTCTTCTTTACTTGCCCCTACTCTTTATATTTAAATAATGTAAAACACACCCCACTCTGTTTATTTAAAGAAGAAATAGTCATGAATTTGGAAGATAACGAAGGAACTTGGGAGGAATTTGAGGTTGGGATGGAAGGGATGGGAATGATGTAAATACAGCACAAATGCTCACCCACAAAAGTTTAAAATACTAAAGCATTCCACTTAAGTCCATTATTTATTTTGTTGCTGTTACAAAATTCCTGACAAAAGGCATCTTAAGGAACAAAAAGTGTATTTGGCTCAATCGTTTGGGAGTATCCTAGTTTGCTTTTTGTTACCACCATAAATACCATGACAACAAACAACTTGAGAGGAAAGAGTTTATTTCATCTTATACTTCCAATGAACAGTTTGTTACTGAGGAAGTTGGGGCAGAAGCTGGAGGCAGAAACCTGGAGGCAGGAACAGCAACAGAAACCATGGAGAAATGCTGCTTACTGGCTTACTCTCGGGGGTTTGATCAGATTGCTTTCTTATACAATCCAGGACCACCTGACCAGAGGCAGCATGGCCCACAGAGAGCTAGGCCTTCTTACACTAGTAAGAATAAAATCACCATTGTCATGTCTACCAGCTGGTCTTGATAAAAGCAGTTCTTTAATGGAGGTCCATTCTCCCTAAATGACCACAGTTTGTATAAAGTTGAAAAAAACTTACTACTCACACAGAAGGTATCATTCACCATGATGAGGACAGCAAGGCACCAGGAATGTAAGGTAGTTGGTCACATTGCAGCTGCCTGAGGGAAGGAAGCTCAGAGAAATGAATGCTTGGTGCTCAGCCTGGTTTCTATTCATTTTGTCAGGACTCTCACCTACAGGATAACATGGCACACATTTAGAGGGGCTTTTGCCATCTTAATTAACCTAATCTATAAACTCCTTGGCAGGCATCACCATTGGTTTGCCTCCTTGATGACTTTCAATCCTGTGAGGTTGACAGCCAATGTTAGCCAACACAGTAAGTATATACCTTTTACTTAATAAAAGCAGTATGTTACCTTACATGGGCAATGGTCTCAAACATCTGCATTTACTGTATTTCTTGATCATGTCAGGTGTCCATGTTGTTGTAAACCTATACCATCTAGGTTTTTGTAATTACAGTGTATAATGTTCATACAACACCATAATGACCCAATGAAACACTTCTTAAAATGTGTCTCTATTAAGGGAGCTATGGCTGTAGTTTAGTTGGTCCACTAACGAATACTGCCACTATCTCCTTCCAAACTTCTTCTTATGTAGAATAATCAATTTCTTTGGCTACAGGCATTTTTGATTGTTGCCAGCATTTGCTAATAATAATTTCAAACCATTTCCCCTCATTCCTTGTTAGAAGAACAATTCTGTTCCTTTAGAAGAAGATCCTATGTCCTTGGGGAAGTTGAGTCCAGTCCCCATGCTAAGCAGGGATAGGTGAGCTATTCTGACAGGTGAGGACTCCTGGGGGAGGGACTGTAGGGTGTTTCCCTCTTCCCTGGTAAGTAAAACACACACGAACAGAAAGGCTCTGTTCCACTGAAGATAGGATGGGATGAGTTGCCAAGGAAGAAGATTCCCTCAAAGCAACCGTGGAGGGGTCATCTTGGAGTCTCTGAGCTGACCCCTAAACCATCTGCATTTAAAGTTTTAACCAGAGCCATTTATAACTACTTGATTTGTAGCCAAAGGTTGGAAATTTCCCCGCTAAGCAGAATTTTCAATTGCTCAGGTCTTGACCCGGATCCCAGCAGGTGGTGGGGTCAGGTCTGGAGATTTCCACAGTGTTGCTGATCCACTTTCCACTGAAAACAAGAGCATGCATGTCAGGTGTTTAGAGCAGCCAGAAAACTCAGTGAACTGAAAAGAGAGCTATGGCCTTGCTTGGGACAACTTGAAACTACAGTCTATCTATGATACAAAATAGAAGCATTCTAGATGACCACTGGGGTTGATAAGAAGGACCACTGAACAGTGGCTTCAGCATAGCCAAGGAGGGCCTAAGCACCTCATGCTTGGGCCTGTACCTTTTATGGCAGGAGGGGAAGATATCGGATATTCCCAAGTGGACATGCAGGACCCTTTCTGGAAAAACAGATGGGAAAACAATGGAGATTGATTCTGGTGATTTGCTGATGTAGTATAACAGTGGCTATACTTTACCACTGAGCTCATGACATTGATATGGCTTGGGGAAAAGTGACATATGACCGTGGGTTTACTCCCTAGCCAACTTGTCTGCACCTAGAAGTTAGGAAACTCTTACATTTATCTGATCTCCATGCATAGACAACAAATACATTTGTTTAACATTTAATTGGGCAGATATGCATTGAGTCCATACTCTGCTCCAGGCATGGTGCTGGATCCTGGTGATCAGCAATGACCAGAGAGGAAAACACCTTGAGGAGTCAGTGCAAGCATCTGCTAACCCTTGGCAGTCACCAGGGCTCCACCCAAAGGGGCGTCTTGCTATCTGCATGAACCACTAGAGGGTAGAAAGGAGATGCTTGCAAGCTCTGGTATTATGCACAGAGGCAGTTTTCTGGAGTTTGAACCCAGGTTCTGGAGGCCTGAGACCTTAAAGGGAAGGAGGTGTGGGATTAGGAGCCCTTGTGTCTGTTTCTGAGTGCTGTTCTTGCTTTTGCTTTCCTTCCCAAGACATTCCATAAACTGAAAAAACAATCACCCAGTCATATTAATGATGACAGCTCAGTGACCCCTCTCAAATGGCCCCTGTACCCAAGTTCTGGGAAAATGCAAACTTCTAATCTGAAGAATATTTTCTTTTTTTATAGCAGTAAACAACTTATCAAAGATACAATGTATCCATAGCTTCTTGGGACAATGGAATAAGTGTCCTCTCATAGGCAGCTTCTCCTTGATTTGCCCTTGATTTGGTTCAGGGTATTTATGAAATGGTGGCTTTGCCCCACTTGGTGGAGATAGCAGTGTACTGTTACAGTGAATATTATAAAAGGATTTGGCTTATCTCTTTATTGGTCCTGAGGTCTCACTCCGTGGGCACCACTTCTGCTATGGAGCTGGCAGAGAGTCTCTGTCACTCAGTCCAAGCTGTCCCCAATCTCACTCCACCCACACGACTCTCTTCAACCCAGGTAAAGTCACCACCCTGACCAGACCAAACATGACCCTAAGGTCCAATAGCTGTCATAGATGTTTATACATCCAATTCTCAATCCACAAACCCTCTACACAATAAGATTACATCAAAATGACAAAGATGCAGGAGTGAGATGGGGGCGGTTTGGACCGAGTGACAGAGTTCATGTGGCGCCCACGGAGTGAGACCTTGGGACTGATAAAGAGATAAGCCAAATCATTTTTTAATATTTACTGCAACAGTGAAATCTGCTCGACATATAGCTCAGCATTTCAGTTCCATCAGCCCCTCCTCAGTCCTTAGGGAATCCCAGCTGAATAACCAATTTAATGGCTCTCTGTAATGGGAAATGGTCATGTGCTTTTATCACATGCTGAACATGGTTGCACCACCATAAATTGGAAAATCTCAAACCATGAAATCCTTTTCTCCTGTGGGGTTTGGTGTGATTCCTATCTTCAGCAGAGAGCCCAAGTGTGCTACCAGCATCTATTGAGGAGAACCTTCCAGAGCATCTGCATGATGTAGAAGGCTCCACACTTGGGGCATGGAACAGAAAGCAGACAGAAAAGGCAGCATACAAGACAAGAAAAGACAGAAGAGACACAAAGGAGACAGCATGAGATGGGATTAGAGTCCAAGAAATGAAAAATTCTGCAGTCTTATTTATAGAGGACATTGCAAGCAGTGTGCTGTTCATATAGCCTATGGGACTGCTTGAATGGATGACTGGCTACATCACCAGGAATTCTATCCTGAGCATTTTAGGAAGATGCCGGAGGGATGAACATAAATGAAAGCTGCTTATCTGCAACTATCAGTGGCTCAGTGACCAAGTATTAGACTTTGCGTAGATCCAGGAAGAAGCGGGTTTCAGCTGGTTAAGAGTGAGGGGAGAGGAAGTTAGGTTACTTGGACGTTCATCTCTTTAGGGTGTAGGGTCACAGGAGTGAGTGACTAAAGCCTTGAGCTTATTTCTACAATCACACATGTGATTTGTAGCTGGAAATCTCTTCGTATTCTTAGGGCAAGTGAGAGATGCATGGAAAGTGTAGATAGAAAGTTTTATGATGATGGTTGAAGAATTTCTCCCGAGAGGCCATTTCGAGAAGAAAGTAGTGTTATGTGTTTGGGTTGAGACAGGAAAATGAAATCTACAGAAAACAAAAAGTCAGTCCCTAGAGAACAAAGAAGGATTATATGTAGAATTATTGGGATTGCAATTCCAAGGTAACAAAATTCAGGACATATTGAAAATGTGATTTGGGTTTTAGAAAACAATATCTATGCTTATACCTCAAACTGCAAGGGTGGCTGTTAATTACATCTACTGTTGGCCAAGAATGAGGATTCCTGCTGCAAAGGTCCGGCTACCCTGTAGAGAAAGGACTGGGCATGATCCCATAAACAAACAGTGCAGGAGACAGGGTTACAGTCATTAGGGGTGGGAAGTTTACAGGGGTAGGGGATGGTTGGTCCCTTGTACAAAGGCTATGGTTTGTGTACAGCAATGAGGCTAAGGAAACTCCTAGCCCATTCAGATGGTGGCTAAGGGCCAAGGGCTTTGAGGCCATGACTTGTAAAACTTGGCTTGTCCAACAGCAGCAGTGTCCAAATAACAAGGATGCTTATCGTATGGTTAGAAACTCTGAAGCTTTTTCCAGAGGCTGACCATTTATATAGATGACAGATTCAGTGTGAGGGTTGAAGGCAGAAATATGCAACAGTGGTATTGCATCAATATTTCAATGGCAAAACTTGCCAAAATGCAATAACCAAAACCAGTAAGGTGGGAGGGTGAGCTCCAGTGAGTAAAGGCTTGCAAAGGTTTATTTCAGTCTTTAATGACAATTCAGTGTTCATAATATGCCACTGACGCAAACTTACACAAACAACATAATTCTACCCCTACTTTTAAAATCTTTCTGTGGGCTGATGTTAAGTCAATACATGTTTGGACAATGGAGAGGTAGGTGGAGAAAAGGTAGGAAAACAGAAGAGGAACAGAGGTTGGAGGGAGAAATCAAGATGAAGCTGGAGAAAGCAGACCTAGTTCCTGGTGGCCGTAATTGGCGATAGGTAGATATGAATATTCTTAAGGGATTCTATAGGTCATTTTATCTCTTATAGAAGGGCAGTTTGTGTCTTTGTCTATTGGATTTAATCTTATTGTGTAGAGAGTTTATGGATTGAGAATTTAATATATAAACCTACCGTGAAAAGCTATCAGGCTTCGGAGTGGTGTTTGTGCTGGGTGGTAGTGGAAAGGAACAATAGGGCGGTTGTATCCACCAGAAGCAACAGGGCAGGCTGAGTGAATCACCTGGGAAGGGAACCGTGTGGAGAAGGCAGCTCACAGACCATGAGACAGAGTTTGTATGCTTGGCTCCACACTGGAGCAGCATTTGCGGAGTGAGACCTCGGGGGCCAATAAAGGGATAAGTAACCATTATTTAATATTTACTACAATACCTTTCTTTGCCAATAAAAGAGATTGGAATGAAATGTGCCAGATATAATAATATTTGGGGGTGGTGTGATTATGACTTTTTCTAATTTCCTTTCTATCTTCACTGAACTTTCCAAAAGAATTTTTCCCCATGATCAGAAATAAAACACAGTTTTGTTAAAGACTGCCAAACAGAAGCTCAATGCCTTGGTCTAGCTGGGATCTGAAATCTTCTTCCCGAAGTTTGAAGTGTGTTTAGTGGTGTGTTACTTTACCCCAAGCAAAAAGAGACCCGAGCAAAAAGACTGATTCATCACAGACCAGTGTCTCTAACCTGTGAGCCAAAATGAACTTTTCCCTGTTACAAGTTGGTCTCAAATCTTTTGCCTCAGGAACAGAAAGTTGAACTGTCCTTTATCGCAGCCCCCAGGGCATTCTACAGTAAATGCTCCTCCTCTATCCAGATGCATCTTAATAGCCAAAAGTGGGTTTCTCTTTGGTAGAGCTCAAGCCACGGCACTCTATGAGCCTTCTAATGTTCCATCTTAAACATATGTGGTACCTCATATCTACTTGCAGGATAGGATTGTAAATGCCAGACATTAGGGGCCAAAGGGAAAGAAGTGAAGAGGTAAAAAAGCCAGTAAGTCATGATTTTCTGGCAGGGCATAAGGGAAGTTTTTTTCTTCTGCAGCTAGTCATCTACGGAGTGCGAATAAAGCTGATACCTTTCTCATAGCATGGAGCTGTCAGTGGGTCAGCAGAACACTTTGGATGGCTTTGGAAGTGTGCAAGGTACTGGGGAATCTCCTTAGTAGTGATGGTCTTTCTCAAACCCTGCCTCTTTGGAATCATTGTCATTCCGCTCTGGGAACCGTGTCCCCAAGTGTGAACTGAGGCTGTGCGGGGCCTCTGTGCCCTCCCCATGCTCTACCATCCATCTTCTTGCTGCATATTTCTTTCCTGTCTGGGCTCATAGACTCCTGAACTGGGAGACTTATTAAAGTTTTTATTCCCTTCAATGCATTGCTCTCGGCAGGTACTAAATAAAACATATTTAATTAACTTTAATTTCCCTTCCTAGATAAACTAATGCTTTTTTCCCCATTTTAATCATAGCGATTCCTAAACTCCAATGCAAATGCTTCCTGCTTATTCTAAAGCCAGGTCCTGGGGTTCAGCATCTGGAAGGCAAAACCAGGATAAGACTTTGGAGCTGGGGCAGAGGCTTTCTGTGGAAGTTCAAACCCCAAAGAGTGGGGGTAGGAGGGTGAAGGTATGCTGGTCCTCACAGGGACCATTCACCACTGGGCAGGTGTCAGCCAGCCTTCACCAGTGAGATGTAAATTCATTCCTCACTTTGAGACAGTCACAGAATCATGCTCTTGTATAAGCAGAGCTCCAGGCACTCAAGAAATGTTGAACTCTTTATTTACCATGAAACTTGCTCATATCTCCAGGCCACTTGGCTGCTCTTGCTCAGGTTGTTGACAGACATGAAAAGAGATAATGGAAACCATTTTATTTCTAGTTCTAGGGTTTGAGGACACTTTCAGAATACTAGGGTGGGACCCTTCTATCTTACAGCCAAAGCCAGAGAGAAATAGGACTAACTCTTTTGATCCTGGAGCTCAACTGTCAATAACTAATACTACACAACAAAACAACTCATTGGGTGGTGCTGAGGAAGCACCAGGTCAGCCCAGCATCCCAGGTTTGTCTGTTTAAGCCCCTCGCCATGGTGTTGATTAAGCAACTAACTTGTCACTGATTACTGTCCTGCCGGGGGTAAGTCAAAGGTTTGTGATCTTGGTCTCCTGCTGGGGCAGACATGAGAATCCTTGTGTTTACAGAAACCAATCCTTGTGGTATTCTAACATGAATGCTAATTGGTTAATATCCAGTTGATATGTCTGCTGATTTAGAAGCCTCTGGAGAAAGCTCCATGTTTAATCTGCTAATTGGACATTCCACATTTGATGGGGAGGGGGGTTGCTTGTCATCTCATAATGGCATTGGACCATGTGTCTTGCTGGAGCATGACTCACAGGATGAGTTTGCCTGCCACCGGATGTCACAAATAATGCTGCTATTCAAAGGAGGAGAAATGCTAGAAGCAGGGCTCACAAGTGATTTTTTTTTTTAATTGAAAACCTTATTTGTGTATCCCCTAGAATATCCCAAGGCCCTCCAGGAGAAGGTACAATGCTCTCTGTTTAGCTGCTGAGGCAGAGGCAACAAACCCCCATTATGTGTAATACCTCTGCAGCCAAATTACAATGTTTACCTCTGCATGGGAAGCTGGCATGCATAATTATCTCTGCTTAGAACAGAAAGTGGAGAAAAGGTTCAATGAACAGGCGTGTGTGTGTGTGTGTGTGTGTGTGTGTGTGTGTGTGTGTGTGTGTGTGTGTGTGAGCGCACAGTAAGTAATGTTTCAACAGAAACAAAGTTGTGGGGGAGCACTAGAGAGGAGGAGCTTGGAGAGGAGTGAGGAGAAGAAAGAGTGAGACGTCTCTGTGGAACCAATCAAGAGAAGCATGGCCTGGAGCTGAAGGGTCTCCCTTGTCCCCTGGGTGTCCCTCAGCAGTCTTACAGCTTGCCCTTTTAAAGCCATGCCCCTACATTTTTTTCTGTCAAAATGAATGTGAAGGGGCAGGCAAGGAAGCCCAGTGCAGTCCAGGGTCCTACTTCGAGTTTGGATTCTCTCTCTATCTCTCCCTCCCTCCCTCTCTCCATCCCCTCCCCCTTTCTCTCTCAGATTCCCTGGGACCAGCACAGGTTCTATGGACTAGGATTACCCCTGAGAGGGTCAAATGCACGGGAATATCAAGCTTTCTTTATTTTGCCCTGGCTGGCCATACAGAGAAAGGGATTTATGGGGAAGGAAGAAACTCGAAATGGCTCAGTTTTCAGAACAGACTCTGCCTTAGCCTCCTACACAGCTACAAGCAGATACTAACAGAGTGATGGCCTAACCCAAAACATCAGCAACCAGATCTCCACACCAGAGCAAATGGTAGCATTTATCCCTGGGAGAGGAAAGCTAATTGCTCAAAGTTTTTACTAGTAATTGACTGATGTGTAATGCTGGTTTAAGTATTGATTTTTAATTAGATGTCCCCTGCAGACTCCTACAATGCCACCAAGCTAGCATCCTCAGAGACTTACGTTTTGTTCTTCATCCATCAGCACATCCTTGAGAGGAGAGCTCTGGGGACAGAAGATAGAACGTTCTAACACAACTTAGAAACAAGCTTAGCTTTCTCAGCTTGGAGGCTGCTTGCTTCAAGTGCTGAAAAGGACACCCTCTGGGGACATGGTCTCCTGAAGGCAAGCCAAGGCTCTCGTTCCCAGCTAACACTTGCCATGCTTCAGCCTCTAATAGCTTTCGGGTGCATCCTTGGCTGTGAGGGTAGACGTTACTTGCAGGCCTTGCTTTTTCTGTTCTGTGTTCACAGCCTGGCCAGGCCTCTTAGGAGCGACAGAAACCAACTCCCCATGACACAGTTGTTGAACACAAGTCTTGCTGCTGGAATGGATGTGGAGGAGTCAGTGGGAAACAGCCAGTCAAGTACTCAGGGCTTGAAGGCTGTTACACACTGCCATCACCATAAATGAAGTCATGTTCAGCTGGAAGCAAATACATTGCAAGAACAAAGAAAAATACTGCTCACAGGTGACATCCTCGCAATACTGCAATTGTCTGTTGTAGCTAATTGTGAGGTTACCGGTGTTTGCTACGTGTAAATGTATACCATGTGGGTCCCACAGTGTACCTCTTCCTAACTGTGACATCACTTCGTACAGCTTGAACTTGTCCACCACAGGAGTATTCATACCGTGGAATAGCGATCATGACATGCACTGCTGCTTAGGCTGCTCAGGGAGACAGGCATTCAACATTCAAAAGCACATCACTGATTTTGCACAGCCCTGGAGGATATGCATCGAAGAATGCCTGGACCCTTTTTGTGGTCGTCTTCCGGGAGTATGTACTGCCACTCATTGTTGAAGGGTAGGGTGGGGGTGGGAACTAGTAAATAGTTCACAGTGAATACAGTTGTCCCCACAATAAGGAATTATCCATTCTCAGATGTCATAAAGGCCATTGTAGGAAACCCTGATCTATGCAGGCAACACAAGGTCATCCTTCTGGTGCTATGGCCATGAGCACAAAAGAAAGTCCAGCCACATGCTTAAAGGGACAAAGACTGTGTTGTCTAACATGGCACTGGGAAACCCAGAGGGAGCTTCTTCACCAGGGAATCTCAGTATGGTTGCACCATTCCTAAAAAAAGTGTTGGCATCAACTGACTTATCCACTCTTAGAATGCCCCCTTAAGCCAAATGACCATGGAAAGCCATCAGGCGGGCCAGGGGCTAGAACATCCAAAAGACGTTTAGTGTCCCTTACTTCACAGTGAATTAGGTAAGCTGACATTACTGGCAGAGGGACCCTGATTCCTGCATGCACGGGTCATCTGTTCCTGGAAATGCACAAGTGCAATCTAAACTAGCAATATTGATGACACTGCCTGTGGGTGTTAGTGTGTGGCGCCCTCATTCTGTGGTGAGCAGAGTAGTGAAGGAATGCTGTGGAAGGATGTGGGCTCCTGTCAGCCCTTCCATGGATCAATCATGGCTGCTTCACCCTTCTCACCGGCCCTCTGAGAAGGATGGTGGGATCTGCAAGTTGTCCTGGATCTTTCTTGTTAATTCAGCCCCACCCCCACCCCCGTGGACATTAGACCTTGTCACTAAGTCCATCGTCCCTGTCGCTAAGTTTCAGTGAACTGTATACCTTGTGTGTTTCTGTTTGCTTGGTCTCTTGACAACTCACACATTTGCTTATTGAATACTTAGATATTTATAGCTCAATCGTTATCCATCAGCTGGATGACAGCCTTTTTATTTTATTTTATTTTATTTTATTTTATTTTATTTTTTATGGCCAAACAGAGATATCATGGGTAGGTGAGAAGCTGGAGGTCCCTGAGCCTTGAGTATTCAAAGCCTAGGAACTGTACTAACAGACAGATCCAGAAGCTTAGTGCTAGAAGCTCCAAGCACTAGCAAGGCTTTAGATAGGAGAGATTTAAGCTCTACAGACCTGGGTTGAGGCTTTATCCCACTGGGCTTTAACCTCCAGCCATCCCAGCCAACGAGTATAACCCTCAGCTTCCAATCTCAGTAGGCATTGGTAAGAAACAGCCACAAGTCTCTTCTACAACAGTGAGCGGTGCCTCCGAATGCTACATCCCTCAGATGCACACCAAGCACTGGCATCTTCTGGTTTCACAGCAACAGTGACATGTTTTATGATGCTCAGGCTAAAGTGTCCGAGGTCCATCACTTCTCTGGTTCTCCACAGCCTTCTGTATTTCTTGTTTCTATTCTCTGACCTTTCTGTTCTCCATTTCTACTGCCCCTCATCTTAGCCAACTCTGTTCCTCATCATTTTGGACATAGCTGCTTTTTTCACTGCTCCACTGGGGTGGCAGCCATTGCTGCTGTTGTCGTCAGTTTCACCCTGCTTCTGCTGTCCCTTCTTCATGTGCCCACGTCAGCCAATCCTCCTAACGGTGACCAAAATCAGACAAGCAAAACACTGTTCAAGAGAAGTTTTGTAGTTGGCCTGATGCTGGGCACCAGGGAAGGCACTGGAGGGTTTGAGCAGCAGCTTATATAGCCAGAAGGGCGGGAAGTGGGAGGGTTTTCCTTCCCACCAATCCCATGAAAATGAAGGGTTAGGTTAGTGCCAAGTCTGCCACCATCCCTCAAACAAACTTTACAAACACTAGTCTTGTGCTTGGCTATCTGGACAAGAAACTGCTGTTCCAAGAGCTTGGGTTAATGGTGGCAGATCCTGTAGAATTCTCTGCAATTTGAATGGTAATAAGAGCAGCGCAATTTGCACCAGTCAAAACCAGTAGAGTGCCTACCGAACTGCGCATTAGCAGCAAACTGCTGCGCTTGCCCTGTGGTTTCCTCGAGCTGTCTGTGGAGTATTCAAGGCAGCCGATGCACTAGTACAAAAGCAGTCTGATTGGCTGTTTGCTTTTAGCCTTTTGGTTAAGGTGGCTGGGATGCCACCACTAGACTTTTCCAACCACAGACGGAGCACAAGGCCTCTGTGATGTCAAGAATATGAATGGATGAGTGAGCGTATTCATGAACTCTGGCCATATAAAATACCTTTCCCAGCATCACACAGAGAAACAGCAGAGTTCTGCCCCTTCGCCTTTTGTCTCCTGCCAGTGTTCAACCCCAGCTGGTATCTTTGTGGTGCTGGCCTCTCCCCAACCCAACAGTACCAGTACAGGTGTTTTGTCTTCCGTGAGAGCCAGTCTATGCTGGACACTGTATGGGGAGCTTAGCCAAGGGATTTCCACTCAGTAGGAAGTCAGCAATATTGACCCAGCAATATTCAGGAAGCATATAGCTGTATGTCCTAGGTTGTTGAGTTGGTATGCAGAGTTTTATGTGGCTTCTATTATTGTGGAAGCTGTAAGTTGTCAACCTTTTATTGATAATTTTCATTGGTGGCTTTGTCTTTCATAGGCAAGACATCAAAAACAGTTCATGTGTAATGGAGGAGAGGCAGCTGACTCTCCTTCACACTACTTATGTTCAACAGGGTCCCTGGAAACCCTGAATTAGTACCAAATCATTGTTCCTGGATGAAGTATAACTGGGTTCCCATAAGTCTGTGGTCACAAGTCATCCAGTTGGCGGCGGGGGTGGGGAGGTTGGGGTGATGGGGGGTGGGAGGGTGGCGGGGGGGTGCATGAAGAACCACAGGACTCTGAGCTCTGGCAATGTGTCCAACCCTAATCTACTTTTACTACTTTTAGATAGTTAAAAATGTTAAACCAGCAAAGCAACTCAAGTCAGTTTGAATCACCTTTAGTGTTGCTATTCTCATGCAAATGGGCCCTGATTAACTTATCCATTTAGTGAAAATGCCTTTTTACTGTATCACAGAAATAAAACTCAATAACAGGAAATTCTCCATCTTGTGCCCCAGTTTTACAAAAGAATGCTTTTATAGAAGTAGCCTTCCTGGAAGATAGGCAGAAATGTATATTGAGCATCAAGTGTACCCCAGGAGCTGGAGCAGGCTTTGAAGCTTATAAAATGAACACCTACCAAAGCTTCGTGGCTTAACTTTTCTTCCACTTTTAAAAAGCTGCTCCTTGTGACATGAACAGTAATTTTGTGTTAAGGTTTGATGTGCTTAGATATATTACAGTAATAGTGTATTTTCTTAAATAAGGTTAAAAAGCAACCCTGGTGATATGAAATCACAGTTTGTATACAGGCTGGGGCTGTGTCTGGGGTGGACTGGGGTTTGGCTGGTGTGGTTTGATGAGTGGACTTCTGTGTCTATGCAGGTTGGCTGCAGCAACTGGGTCTCTAATCTACATCATTTTTCCTACCTCGGGCCAGTGGGCTGGCTTAGGGTGTCCTTATTGTAACAGCTGAACCAAGATTGGGAAAGAAGCATAGGTCACCAAAGGTATAGGCTACTTCACGTCCCATTAGTTGCCATAAATCGCATGGGTGAAGCTGAAGACCAGGGGCCAGGGAAAGGAAAGATCCTTAGTGGAAGACATTACCAGGCACATGGATACAGAAAGGGCAAAGAGCTTAAATGAATGCTTTAATCTGCCCCTGTTTCTCTTAGATCTCCTGGAAATCCAGCTGAGCATGGCTGGGAATCACTGAGTGCTCTTTTGGTTTGGTTGCTTCGCTGAACTTGGCATTCCTGCCATGACTTTCCTGCCTATGGGTCTTGTTTTTTTTTTTTTTTTTTTTTTTCTCAAATGGGGTGCAGGGCAGGCATACCCTGTCTGTGATGGGGACTGGAAGGCTGGAGCTGGCATCTCCATAATGGGCTCTTATCGTAAGCTCTCTGGGGGCAGTTTGCATTATTCCAGGCTTTGCTCTGCAAATTGCGGAGTTCCAGAGAAGTGCATATTAATGGAAGCACATTAGGCACAAGGCTGTCTTGAAGTTGAGCACTTGTTCCCAAAACCACCCAGAAAAACTGCACGGAGCTGACTTTGTTCCTTCTCTCGGTAGGAGGACATTCTGGTAATAGAATCAGACAGACTACATTATTTCCTTTAATGCCTTGCTGGAGAGAGATTGATTCTTTTTTCTTGATGTAAAGTACTAATGCATCTCTTCCATTAAACAAATTAAACTGCTTAGGTCAGGATGACTACAAGAGGGAGCAATGGTGTGTTGATAAATGTTTAACGACCAGCTCTCTGCAAGAAGAATGCCCCAGCTTGTAGGGTTTGCCAGTTCCCATGACATACATTGGCCCCCTGTGGCCAGTGTCAGTCCGCCAACCTACGATGGTTCCGATTGGAGACTGGTGAGCTGTCACTTCTGTATGAGCCTGCTCTACCCTCTCTGCCTCGGATGCTGTAATGATGGGGTGGGAAGGAATGGCTCTCTTGCTGGACAGTCAAGGGGTGAAGCAGTTAAAACAGGCTTGATGCAGACTTTCTCAGAGGCAGAATCAGCAGGAGTCAGGATGAATCTATGCTGATGGAGAGGGTCCTCTTGACTTCGGCTGTTTGAAAGTAGCAATAGCACGGCCTGTGTGCTCTGTGTAGTTATTCTGAAGCTGCCACTTTACCCCCCAACACACAACTGCTCTTAATGCATTCATAAAAATGGGAATCCACTGGAAATAGATCGGGGCAAGAAGCAAACTTGTAGAAAGACTTTGATTGAAATCCGGGCATTTTGATCTCAATCCATCTTTGAAATGATTCTCCCACAATACCTAAAGAATTAAAATTAGAACCACTCAGTCTCCTCCTTCTCAAAGACACTTCCACCACCCTGTCAGGTCATCTGCCCAGATATCCTGCACTGGCAGATGGGCACTTCTGTGAGAAGGACTGGTTGGGCGTGGGCCTGCCTCCCAGTGTTGTGACTTCTACCCGAGGCCACAGCTTCCAAAGAGGGATAGGAAGCCTAGTTTGCACGTCCTCATAGGAAAGTTTCTATTTGGAAAGTTTCCAGGGATTTCTGAAGCTTTTATCAAAAATTAAGTCATATAAACATATGATTAAATACTTTATTGAAAATAAAGAAATAAATACTTGTCACTCATCTTCTAAGGCGAGGGATTTGCATTCTGCATTCTTGACAGAATTTGTGTCTGTTGCACCTGTCTAGAGATCTTATAGGAAGTTGGCCCCTGAGTAACCCTTTTTAAGTTCATATATAGGGTATCACAGGAGGGACATAAAGTCAGCCATGGCAAGGAGACTTGTACCATGAAGACCATTAGATCAGAGCTTGCTCTATGGTTTTGTTGTTGACTTGAGTTGAGAAGGTGCCGGGGAAGAAGTCACTAAAGCAGATTAAACTTCCAAGTCTCTGTTTGTCTGTGGTAGTTACAACCCAACATGGGATGATATGAACATTCCCAATATCGGAAACTATGATTTGATGTAGTCAACAAGACTTTCATGCCATCAGTGAACAGGTGACATCCTGATACTTTGTATCACCTGCCTTTTTTTGTTAGCAAAAACCATAATAAAATTACATGTGGATATCAATTGCAACAAATTAGCTACAAGTACAAGAATTATGAATTTGATGAAAAATAAAATCAGTGAA
Source organism: Micromys minutus (assembly GCF_963924665.1). Classification (NCBI taxonomy): domain Eukaryota; kingdom Metazoa; phylum Chordata; class Mammalia; order Rodentia; family Muridae; genus Micromys; species Micromys minutus. Next base: position 50,121,768 of record NC_137952.1, read on the forward strand.
AATATTATTTTCAGTAAGGATGAAATAACTAGACCATTTCTTTTTTATTATTTTTATTGGATATTTTATGTATTTATATTTCAAATGTTATCCCCTTACTCCCCTCTCCCATATTCCCTCCCCCTGCTTCTATGAAAATGCTTCCACTCCCACTCCCACCCACCCATTCCCACCTCATTGCCCTGGCATTCCCCTACACTGGGGAAGTGAGCCTTTCTTAACCATAGTATGAAAATACTATAAAAATGTCTTCTTTAAAGCCTAAAAAAGTGAGGAAGGAAACAGGTAGACTCCATGGCTGCACAAGATTTCTATAAAGCAAAACAGTAAGAGGTGGTAATGGTGGGGCAAGATGGTAGCTGGCAACCTCCTTGAGTTAAGGACCTGGCTGTGTAGAAGAGCCAACTTGACTTTGGTATTGTGAAGTACCAAGGAAGAGGTAGCTCTTCAGAGGCAACATCCTTTCAAAAGTGTGCCAAGTGTTCACTGGAATGCTCATGACCACAGCAGCTGTGCAGTAGCTGTTCTTTACCCACATGGCAGGCTTAAACATGCAGGGCTATGTATACATTGGTATTATAGCATGTTCTTAACTGAGGTTCTCTCTGTGTCAAGTTAACAACAACAACTACTACAAAAATAACAAAACCTAACCAGGAAAAGAGCTGGTCTTCATTTAATCATAACAATGCCTTGGATACAGCAGCAGCAGAGAGATGGAGACAAAATAGCAGGCACTGTTGCCTAATAAGTGACACATTTGTAAGCAGGTTTCAACCAACACTAGGTAACTCAGTGATTCTCAGCTTAATGCTGAAGCCCTTTCATATAGTTCCTCATGTTCCATATGTGGTGACACCCAGCCATAAAATTATTCTTGCTGTTACTTCATAATTGTAATTTTGCTACTGTTATAAATCGTCATGTAAACATTTGATTTGATTGATGTCTAATACTTGACCCCCAAAAGGGGTCATGACCCACAGCTCTGAAAAGCTGATAGGTGAAGCCAAATTTGAAGTGCCTTTAGATTTAGATATGTAGACAAACTGAACTGAATTAGCATTTCTCAAATATGTGGTCATTTAGAAACTTTTACTGAGCACTTCAAATTATGACCCAGAAATGAACAAACCCTTGCCGGAAACTCAGTTGTTCCCATCTGTATGATAGGATGACAGATGCCTATGTGACAGGGTAGTTTTGAGCAAGCAAATGACAACTTCGTTCATCAAAGTGAATATGAAGCTGTCAAAAAGTATGTGGATGCGGATGGCTTTTGACTCTGTCCTCTAAGCACCACTCTATATATGGAAGTTAACCAGGCAAGAATTGGAATTAGACAGAGATGACTGGAAAAATCTCAGATGTGAGACAATGAATATTTCTGAGTCTTAATTTCCATATAAAACATCCACAGCTCCTCTAAGTACAGTGGCATATATAAAAACCTACAGCAGTAGGTTGTAGCTAAAACTGCAGTAGGACTCACTCCATGTGGGGCATACCAGGATATATATGTATATATATATACATATATATATATATACACACACACATATATATATATATATATGTATATATATGTATACATATATATACATATATATATATATGTATATATGTATACATATATATACATACATATATATATATATATGTATATATATATATATATATATATATATATATATATATATCTTGGCCAGATCAAAACTGTAATGGTCTTATCTTGTCTTGTCTTTTCTTTTCTTTTCTTTTTAGATGACACAAATCCTAATCTCTTGTCACTCAACCACTAGAAGAGTATATTTGTATTGAAAAATGTACTAAACTTTCTTGAAATGTACTCAGAAGTATGATGTATGCAACTCTGTTTTCAGCAGCTGTAGGAAAAGCGGAGGTGTATGTGTGTGTGTGTGTGTGTGTGTGTGTGTGTGTGTGTGTGTGTGTAGTGTGTCTCTGTGCATGTATGTGTATGTTGTTGTTGTGTTTTGCCATGGACTGGACAATGTTATTTCAAACTGCAAGTTGAGCAGGGCCACAGCATGGCCAGCAGCTTACTGTGTTGCTTGCAAAGGCTTACACATTGGGATCTAGGAGATTTTATCTTCACATAAAGGAGCTGGACTGAGTCAACACTTTTTATGTTAATTGGCCTTCCACAGCCGTGCAAATATACCTCAACCATCTGAGTGTGTGGTGGAGCGCTCTGCACAACCCTCGTGGGTGTGGTAGGCTCCCAGCCCCCAGTGTCCACTTCCACACCTTGGTTTGCATCTCATTCTCAGCTTCCTTCCTTAGAAGTTGTAAAGAGAAATCCTCAACTCTGGGGTGTTGGGAAACCTTAGCAGGAAATCCCAAGTATTTTAACTCCAAAATAGTAAAGCTTTCAGTGCTAAAAATACTCACCAGTGTAAGCACTTGGGATTTTAATTGGCCTTCCGGCATGTCCCAAATATATTACAGCCTTGTGACTCTCCTGCAGGGTGCTATGCACAATTCTTGAGTATCCCAGGAATGGGGGAAACTTGAGTTTTGGTTACAGAAGTGATCCATTCATTGCCCAGAAGCCCACAAGAAAAGCAAATTTAACCTGTACCTGATTAAAAGAAAATGTCTTTAGAGGGTCCACTGGCAATTTCTAAAATTTTAGGTTTTAAAATTAAATAAGTACAAGAAAATTTTCTCAGTAAGAATGACAGACGGACGAGACCCTATTGTTTCCACCTGGCTTAAGAGTTGGAGTTCTGTAGATCCTTTGGAAGCCCCCCATGATGTTTTTATAGGAAAGAAAAGATATGTCCCGAGTTTCAGCACTAATGTTAGAAAAAAGATGAAGAGAGTTGGGGGAGGTATGCTCCATGGAGGTGTGGCGAGGCATGGGGGTAAGAGGAATGCCTCTGGGGGACCCATGTTGGGAATTCCTTTCCCCTCAGAAACCAGCCACAGGATGAGGGAAGGGAATAGGGAAAGGAGAAGCAAGGGGGGAACAAAAGCAGGAGATTAGGAGGCCAAGAGAACAGTAGAGAGGAGAGGGGCAAGTAACCCCCTTTATATGTCAGGTAACTGGGGTGGAGCATACCTGGCTGTTGCCAGGTAACTGTGGGGTGGGGCTTACAGAATCCCAACACCCCATGGATCCTGTTCTGATACAGCCTCCTTCCATTCCTGCAGAACAGCCACTACCTTGGCCTTCATACCTACTTGCACTCAAACTCTGTGCACCTTCTTCAGAATGTTCAGCTCTGCAGGGTTCTTCACTGGGTCATACGACTCATCATCCATTCTTTCCTCTAGGACTTGTTGTTCTCTTGAACACGCTTTCAAGACACTCCTGCTTTGTTAAGACTTACTGTGTAATTGGTAATTGTCTATTGTATACCATTTACGGTCTAGTTATGTTTCCATTCTATTGGTCTATCTTGTTTATTCTTTTTTGCATTTCCCCAGACTCCTGTTCTTTGTTTCTTTCCTTCCTTTCCTTCCTCCCTCCCTCCCTTCTTTCTTTTGTCCTTCCTTCTTTCTTTCCTTCCTTCCTTTCTTCCTTTCTTTCTTCCTGTCTGTCTATCTGTCTTTCTGTCTGTCTTCTTTCTTTCTTCCCCCTCCCATAGCTCTTCAAATGTCTTGGAAGTTTTGTTCTTTATCTCATTTTGGTTCACACTGTATATTGTAGTTTTCCCCCTTTAACAAAATACTAGAGATTCTGCTTTAGTTAAAGAAAAGAAGTGTATTTAACTCTGTTTTCGAGGCTAACGTATAAACAGAATGATACCAGCTCTGGAAAGGCCTCCTTGTTTACCACTGAATGGCATAGAGATGCTTAGACTGATGTGTTTCTTTACATCAGCAACCAAATCATCCAAAACACTTTCAATATGATTGAGAAAATAGGTCTACAAGTGTATGTAGATTAGAACACTCTTAAAAACATGGTCAAATAGAGAGAAACTGGTAGGGGCCATTTTTGTTCTTTTATAATAACCCCTCATACAGCAACTAACCAGGTTTCAAGAATGGTATCATACTTTCCCACATGAAGCCCTCCCATTGACAACCGAGGGCTGAAGCTCCCAGCACAAGAGGCCTTGGTGAACAAAATCAATCTATATCCAACCTGTAGAACTGTGGGAATGTTAATAGCCTAATGTTCTGAAGGCCTGAAAACTATCAATATTGTCAATGCTTTCCAGAGCAGGACAGATTTAAATCCATTAACTCAGCCAATACCCCCCTTTAATATTTTTACTGTTTTAATTCAACCTTGGTTTTTATATCCCGAACTGGATATTTAAAACCAGATGGTCTCCTGTAGTGTTTGATACACCAACCTTTCATCATACTTGCTCACCCCTCTTTTCTATATTCCCCACAGTTTTATCTGGAATTTTTGCATAATGTATAACCTTTGGGAGTTTTCTTTTCGAATATCTGCTTATTTTATATGTATGGGTTTTTGCCTGCATGTGTGTCTGTGAGCCAGCTACGTACAGTGCCTGCAGAGGCCAGAAGAGGGGATTAGATCCCCTGGAACTGGAGTTATAGGCAGCTATGAGAATCCTTGTGGATGCTAAGAAACAAAACTCTGATCTTTTCCAGCCTCTGATCTTTTCAATCTTATTTGGCAAATCCGTATACTTGTGTCTGTAAGTGTGCTTGTTCTGACTGTCTTCTTTAAGTTAGTTTCACTACACTTGAATCCTATGCTATCTTTTCTTGGCATATTGAAAATGTTTGGGTCCTTTTCTGAAAACATTATACATCTTTTCTTGTAAGACGTAGAAAAACAAATCTTGAAGTGTTGTGAATTTTTTCTTCTTGCTAACACTCATTGTACCAAATGCTATGCATGTCACTTGGGAGGAAACATATTGATGGTCTTATCCAGTGCTGGACCCTCTACACTGCAATGTGGAGCTTACATGCATGATGTACCCACATGTACAATAGCTACACAGCTGTTATGACTGTCTGAGTACAGCTTTGTAGGAAGCAATTGTTTCCTGGCATATAAACCTGGCCAGATAATCAGGGGTCAGCTACTGCTGTTAAATTTTTAAATGGGAATGTTGTCAAACTGCCTTCTAAGTATTTATACACACAGATCTGTGTTAGGCTCAACTTTTCCCTGGAAGCTTCTTTTTGCAATAGATAGTGTCAGTTCACAGACTCATAACTGGTCAAATGAAGATAGCAAGCAACTGTAAATGTTGTGTGATGTGCCCACAGTAAGGAACTACTGGTCCACTTTCAATAGATGCTAAGTAAGGATATGCTGAATGGGCCTTATGTTTAATGCCAGTTCTCTGGTTCCCACGCTTGTCAAAGGACATCACACCGAGAAGCTGGTCCAGGCTTTGTAGCTCACAAGCTCTCAGAGGGATGCTGCTGAAATGGCAGAAGATGGTGAGATTTTCAAACTTTAGGTAAGCAAAGGACAGATGTGAAAAGTTACGGGAGCATTTCTAGGTAGCATGACATCACTGATCAACATTCCTACCCCAAGAGGCATTTCTCCCATCCAAGTACCAGGTCCAACTCAACTTCTTTGGTGTGAGATAGCCATGAACCTTCATGACATTTCTGTGGGAAAATTTAAAAGTTGAGATGACCTGCCCACTGCCTCACCTTCTTTTCTGAGAGTCTTACTACTTTGTTTGGCTGCTCCATGTCTGATGTAGATGGGGTCTCCTGGAGGCCTAGCGGGAGACAGCTGTCAGTTTGTATCTCCTTCAGCCTCAGTCCTTGATGAGAGGCTAAGACAGCCTCAAGGGCTGCTTGATTGGAAATGTGATCCCAAGGCTCACGTTTCCACAAAATCTCCTGTGTTGCCAGAGAATAGTCCTGATCTTATCCTGGTTGTCAAGTTTATCAGTGTACACATACGTCTGTGCACAGGGGATACTTTTGAACATGTGTTTGTGTGTGTATGGCATGGAATCTTGTGTGGCAGGGAAAAAGGTGTTCTTGAGACCTTCCATTTGAAGTCTTCAGGGGTGGTGAGACAGAATTAAACTATTGGGCGTGTTGGTGTTTGTGTCTCTGAGAATTGCTTTAATATTGGACAGTTATGTGTGGGGACCACAGCTTGTATGCAGGCCAGTCCTCGACTATGTTTTTTTCTTTTTTCTTTTGACTTGTGTACTGCAGATTACTAGAACTTTCTTGAGATATGGACTGGTCTACAAATTTGTCACAAAAATGGGAAAAATCTCTGCTACCCACAAGAATACTTGGAAACCTTTTTAAAAAATCTTTATTTTTCTCAGATTGAGAAACTGACATACTGCAAGATATTTTGGTTGTGTTAAAAATGTATACAATGGCCCACAAGATGGCTCAGCAGATAAAGGTTCTGACCCCAAGACACACAGACACACACATTGATACACACACATAGATACACACACATAGATACACACACATATACACAGACACATACACAAGCACACACACAGATACACACAGATACATACATAAGCACACATATACACACACACAAGCATACACACAGACATATATACATAAGCACACACACAGACACATACAAGCACACACACAGGCACACAGAGACACATACATAAGCACACACATAGACACACACAGACATACACACAGACAGACACAGACATACACACAGACACACACACAGCACACACACAGACACACACACTAGCACACAGACATATACACAAGCACACACAGAGACATATACACAAGCACACACAGACACACACATAGATACACACACATACACACACATAAATACATACACATACACACACAGACACACATAGACATATATACACAAACACACACACACAAGCACACACACAGACACACACACAATCACATATACATACACTAAATAGGTGTAACACAACGTTAATCAGGCAACTGAAGTGGAAATTGAAGTTATTACTACACAGAAAAGAAGTCAGATAATAGTCAAACATTTGTCATTGCAGGCAAAGATTTTCGATAAGGCATTGTGAGTCCTGGTCAAGTTCACCCATCCTACTGCTACTGTGGCTCAAGTGAATATATCTTCCAGACAAGCCCCACAATCTAGGTTTCATATGGTTGGTTTAAAACAAAGAAACAGCAGTCATTGCCAACAGTATCTGTAGAGAGCTCCTATACTGCTGTATCTTTTGGAAAGTCAACCAATACCCCTCCTAAGCATGGGGTTGCCAGCCTAAACCATCACTACGAGACCCAAGAGATTGTTATGGTTCATCCACAGGCCTCTTCTTTTGCTCTTTTGTTGAGTTGATAAGATGACAAGGGTTCCCCCTGAGAGTAAGAACAGGTCCATTCTGACTCCTTAGTTTACAGCCGTCTTGCTCTTTATATCAAGGGTAGCATTTCCCCAGGAAAATGTTACACGACAAAAGCCTGCATGTATGATATCAAATGCTATAGACACTATGCTCATTTGACTATTTAGATTCATAGAAAATCAAAACATCACCTGTCAGCGAGTGGCTTCCATTGCACACAGCAGAGATGTAGAATATATCTTTATCACATGCAGCCCTAATGGACAACAGAGTCTCCATTACACAGTATTTTTGCCAATGTTAGGGAGTGGGAAAAAAAATGTCCTTCAAGTTCTGGCTTCAGACTCTGATTAATTCTCTTCTAATAAATCTACATTTTTATGGAATGGAGGTTTTCTTACTTGATTATTACCCCTTTGGCTCTATAACACAATGATCCCCTGAAGCTTCGTTGTGGCTTTGGCACTTTGGTTGCTTTGCTTCCATTTTGTCATAGAATACACCTACAGCCAGTTTTCATGTGTTGGATGAATCTGTATGGCCTTGTGTTTGGCTTTTACATAAATGACTATACCAAGTCTTGCCAGTTGGCCTTGGATGCCCATGGCTGGCAACAGATGCCAAACAGGTGCACTTTTCAGTCGGGTTGAACTTGTGATGAGTGGGAAAGAGAGCCAGGTCCTGGACTTGCTGATAGAAATAGCCAAATCCAGACCTGGGTTTTCTGAGTCATTTGAATGCTTTTATCATATGACTGGATCAAAAGATAGGAGAGACTTTTGAAGATGATTTGATGTGATTTGAGGAGGAAAAAAATTACATAATTCATTGCCAATGCTTCTGTGAGGGGATGTGGCTTTCTTTCTTCTTGTATCCGGTGGGTTCCTGTGTTAATTTTCACTGTGATAACTTAGCCTTGTAAAGTCATACTTGCTTATTCATTCTGTAGGTCTGAAGCCCAGCACTGCCCTCTGTGTTCTCCAGAGAGTACTTCCTGGGGTTAAACCATGATGCTGGCCAGCAAGGGTGCTTGTCTGGAGAGTCTCAGGGTTGTTGCTGGAATTCAGTTCTTTGTGATTGTAGAATGGAGTCCCCGTTTCCTGAACTAGGGGGCTCCCCCAGATACTAAAGGCCACCTACCAAACCTTTACTTGAGACTCCTCCCACTTTTAATGTGCAGAGGTACACCAAATCTCCTTACTGTTCAAACTTCCAAATGTTTCCTCGTCTTCCATTAGATGGAGATTCATGGGATTCTGTCATGCCCATTTGGACAACATCTCCATCCTAAGGACAGATGTGCTGGATAACAGAGCTTAAGCGTCCTCCTGACTTCCGTTAAGGTAGGGTAACTTTGGGATGTTGTCTGAGAAACTTTACTAGTTTGTGACAGTTTGGCTGACAGAATCTGACAGAAATGAAGCAATGTGGTTTCTAAACATACATTACAACAGATGCTTCATTTTTCCCCGGGCTCACTATTACGTGCATGTGTGGTCTACCATATACGATGTCAGCTACTAATGAGGTAGGTAAGGAAGCAATCGACCCATATATGACTGCCGGATAGCCCTCACTTCTACTGGACTCAGATCAGGTCCTGGGATTAGGACTGAGTAGCCTTAGATAACTCTGTCCCACAACCAGAGACACTTCAAGTTGTGGTCCTAGACGGGAGAGGAGAGAGAGGCAATTTCTGCTATGCCCTCCCTGTTCAGTTCCGGATAGAGTACAGTAGCCATGACAGAATGACTGACCCTGCCTCTGCATTAGAATGCAGCTATGGAGCAATCATCACCAGGGCAAGTGGATGTAGACTGAATCCACCATTTTCTGATCGCTCCTCTATGGAATGAAAAGGCACTGTTGGGTAATACTGACTGCTGTCACCACCGCACCAGAAATAACTGAAGGGTGCTCTCTTCTGGCCACCACTTCAGAGGGTTCAGTCTGTCCTCTCTTGGCTCTGTATTTCTGAGCTAGTGTTAAAGAACATCTTTGTTCCTGGGGTATGTGGCGGAGGCCATCCACTTCACAGAAGATAGGAGGGAAAGGCAGGCAGTAGCAGAGACAGGCAATGGCAGGAGGCATCACTACAGGCGTGCCCTCAGCGGCTGACTTCCTCTAAGCAGGTCCCACTTCTCACAGCCTCACCACCTCCCGACATTTGAATCCTTCATCAGGTTAAACTTTTCATCAAACCAGAGCTCTTGTAATCAACTTATCCCTGGCAATGTCCTCACAGACACAGAGATGTGACTTGCTAATATTCTGAGCAACTCTCAAGTCAACAGAGATGACAACCAGGATTAAATGCAGGAGGGGTGAGATGGTGAAACCACATTTCTTCTTTAAAAATGCTTATCACTTATTGCTGCCAGATGATAGGGGTATGGTACTCAGGGTCAGTGACCACTGAAGGACAGATCCAAACATGTAAATATTCATGATCACAGTAGAGAGCAGTAATCCTAGTAGAGACTAGAAACGCTGGACATGTGGCTCAGGGACAGAGTGTTTCCTAGTAGGCACAAGGCCCTGCGTTGGATCCCAGTGCTAAGAAGTAAGACAAGATGAAACCATTTAAACAGAGCAGGAGTGTGTGTTGTGGCCTGTGTCTGGGGAGGAATGGTCAGGTAAGCAAACAAAGGCCTGTTAGAAGAGGCAGCAGCTGAAGCTTGTGAGCTCCAATAAGAGCCACTGTTGTACTTGTTTTGAAAACGTGGATTTACTTGTGGGGTTGCTATATTTGAAAACAGGTCCCGTATTTGCTTACGTGACTCTCCTCTGCAAAAGCACATGGTAAACCCAGAAAATGACACAGGAAGAACAGGGCTGCTTACACACACACACAAGGCACGCAGCCCTCCGAAACCCCACCAGCCACCTTCTGCATTCACAGGTCAGGTAACCTCAAATCTAAGCCTGGCAATCGCTAGGCGCAGGTCTCCATGTGTCTCTAAAGCAAACATCAGGCCATCCCCAGATCCTCCAATGGGTTTGGTCAAGTTTATTTCTTCTCTGACTAAAATTCTTCTGCCAAAAATCAATTTATTTTTATCATTATTTTGACACTATGTGATAATTGTATCATTTTCTCCTTCTCTTTCCTCCATGCAAACTCTCCCATATACCCTCAATTTTTCCCAAATTTATGACCTCTTATTTCATTGTTGTCATATGCATATATGTATACATGCACACACATGTAAACACACATTTATGACCTCTTCATTGTTGTCATATGCATATATGTACATATGTACACACACGTAAACACACGCACATTTATGACCTCTTATTTCATTAATTGTTGTCACATGTATATACCTACATATGTACACACGCATAAGCACACACACACACACACACACACACACACATACACTCCCATTTTTTTTTTTTAAAGACAAGATCTCTTATAGGCAAGTCTGGCCTTTAACTCACTGTATACAACATTTAGGCTGTCCTTAAACTTGGTCTCCGTGGCTCAGCTTCCTCAGTTCTGTAATGGCAGGGTAGTGCTGACATACCTGGCTTATCTGCTACTATTTTCATTGGCTTTTACCTTCTGACGTGTGTGTCACTGACACTGTTGATACTTTTGGATGCTGTACCCCTACCCCAACTTTTGCTGTAGAGCCTGTGGGTTTTATTTTGTATAATTTTGCATAGCATGGTGGTTTTTAGGAATGCGTGGGTCATGCTATAAGAGATGTGACTGGAAGACCCAGGGCATTGTCCTAGAGGCAGAAACAAGTCTGAGACACTGTGACTCCTGGACATGGCAAAACAGACATGGAAGAGACGAGGGGGAGACAGCCCTGAGGGATGGATCATCGGAGCCTTTACAGGTTAGATAAAGCTCAGTGGTCAAAGTGACTCATGAACACAGAGCCAAGGAAGGAGCAAGAGAAGAAAATGTGACCAAAATCAGCAGCTGTCTCACCACACCGCCTTCCATGGGTGAGCAACATGGGTCAACTTTAATTCCTGTGTGTGTGTGTGTGTGTGTGTATGTGTGTGCGTGCACATGCTTGCACACGCATGCACACTCGCACTTTCTCTCTCTCAGATCCCAGCATAGCACTCAGGTTGATTACAATGATCTCAGTGATAGCCCTGGGGGCTTTTCACCATCTCCCCTCTTCCTCCATCCCGAGAAAAGTGAACTGTGTGTGTTCTGCTGTTCTAAACTGTTGGATGACATTCTGTTGATCATGGCAAAGCTGGATGGGAAACCGTGTCTAATTTTTGATTGATTGCTTGGCAATGGATGAAGGGATGCACTTTCAATTTCTGAGGGAGCAAGTCTTGCATTTCTAGATAGTTAATGATACCCACATTGAAGGAATTTGAAGAAATCATCTCTCTTCCTCTAACAATGCCTGCTCATGAGCTCTACAAACTCTGTTGCCCGCAAGCTGGGAATTTTCCATTGTGGCATTATTGCCCCTCAGAAGGTTTGAGTCCTTGGCTTGCTAATGCTTCTGAAGACAAAGTGTAGCTTTCCTCTTGGATTGCATTTGATCCCTCAGCAATTCTGGGGTGTCTTTTCTTGGCAATTGAATGAGGTTTTAGGGATGATGGCTTGGGAACAATAGGGGAACTTCACTTGGCTTGACAGGGGTTAGAGGGGGGGACAATGCTCTGTTCAGTGGGCAGGGAAACCGAGGCAAGTGGAAAGGAATTCGTGATAGCACCAGAGCTCTATGCGTCTTCATGTGAGCAGACATTCTTCTTCCCCGTTTAGCTGCTTCCAGGTACAAGCAGAGCAGCTCCTCACAGTTCCTAGCCAGCAGCCCCAGAAGATAGTTGCTATACGTTTGGCATACTGATGGTGCATCAATTGTATGCTGGTGGTATACAGTTGGTATTGATGGCGTGCTAACGGGATAGTGTAGGTATACTAGTGTGATTCTGATGGCCTGGTCCTTAGACTTTCATGGTTTTAATTTCCCTGACTACTATTTAGGGGTTATGTGGAAATCCCCTTTATTCTTCCTAGATGTTTCCCTTCCTGCCCCCAACCATCACTATCTCTCCCTCTTGGGATAGACAGATAATACAGGAACTCGCTGGGATCTTCTCTTGGATAAGCCTGATCTTTTCACCACCATCGCCTTCTCCAGAGTTTACTTACTAATAACTTCTGTGTGGGGCCGTGGGCTGTGAAAGGTATCCTGGTTCCTGGTTGAGATGAGGTTTGAAACCCCGGTGACCCTAAGGGACAGTAGGTGTTTCCCTAAAACTCCCAGGAAAGCAGGTTGTTGTGACTAGCCACAGCCATAGATTTGTGGCCATCAGTCATGTAAGGAAAATGCTCCAAGAAGCCCCTCCAGAGGTGACGAGGTGCCCATAGGTCACGGAGGCTCAAGGCAGATCTTCATTCTAATGAGGTACCCAAAGGCCTAGAGAGCTTAGCCTACTAGCTTTTCCCCCAGACATTCCTCCCTGCAATGATATTTAATCTCAGGCCCACCCTGAGCAGTGGGGCATGGTTTTACCCATCCACTTTCCTCCACGACAACAAATATCTTTAAACCATGGACTGCCTCTTCATGGGGACCCATCATTGGTAGAGCTGTAGAGAACCCCTTTGCCTACAGAGCAGCCGTCTAATCTCATGCACGAAGCCTCTCTATGCTCCCGGCTACAACAGGCATCAAGCCCACGCCTATAGCCAACTGCCGACAAGCCTAGGACAACCCCCACCTTGGGAACAGCCGAGCCTCCCTTCCTTCCCCCTCGGCCTGGGCTAGCTCCAGCCTGTAGACCCCCGCTCTGTTGTCAGCACTTGTGTGGCATCCAGCAGGGCCTGTGTGTCCAAGATCCTGAGAACCGGACACCCCGGGCCTTATCACAGGCCCAAGACCCTCGAGCCAGTTCCGGCTGTCTGTCCCTGCACCCCAGATCATGCCTCCCCACCACCAAAACAGTCAAACTCCCTTCATTTGCCTCCCCCAGCCACCCAAGTCCTGTGGCAGAGCAATAGTGTGACCCCCCTCCCGAATTAACCTAACACTTCTGTATGCAAAATGGCGTATCGGCCCACATAACATCAAATACTCCTCTTTTTCTTAGTTCTCAGTCCTGAGGCAAGAAGACTAGTAGTTTGAAACAGGCACAAACCCCTTAAGTTGGTATCCACCACTGTGATACAAAAGAATGTTAATGTGTGACATTCATCCCTCTAGGGTCCATGCGAAATATGTCCAGTGTGGAGAAGAAATTGGACCTTTTAATACAATTTATGTTCAGCTCCACAGAGCTTAAAACTTAATCATCCTGTGGTGTTTCCTATGTCTGAATCTCATCTCCTTCCTGAGATGGGTCCCTGTTGTCCTATTTGTCAAATAGTCCCTATTTGACCTGTCCTCTCCAACCATGTCTTGTTGAGGAGATCAAAGGGATCAATGTCTACACTGTTGCTATAAGTATGAAATGTCAATCTGAATGCTTCATGATGAGAACTTGATTCAGTAAGTCATTCCAGACCAGTGCAGAGGAACACCATCCCACCAATAAAGTGTGGTTTCCCCAAAATATTTATGTGTCAAGATGTTTCCGACAATGTTAAATGAAAAAAGTGAATTCCAAAACAGTCCACACATTGTCACTCTGCCTGTGAGTGTGCACATACATGTGCACACATGCAAGCTCTCTCTCTCTCTGGAAAGATGCTCACTAAAATATCACCAACAGTACAGTGTGGATGCTAGGATTATCATTATTATTCCATCGGTGTGGTGTGCTGTGTATTCACATGCATGGGGGTGTATAAGTGTTCATGTGCACGTGGAAACCAGAGCTTGCTGTCAGGTGGCTTCCTGGACCACTTACCATGTTATTTATCAAGGCTTTTTTTTTTTTAAATGAACCCAGAGCCACAGATATCCAGCTTCTTGGGGTCAGCAATGTTCATATCCCAAGAACTGGAATTTTATTTTAGTCTTCCCAACTCCAGATGGTATGATTAAACTAGTGATAAAAACTTTATTCTATTTGATGAGCTTTAATTCCTACATTTTCAGCAATAAGCATCAGATAAAAGGCTGCAATATCTTTAAGAATAAACTATATTTTAAAGAGTCTGCTGCACTAAGTATGTACTCGGTAAGTAATTGTGGGTTCCCTTAAGTCCTATGTGGAAAGTGTTTAGGTAAGTTCAAAAATGCCCTTGCCTCTGTCTGTAACATGAATGATTGCATTGTGTTGAATGGCTTTCTTAGGTCCAACCCTGCAGGAGGTAGCAGTTTATTGGAGAAGTGGTCTTGGGAAAGAGAAAAGGGAAACAAGACAGAGTATAGAAGAAAGCTGTCTTAGGGTTTCACTGCTGTGAGCAGACACCATGACTAAGGCAAGTCCTAAAAAACACACACACATTTAATTGTGGCTGTATTCTAGGTTCCGGAGTTCAGTTCATTACCATCAAGGCAGGAAGCATGGCAGCATCCAAGTAGGCATGGTGCAGGAGGAGATGAGAGTTCTAACTTCTTTATCTGACAGCTGCTTAGCAGAATATTGGTTTCCAGGCAGCTAGGATGGGGTCTTAAAGCCCACACCCACAACAACACACCTACTCCAACAGGGCCACACCTTCTAACAGCGCCACTCCCTGGGCCAAGCAAACACAAACTATTACAAAAGCTGACACTGTGTGTGCTATTTGCTGCACTTTGAGGTAACTGGGACGTCTCTCATCAGAGCATCCAGAGGGAGAGAGCTGGGTTATTTGTTTATTTCCATCTGCTTTTGGTTTAAGGCTGTTCCCAAGGGCTATCAACTCCCTGGTCCTTCCAGTCTCCTTCTGCCCAGGCATGGTGGTTCTGCCCATCAGTTATGGCCTTTGTCTTGGCAACAACCAAAACTGCTTGTAGTTGGAAACACTGAGTAGATCAACATACATGGGAACAGTGAGTTTTGAGAGGATATGGCCAAGTATCACCAACATCCTGTGACTGCACTCTGCCTTTCCTTTAACTTAACTTCTTAAGTCTTGCTACATAACGAAGGCTGGCTTAGAACTCACAATCCTCCTAAGTAAGCATTCTAGAATTGCAGATGGTACCACTATGCCTGACTATTCTGCCACCCCTCCACATCTTTATGTTTGAGACAGAATCTCCCTTTGTGACTCAAACTTGTTACCATCAGTCTGCTTCCATCTCTTGAGTGCTGGGATCACAGACTGGCGCTGCTACCCCCAGCAGTATAATGCCTTCTTGATAAGGACTGTTCCACCAACTTTAACCCACACTTTCCTTGGTAAGCATTTGGCTGAGATTATTGGGTTTACTTGTAATGCTCCATGTGATAGTATTATTGACAACCACTTTGACTAAACCAACTAAAAGTCTTAGGTCCAGACCAACAGTGGGCTTGTGTCTCTGAAAGTCTCCTGGTGCCTGAGTTAAAGGATACAGCCAGCGTTCTTAAAGGCACACCTCACAAAAACCATAATCTATATCAAAGTTAGTTGAGGGTCTGTAACCTTGAAGTGTTCTTTCCTGCTGGAGCCTAGTAGTTATTTTAGATATAACTTGTCAATTATTTTGGTGAATACATTCAGACTATGGTCAAGGTTATGGAAATCTCAGATGTGTTGCTAAGGGAGATGTGACCATTGGGTAGGAGGTGGTAGAGAGGCTGAGAACTCTCTAAGCAAATATGAAATGAAGTCAGAAAAGGATGGTTGTTACCTTAGTCATTTTGTACATATAGAACACAAGCAAGGGGTTGCTTACAGAAGTAAGTATGACCTTCAAACATATATGTTTTAAAATCTTCACTTTCCACAGTCATGGCTCCTCCACAGCCATGTAGAAAGAGCTTATATACTTGAATGGACTATGTACTTTAGTACCTCCAGAGTCCCCGTGGACACCTGGTGTTAGTCTAGAATGGCAAACAAATGACTGGAATCTCAGGTAATGGGCCAATGACCCGTTCTCTCCCTCCCTTTTTGGAGACATCAATAATCATCAACAGCTCTTGGCTGCCTCTTGCCAGCAACCAGCCCGAGAGCGGCAGATGCTGCTTTGCTCAGAGAAACCTGTTCTTTAGCACCTGGATGTGGATGATTCTTGTTTACAACTGAAGTGACTATCCATGATTCTGGGAGCAGCCAAAGTGAAGGTGTGAGATCTGGGCCAGTGAATCTGGAAAATGCACTACAAACACATGATAGCAGAACGGAGAGATGTTCGTTTATACATTTGGCAAAGCTCTTTTTGTTTTTTATGGGGCATTTGAACTCTTCTACATATAAGGCAGCATTTTATCAGCCCCAAAAGTCTATAAAATTCTTCATAACTCATTTTATGGTGTGTTTGAAATACTTCAGGCTAACTTATTTGTTGATAATTTGTCTTTTCTTTTTGATGTCTCAGCCAGGGATTATCTTCCCCAAAATAGGATTGCTAACTTCTTGAAGACCTGTGACCATTGTTTGTTAGCAGGACAGATAAATATCTATTTATTGGTCTGAAGCTAGTAACAGCCAAGGTCCATATCTTACTTAGGCTTAGTAGAAACCAAGATTTTCAAAATGAGAATCCCAAGTTTCCAGCCATCCAGCTACTCTCCCATTTCTTCCCATGAAGGAGCCTATGCAAATGTTCTCCAGTGTCTTGTCCTGGTTGGTTGGAAAATGATTCAGTGATTCATGCTAATCACCAGCCTAGACTCCTGAGTTAGAAATTTGGGGAATCTTTTATTGACCATTAAGTGATTGGAGGGGTTGCAGCCTCTATAGCTTTCCTAAGCCTTTTAGTTTATTGAATTCTTTCAGGAAAGCAAGAACAATTAATTACTTGAAGATAAAGCCAATTAGCTACAACAAACGGTTATGGCTTCCTAAAACCAAGTTTTCCTGTGTTGATGAGCTAGCACACTCCAACTCTTCAGTCAGGCTCTCTGGAGACAATTTTGAGGGTTAGTTAAATGGCGCATGTGAACAAACTGCTCCATGGTCAGGTTGAGTTTTTAGAGATTGGACATTAAGAGAAATACAGGGCAATGTGCCATGTAGAGGATTCATGAAGACTTTCAGCAAAGGTTTATTCACAACACACTAGGGCTACCTCTGGCTAAGAGAAGACAAGCTTTACTAACAGAGTCTGCAGAGTCCTGTGCTCAGAAGAACCACAGAAAACCACTTTGTACACGTGTTGTTTATTTATGATGGAAAAGCTCATTGAGGGCATGTGTGTGTATGCTCCTCTAAGAATTCAGGTAGAAGGTAGAAACAGAAGGGGACATTGTTATGCATGCTGATGTTACTCCTGAGACTCGGGTGGAAAGAGGTAGTGGTCTCCGCTGTAATTTTATCAATGTGTCATGTCCTCTTCCACCCTGACTCCCTTGATGTATGTCAGTTACTTTCCCCAACTCATTCCCAACTCAAGCTGAGCACTTATGCCTGCTGGCCATCACACTGGAGCCATGGGGAAGAAAAGGAGGGTGGTGGATGCCTTCGGAGGGAAGCAGAACCTGAATCCTATAGGCAGAAAGGTCATTTGCTCCTGGTGCTGTCTGTAAGCTGCCAGTACAGTGTTAGGGCTTCCCATGGTGTGGGCTGGGATTTCCTCCGGGCCCGGTTATAGCATCCACACAGAAGGGGGTGCAGGAAAAGCAGGCAAAACTAAGAGTTTTTAATATGTGTAAGACTACAGCAAAGCATAAAAACAGCTTCCTAGACAGCCCACCCGCAGCCTTCTCTGTAGGGATGTTCTGCACTGCAGCCCACAGGGCATTCATTAAGGAACAGGGAGGGATTTGGGAGGTTGTTCAATTCACTTTAGTCTTCCCAATTGCCTGGATTAAAAATCCTGGTATTTTGAAGTTCTGATAACGAACTCAACCCTTAATTTACTTTATAATATTTAGTATTTGACTAATAGTTCTCTAACCACACAGTGGCTTAAAACTTACACTGGGCCAAATGCCACAGAGCTTGGCCTTCACAGGACACTCGGGAAGAACCTGGGGCTTGAAGCGTACACCAGGCTTGCATTTTTTATGAAGTAGCAGTAATAGCGCTGGGAACCATCCCACCTGGATTCTCCAGTGCTGAGTGTGCACCACTGACTGTGCACCAAGGCTGTGCAAAGCTAGACTTGGAGATGAGCTTGCAAGGCAGCCACTAAGATGGTGTTGCCAGACTGAACCAGTTTTAAACTATGCTCAAAGATATGCGAACATGTGTGTGCACATGTGTTGCTTGTCTCCAAAAGGGTTTTCTATTATGGTTGAGGTCTATGCTAAGTGTAGACACTGTAGGCTTCTATAAGCCTTATTATAGGCTTCCAGTTGTAAAAGTTTGTCTTTTATGTTTGGGGGCATCTTGTTCGATTTATCCCTTCCCTGATTTCCTCTTTACTCACTTTCCTTTCCCTTCCCCCACCTCTCCTCTCCTTCACCTCTTCTCTTCTTCTTCTCTCCCCTTATCCTTCTTCTTTTACTGCCCATTGAGCGTGTCTCTCCTGGATAACATAACTTCTAAAACATTTGCCATCTGTTAAGTGTTTCGTACCAATGGGCAGAATCTCATAGCCAGCCTGTGAGCATCTCAGAGCAAGCTGGTGGCAGTTGATGTTTGAGGGAGAAACCAGAGCAGACGCTATCATTAGCATCTATCCAGAGTCTTGTGACTCTGAATATCTGTACCCAATGTGTGTTTACAACAGCTAGTACCTTGGTTCTCCTGGGGAAGACTGACCTTGGGCCGTCGGACACTTCTGTCTGTATGCCAAGATCTTGAGGCATGTAAGAGTATGTTCTCATTTTAATGAAGCTAAGAACCAACAGGAAGATGTGACAGGAAGCCAGTGTGGTGAAAATCCAGGATGTGAATAGGACCCTGCTACCTTCCAGCTCAGATATTAACATATGGAGGCATCATCGGGTTCCAGCCCAACAAACAGAGCTGGATTTTTGACAAGTGTGTACCGCATACCCCCTTGAAAATGGTGAGCATTTCCATCACTATAAGAGTGTCTTTGTTCTCACTGACTCTTAACTCCAACCTCTCCAGAACCACAGACAGCCCCTCCCCCGTTACATTAACACTGTCGACATCTCTCTGCTTTAAAACTTTATACAACTGATAGCATTTATTTCTTCTGTTTCTATTTGATTTCTTTTCATGTTGTGCTTATAAAGCTCTGCCACCCCTTTCTTTGTAGCTATAACCAATGCTCTTGCCATAGAATAGTATTTTATTATATCAGAAGATTACAGCTTCTCCATCCTCTCTTTTGTTAATGGGTATCTGGGTCATATTCACTTTGGGGCTTTTAGGAATAAAGCTGCTATAAACATTCATGTATGAGTCTTTCTGTAGACAGTAATGTTCTACATAGCTTTTCTTCCTCTCTGCCCTACTGCATTTAAATGCCTAGATCATGTTGGATGGGAAGAGGCAGGACTTTATTTCTCTTTCAGTGTGTCCTGTACATGACCTGACAGACTTGGCCTTCAGATAAGGGTTACTTACAACGCCTTCCCGTTCACATGGCTCTCTTCGGCAGCCAACCAGCCAACCATACAGTCATTATGTTTTATATCCCACTCCCAGGACAGACATCAGCTCTTTCTTTCTTACCACTTTACTGGCATCACTGTGAAAAGTGTTAATTGGCATTTTATTTCTTCACTACTGGAAATGGAACCCAGGGGCTCACACATGCTCTCTCTGCTGCCCAATCATATCTCCAGTGCACCGACTTTTTAAAAATTAATTAATTTATTTATTCACTTTACATCCCAATTGCTGCCCCTCCTAATTTTCCTCCCTCACACAATCCCTTCCCCATCACCCATCCTTCCCCCCCAGCCCTGGTACATCACGTTTCTGCAGGGCTAGGTACATCCTCTCCCACTGAGGCCAGACGGTAGCCCAGTTAGGGGAGTGTATTCCATAGACAGGTAACAGCTTTAAGGACAGGCACCACTCCAGTTGTTGGCCAATCCACACAAAAACCAAGCTGCAGATCCAGCCCATCTATGTTCTTTTGTTGGTGGTTCAATTTCTGAGAGCCATGAGGGTCCATGTAAGTCAACTCTGTTGGTCTTTCTGTGGAGTTCCCATCCCCTCAGGGCCCTCAATCCTTCCCCCAGCTCTTCCCTAAGAGTCCCCAAGCTCCATTCAGTGTTTGGCTGAGGGTCTCTGCATTTGCCTGAGTCAGCTGCTGGGTGGAGCTTCTCAGAGGACAGCCATGCTAGATTCCTATATGCAAGCATAATCGAAAACCATTAATAATATCAGTGATTCGTGCTTGCTCAGGAGATGGGTCTCTATTTGGGTGGGTCATTGGTTGGCCATTCCCTCAGTCCCTGCTCTGGAGAATAGCCTCGAATTTGCTGGTACAGGATGCAGTTTCCTGAATAGATCACCAATGGCTCAGGCTCTAAGATCAACAATTGATAAATGGGATCTCATGAAACTTAAAGACTTCTGTAAGAACACTGTCAATAGGACAAAACAACAACCTCCATATTGGGAAAGGATTTTCACCATCTCTACATCTGACAGAAGGCTAATAATATCCAAAATATAAAAAGAACTCAAAAATTAAACTTCAACAACCCAAACAACCCGATTTAAAAATAGGGTACTTAGAGGCTGGCCAGATGGCTCAGAGGGTAAAAATGGGGTACAGAGCTGTCACGGTTTGTATATGTTTGGCCCAGGGAATGCTGCTATTAGAAGATGTGGCCCTGTTGGAGTAGGCATGGCCGTGTTGGAGTAGATGTGTCACTGTGAGTGTGGGCATTAAGACCTTCACCCCAGCTGCCTGAAAGTCAGTATTCTGCTAGCAGCCTTCAGATGAAGATGTAGAACTCTCAGCTCCTCCTGTACCTTGCCTGCCTGGATGCTGCCATGCTTCCTGCCTTGATGATAATGGACTGAATCTCCGAACATGTAAGCCAGCCCCAATTAAATGTTGTTCTTTATAGGACTTACCTTGGTCATGGTGTCTGCTCACAGCAGTAAAACCCTAACTAAGACAAGAGCTAAACAGAATTATCAGCAGAGGAGTCTCGAATGGCTGAGAAACACTTAAAGGAATGTCCAACATCCTTAGTCATCAGGGAAATGGAAATCAAAATGACTCTGAGATTCCATTTTACACCAATCAGAATGGCCAAGATGAAAAAATAACTCAAATGGCAGCAAACACTGGTGAGGCTGTGGAGCAAGAGGAAACTGGGAATAGCTCTACCTCAAAACCCAGTTATACGACTCCTAGGCATATACCCAAAAGATGTCCACTATACCACAGGGACACTTGCTCAACTATGTTCATAGTAGCCTTATTAATGATATCCAGAAACTAGAAACAACCTAGATGTCCCTCAACTGAAGGACAAATAAAGAAAACATGGTACATTTACACACAATGATATATTGTTCAGCAATTAAAATCAAGGACATCGTAAATTTTTCAAGTGAATGGAGGGAACTTAAGAACATCATTCTGAGTGAGGTAACCCAGATCAAAAGGACATACATGGTATGTACTCAATGATCAGTAGATATTAGCCAAAAAGTATAGGATTCCCATGTTATAATTAAAAGACCCAAAGAAACTAAACCAGAAGGAAGGCCCAAGCAAGGTTGCTTGAATCTCACTTACAAGAGGAAATAAAATAGTCATAGGAGGCAGAAAGAGGGAGAGAACTGGATGGAAGAGGGGATAGGGAGGGTCATGGGAGGGGGTTCAGGATCAGGTGTGAAGAGACAGGACAGAGGGCCAGAGGGTCAGAAGAATGAATGGAAATCTTCCTCCAGTAGGAGTGGGAGTGGAGGACACTCAAGGATGTGCCAGAGACCTGGGATGGGGGAGGCTCTTAGCTGGGGTTGACCTTAGCTGAGACTCACAGTAGGGGGGATATGAAACTTGAAGAGGCCACCTCCTGTAACCATGCAGGAACCTCATTGGAGCTGTAGGGACGCCAACCTACGCACAAAACTTTTGACCCAAAATTTACCCTGTCAACAAGAAATGCACTGCCTCATTTTTTTGTTTGTTTGTTTGTTTTGAGTCTCACACAAGTCAGTCAGACTTCACACCAGCTATGATGTCTCCTTTTCTCCATGTGAGGACCCTAGTCCCAGGCAGATAATTTTCTTTTGTGTATAGTTTGTTTCCTCAACTGTCGTTCACAGCCTGCAAACCTGAGACGGACAGACAGTAAATGACATGTCCAAGGTTACATGTTACATATTAACGGGTGACATGTCTACTCATTAAGAGTCAATTCAGGGTCTAACCTCAGGTCTGCCTGATCCCATGAGTCATCCTTTCTACCCTCATGCTTTAGGTAATAAGCTATCAATAAATCCCCGAGGTTGAGAAGAAGAAACTTGCAGACTTGAAGTCTCTGACTTAGTA
Organism: Micromys minutus; assembly: GCF_963924665.1. NCBI lineage: Eukaryota > Metazoa > Chordata > Mammalia > Rodentia > Muridae > Micromys > Micromys minutus. The sequence continues at coordinate 50,144,452 of NC_137952.1, forward strand.
CATTTTATTATAATTGCAACAAAAAGCATACATTCCCCCCGAGGCAGCCTTTGTGGGCAAAGACCTAAATGACTGAACAAGACCCTCACGGAGACTGCTTCTGCAGCGGGCTCTGTGAGAAGTACGATCATACAAAGGCATCGCTGTTGAGTGCGGTCTACAGGTGCAAAAGCCAGACAGACGGAGGGAGAGTATTTTATTTTGTCTTAGTCTTATATAAAAACATTTTTAAACAAAGTGTAACCTGGGAGAAGTGAAACAAAAGTCAAACAGAAAGAGCTGAAAGTCCAGAGTTACCGAGGGACAGCATTCTTCTCTGTGCCACCCATGACACAATGGGAAAGGCTGCCATGAAACATCTGGCTGACGTAATTATAGTCACAGAACACTGGTCACTAGAAGCTGGTGAAGCCCCAGGCATTGCGAACACCTGGCAGATGCACTTAAAACTTCAATATGCTCCTCTGCGTGCTCCCCTGCTTACCTGAAATCAACTGTCATGCTGTGGACATGTCTGGCCTGACTACCTCTGGGCCTTGTGCCAGTCTCTCTGAGAACGAGGAGCAGGTAGAGATAGTCCAGATGCCGAGGAAGACAGGACCACCTGCATGATCTGCACCACACCTCTCCTATAACAATGCGTGATTGAGAGGGACATCACATGTGTTAGGGATACAGGGATGCTTATGGGGACTTTCCATGACATGGTAAGCTGGCAAAATGAAATACTGAGCGAACATGGTCTGTCTGTGGGATAAGAGGATGATGTTTTTCATCTAAGAATCAATGTAGCTTTCTGAAAGAATAGTGAGTTGAAAATTAGAACATGAAATTTTTTTCTATTGGATATATTTTATTTTCATTTCAAATATTATCCCCTTTTCTCGTTTCCCCTCCATAAATCCCCTATCACATCTCCCCCCTGCTTCTTTGGGGATACCCTCTACCCACTCACCTCTCCTGCCTCCGCGCCATGACATTTTCCTACACTGGGGCATCAAGCCTTGACAGACCAAGGGCTTCTCTTCCAATTGCTGCCTAACATATGTAGTTGGAGTCATGGGTTTGTCCATTTGTTATCTTGGATAGTGGTTTAGTTCCTGGGAGCTTTGTTGGTTAGTATTGTTGTTCCTATGAGGTTGCAAACCCCTTCAGCTCCTTCAGTTCTTTCTCTAACTCCTCCATTGGGGATCTCGTTCTCAGTTCAATGGTTGGCTGTGAGCATCATCTCTGTATTTGCCATTATCTGGCAGAGCCTCTCAGAGGACAGCTATATCAGGCTCCTGTCAGCATGCACTTCTTGGCATCATCAATCATCAATATTGTGTGAGTTTGGTGGCTGTATAAGGGCTGGATCTCCAGGTGTAGCAGTCTCTGGATGGCTCTGTTTCTGTCTCTGCTTCAAACTTTGTCTCCCTATTACCTCCTGTGAATATTTTTGTTTCCCCTTCTAAAAAGGACTTATGTATCTGCACTTTGGCCTTCCTTCTTCTTGAATTGTCTGTGAATTGTATTTTGGGTACTCCAAGCTTTTGGGTTAATATTCACTTATCAGTGAGTGCACACCATGTGTATATGTGGGTTTTTTTGTGATTGGGTTACCTCACTCAGGATGATATTTTCTAGTTCCATTCATTTGCCTAAGAATTTCATGAAGTCATTGTGTAAATGTACCACAATTTCTGTATCCATTCCTCTGTTGAAGGACATCTGGGTTCTTTCCAGCTTCTGGCTGTTATAAATAAGGCTGCTATGAACATAGAGGAGCATGTGTCATTGTTATATGTTGGAGCATTTTTTGGATATATGCCCAGAAGTGGTATAGCAGAGTCCTCAAGTAGTACTATGTCAAATTTTCTGAGGAATGTCCAAACTGATTTTCAGAGTGGTTGTACCAGCTTGCAATCCCACCAACAATGGAGGAGTGTTCCTTTTTCTCCACATCCTTGCCAGCATCTGCTGATTTTTTGATCTTAGCCATTCTGACTGGTATGAGGTGGAATCTCAAGGTTGTTTTGATTTGCATTTCCCTGATGACTAAGGACATCAAACATTTTTTTAGGTGCTTCTCAGCCATTCGGTATTTCTTAGTTTAGAATTCTTTGTTTAGTTCTGTATCCCATTTCTTGAGTTCTTTGTGTATATTGGATATTAGCCCTTTATTGGATGTAAGATTAGCAAAAGTCTTTTCCCATTCTGTTGGTTGCCATTTTGTCCTAATGACAGTGTCCTTTGCCTTACAGAAGATTTGCAATTTTATGAAGTTACATTTGTCTATTCTTGATCTTAGAGTATAAGCCATTGGTGTTCTGTTCAGGAAAATTTCCTCAGTGCCCATGTGTTCAAGGCTCTTCCCCACTTTCTCTTCTATTATCTGGTTTTATGTGAAATTCCTTGATCCACTTGGACTTGAGCCTTGTACAGGCTGTTAAGAATGAATCGATTTGCATTCTTCTATATGCTGACTACCAATTGAACCTGCACCATTTGTTGAAAATGACATATAATTTTAAATAAAAAAAACTTTAAAGAAAGTTTTTAACCTTTTTTATTTCTCTCCCCCCAATGTTTTCTAATACCCACTTTTCAAAACTGTCCAAATGAGGAAAAGTTGGACAGGCAGCTTTAAAATGTTGTTTTGAAGCAAGTCCTGGCTGGGAGACAGACATAAAGAGTTGCACAGAATCAAGGAAGAAGAACAAATGTGTTGACTATTATTTAAATAATGGGGACATATTGACTGTGCATCCTAATCTTCCTGGCCCTGCTCAGGTGGAGAGGGGTGATGGTGGACAGCATCAAAGCAGGGGGACACCGACCATGGGTTCCACTTGAGTTTTGCTTGTTTTGATTGTGCACAAATTAAAAAAAAGGGGGGGGGAGAAGGGAATCTAAGTGATTATAGTCAAAACCAAGGACAGTACCAAGTTGATCAAATACTTTCTATGCTTGCCTGCTTCGTGTGGGCATGCGTGCTTGTGTTTGAGATGCTCTCTCTATCAGCAAGGAACTCCCACCTTAAGCATCATGGAACGCCGAGACAGAGCAGTGTAGCAGAAGAATACGCATTCATTCGGAGCATATTGTGTAGGCTTAGATTTTTCAAAACCTACTTCAACAGGGTTGCTGAATGCTTCAACCTCCATTATAGTCCAGTGACTGAAGGTAGGGGAAGAAAATGTGTAAGTGGACAAGGTGGGGGCATGGACTTGAATAAGAGTAGTTCCTTAATGCTGATTCTAATTTTCATTGTCTGCACCCCAGTCCACTAGCAAAACACCAAACATAAAAACATAAACCAGCCATATTGGCTTGATTCAAAAGAAGGTGTGAGGCTCCACTGATCACCATGCATCTGTCAAAGTGTCAAGAAGTAGCCAGAACACCAACAGAAGTTCTATGGTGTGCTTCTGTTTATGGAGTCATGACAAGTGGAGATCAGCAAAGAAAGCAAGGCGAACCAATACAACAGCATCGTTAATGAAAGACCAGCACCAGTGAAACCCAACTAAGCAGAATAATAAAATGAGACCCATTGCTCTATATTCCTAATATATATTAATAAATATAATTAAAGATCATCTAAAGCAAGATGGTGACCTCCATTGTCATGGGCACTGTGAGAGCTGCCTCAGGAATACTATGTCCCCTGAATGTCTTGGCATCTTCAACCTGTTGGAACTAAGCCAAAAATGCATGTCTTACTTCTGTACTGTAAACCCTTCATTTTAGACACATTTAGACATCAGTTGTTGCCACTGCTCCAAGACTTGTCACTTCTGTTGGACACCTGGCATATGGGCATACTGCAACAGTCCTTAACAGAGTGGCCACAGTGGTTCCCAGTGTCCTGAGGCCCCTGGTCAGAGATCTAACGTACTGCAGTACACGGAAAGGCGAGAGAAAGACGGTAAAGTCGGTTGTGCATTGCTTCCTCCGGCTCCATTCTGGCCTCTGGCTACGGAGAAAGGCTGTGGGAAAAGTCAACTGCAAGGAGGAAGTACTGCAACAAGACCCAGTGTAAACTCCTAGATAAGATGACAACATCTTTCTGGAAGAGGCACAGTTGGAATGCTGGTGATCCTGACCATGATCGAACAAACCTGGGAGCACAGCTCAAGCCATCATAGCTTCCCAAGGATGTAAGGTAGATCTTTGTGTACAGGGTGTGCTTGCAAATGTGAGAGCGGGTGACACTGTAAACTGTACCAGCCGACAGGCAAGCTTACGTTCTCACCATTGGACATTAAACGTTCCCAGCGTTGCCCATAGAACTAAAATTACATTTATTGCACATTATTTAACAAAAGATTATCTAAAGGTGAAAACTGAAGTCTAAATAAATAAATGCTCACTGTCAAAGATGTTTCTCATGTCTTGAGCTGGGTCCTTAGGGATGTTAAATGTATTATTATTTTTAAGAAAGATGCTTCCTCTACCTCCTGGCCAATCATGATGAATTAGACATTTTGTTTAGGTGAGCTGAAAATCCATAAGAATGAGGCCTGGGACTTCCTCCTGATGGGCTGACCTGTATATCCATTGAGCTGTTCTTGTTTGGGGTTCCGATATGGTGATTTCAGGAGTCAGGACACCTTTGTATGTATGCTGTGTTGAAAGTAATGTATTGTATCTTATTTGAAGGTAGAAAGGCCAAATGTCTTCTTGTTTCATCAATCCGTGATTAGTAACAGCTTGGCTTTTAAAGAAAAAAGTGGTGATCCATGTTAATTTAACAGAAAATTTTACATGAAAATAACACAGAGTAGTGTGCACTCGTAAAAATAACACACGGGTAGTATGCATTGGCCACAGGGGATAGCCAGTCCTTGTGGGGACTGCGGAAACCGAAGGCCACATGCCCAACAGGGACATTTAGAAAGATTAAAAAAAATGTAGTGACTGGTAAAGAACTTGCCATGAATGTATGAAACTCTGGTTAGATCGCCCATTCACTGGAGAAGTCATATATGGCTTGTAATTTCAGCACAGGGGAGAGAGACAGTCAGATCCCATTGTCCACTAACTAGTCAGCCTGAATTGATTGGAAATCTCCAGAATCCAGTGACCAGTCTAAAAACAAAAACAACAACGACAATAACAAAAACCAAACAAGGTAGACACCTTCTGAAGAATGACACTAAAGTGTCTGACTTCTGATTTCTACAGGAATGTGCACACTCTTGTAAAGAAACATACACACACACAAATACACACACACACACACACACACACACACACACACACACATAGATACATACATATACACACATGCACATACAAAGACACACACACACAGGCACACACACATGCACACACAGACACAATCACAGACACAGACATACATGCACAGACACACAGGCACAGACACAGACATACATGCACAGACACACAGGCACACACACACACACACACACACACACACACACACACAGGCTGGCAGGCAATCAGGAACTGTGCTCGGCCAGGGAACAGACTTCCAGTTTGCAGTCTCACTTTAATTTCTAATTCTTTTACATTTTAAATGTCCATTATGTGGAAATAATTTAAAAACCATTTGCCATTGGAGAATGACTTCTCTTTCCTTTCATGAGCTAATCTGAAGTTACAAGAGGCTCAGCAGCTGTTGGACCTCAAGTTATCTTAAAATAGAATCAGTTAACTAGTCAAAGTTTTGCCAAAAGAGAGGTGAGTTCACATTCAGGCATTCCAGCCCAAGATTTTTCTTCACCAGGAGACACGGGCAATGAGATATTTTTTTTTTTTTGCAGGTATTAAATTAGAGTATCCCCTGCTGATCCCTGAATTCAGTAAAAAAGCAGAAAGAGAATTGCCAAGAAAAACATTAGAAATGAGAATAAAACGTTCTCAGGATCAAAGTGGCCGCTTGGCAAACGTGGCTACTCTGCTTTCCCAACCAGGTGGATCTGAGCCCGGTGCTTCTCAGGCTTCTGGTTTCACAGCCCCCACCTGACTCCCACCAGAGGGACACAATGACACTTTGGGCTCAGTGGAACTGGGGAGTATGGCGGCCACTCTCCGGGTAAATTCATACAGCCCTAAGTTCAGGATGGATAAAAGAACTGGGGCAGACGCTGGAGAGAGAAGAGGTGGGCGGAGCTAGTGACAAGCTGTTGTCTCTCACCCACCCATACTCAGCTGTATGGATGGGACCTGGGATGGGGCTACCCCACAAGCTGCTCCCCAGTGTTCTCCATCACTGAGGCTATGAGCAAGGATACGGAGCTAGGAGAGCCTGTCTTTCCCTGCTCACTTCTTGCTCTTGCGTCTCCATGCAAGCAGAACTGTTAGTTCCTATAGCAACAGCTGGGTATACTTTGCAGTTTTCCCAACAGTCATAAAATTAATCTTATGATATCCACCCCCAAGCAGCAGCCCCAGCCAGTCAGTTCCCCTCATTCAGCACCAAGGTGACCCCCATCTGAGCTCAGAGGCACCAATGTCAATGCCCAGTGGCCTGCCTTAGTGCTACAATAGGGATGCCGTTTGTTAAGCATCTGCTTCTGTCAATCTAGTCTCCTCCCCATGCTCCTGTGATCCCAGTGGCACTGTTTGCTTCCTGCTGCTGCACTTTCAGGACACCTTGATGTCCTGTTTGTACCCTCTGCTTCTTTGGTGTGTGATTAATCGTTCTTTATATTTAGTTATCTTTTCGCAGAGAACTAGTTTGTGTTTTGTCTCCTGGTTGAAGGTTGAGTGATAAGCGGAGGACTCAGAGGACAGAGGGGGCTACATGTGCAGAATTCCCCATGTGTATACCTAGAGAAACCCAGGTGTGTGTCCGTTCCATTTCTGCTGGCTGTTTCCCAGCCTTTTGTCCCATATGCTGCTACTTAAAGGACCGGATCATTTTTCCATGATTGGAGTGGACTTCAGTCTTCCTGGCATTTGGTTACAGTCACATGATCCTATCAAGAAAATCATTCTTCTCTTAATCTCAGCATAAGCTCCTGTCTACACAGGTAATGAATTCCACCTAATATAAATCTCTTTTTTAGTAGCTTAGTCTGTGAGAACTTTCTAGATAAAACGGAACCTCTGCCTGGTGATCTGATGCCTGCATCCCACAGACAGTTAAAGAAGTGGTGAACAGACTCATCTCTGGGCACTGGATCACTCTTTATAATACTAAGAGATAGACAGGCTGTTCAGATTATGTTTGTTTTCCTGGACCTCTTAATTTTCATTTCTTCCAGAAGTTTGAGATACAAAGAGGCTGTATTGTACTCACCCCCCCCCCAACGTGATGCAAGGAAATATCTGATCAAAGTAACTAAAGGAAGAAAAGGGTTATTTTGTCTCACAGTTCCTGGGTGATTGTCTATCATAATGGGAAGATACCAGTGGAAGCAGAGTAATGGCTGTATGTGTTCAGCATCTCCTATTTTTTTTCAGTCTGATGGAAGCTCATGGAACAGTACCACCCACATTTAGGGTGAACCTTTTCACCTTGGCAGTCTAATCTAGGTAACCCCTCACAGACATGGGCAGAGATTTGTCTCCAAAGTGATGCTAGATACATTCCAGGTAACTATCAAACCAAGTCATCACAGGCCCAGCGTCCCTGGCCTGCCCAGAAGAAGCCATACACTATTCTTTAAGCACAAACAGTAGAGGCAGATTTAATCTGTGCTGGGATCACACATCTCTTTTATATAAGGAATGGAACCTACAACGCTTTGCTAGAACATATCAAACCAGCCAGGGTAGTTCCCTATCTGTAATTTTGTCACAATGACAGCAGACAGAGGGAGATTGTGAGTTCAAAGACATTTGAAGCTACTCAGTGAGACATTGTATCAAAACAAAGGATAAAAAGGAAACAAAAATATCAGCAGGAAACATAAGTCAACTTTGTACTCATGAAAGAATATTTGACAGCTCACTTCCAATGTCCATAGTCTTAGTAATACTCCCCAAGAACACTTGACTTATTTAAACCTAATTTATATAGATTTATTCCTATGAATAAAATCGGGAATGTTTCATGAAAGTTATAGTGTGCCTGAGAACTTCACATCATCTTTTTAGGGTTCCTTGGCAAAGAAAAGTGGTGCTCTCAAGTCTAGCTACAATTTAAGCAAGTTGGCTTGGGATAAAGGCAGAACTTCTTGAGAGAGAAAATAGCTCTATAATTTATTTCAATAGTCCTAATGGTGTTTGTCTGTAGTGAATAATATCTCCTTAAAATTCAGGTTCACTTGGAACCTCAAAACATGACCAGATTTGGAAATTGGTGCTCGGAGATGTTGTGACTCATGATGAGTCACATTGGCTAGTCTGAGTCCTGATCTGTTGGTGCAAGGGCTGCAGGTGTCCTCCTACCTGTTTTATTTTTCTGTTTATTTTGGGGTCACTGTATCAAAGGCCTTGGGCTTGCCAGATGAGCACTCTACCGCCAAGTTAAATCCCCAAGCTTCAATGCTGTGATAAGAAGCAGGAACAGACACAGGGAGGAAAGAACCAATTATGAAGACAACTTGGGCAGGGGCAGTGACTACCCGAAACACCCTTTATAGTTATAATAATTAACTATATGAGGCAGATAATTATATAATTAAGCACTTGTTAGGTAACTGAAAGAGTCTGAAAGTTCTCCACACAAGCAAGTGGTACATATTCAAGCAAATGGAAGTGCTGATCACCTGCTATGAACTGCTCTTTGTGCACAAGTCAGATTATCACACTACCCCTTACACGAGCACACATAAATGTGTAAAAGCTTTTGGTGAAATATAACACTCTTACATTAAAGACTGTAAATACTAGGACCAGAAGTAAAAAAACATCCAAAGAAGAGGAGAGACATACTGTGGCATACACACGTTTAGTAAAGTAAAAATATGAATTCTGACGAAGCTAGCCTCAAGTAACAAAACGTAAGAATGCCAGGAGCTTCATCTCCTTTTCATTGTTTCGACGTTGACCATGATAACAGGAAGTCATCCTGTTCACCTCCTATAAAAGCTCTGCTACCCACCTGCCTGCCTTCTTCCCTTTCCTCCCCCCATTTCCCTCTGTCCACTTTTCTCTCTGGTTGTTTTCTCCAAAGACTGAAAAACTTTGCTAATCTGTTATTAAAACCCATTTCTGGCCTAAACTGTCTTGATCCTGTCTCTGCTTAAAAGTTCACACATTTACATCCTTAAAAAAAAAAGATTTCTATCTCATTTAGTAGTATGTTCATTTTAACTGATGTTTAAAACTGAACATATTCTCATTCCTTTTCAATATGGTTATCTCTAACATTATTGCTTAAAGTATTTCATTACTGCTCATGTAGTATATCCTCATTCCCATTTGTTTTGGATAGCTATGCTGCCTTGGTTTATGAAGTCATATCTGTCTCCTTCAAGCCTTTTCATTAGCAACTAGCAACCTAGTGCAACAATTATTAAAAGAAAAACACAGTATAGTGAAATTGGACAGTTTGAGAATGGATAGTAGTTAAGATGTTGAATTTGAAGTTGTGGTATGTTTTGAATTATTACATTTCAGTTTAAAACTCTCCCCAACCCTGAGAGCAATATGATCTATCTACATGCAACTGTGAGGCTACAGGAAATAATAAAATTTGTTAGAATAATAAACAAATGAGAGGCAGAGAGACTCCAAATTTTATAAAATCAACAAATGGTAGAAATTAAGGCACACCTTCATATAAGAACTTCTTCATTGCCTTTATCTACTACAGAAATCAGATAAAGGCAAGAAAGAAAATTATCAGCCAGTCTTCCTTATAAACATAGATGCAATTTCTGAACTGACTATTTGCAAATAAAACTCAACAACTCATCTAATGTACCATTCACCATAATCAAATTGGCTTCATTTCAGAAATTACGCAATCATTCTAATAAATGCAGAAAAGGCTTTGACAAAAATCCAATATCACTTTGTAATAAAAGCTTTAAAGAAAGTGAGAGTGGAAAAAAAAAAAAAACCCAAAGCTCAAATAACACTAATCATCTACAGCAAACATTATATCAAATGGAGGAAAATCCCAAAGCTTTTCCAATTTAGGGGTAACAAGGGTACCCGTGTTCTTCACTATTATTCATAATAATACTTGGAGCCTAAAGGCAACAAAAGAAGAGAACAAATAAATAAAAATGATAGAAAGAGGAGAGGAAGCAGTCAAGGTGTTTTTACTTGTATATGATATGACCCTGTACCTAAGAAACCCAAACATTCCACTGCAGAACTCTTAGAACTGATAAATATTTGCAGAACTTTGGCAGGATACAAAGAAATCGGCATACAGAGCCTTGCTACATGGCAAGCAATAGCAAACATAGCAAAAAGGAGTTAGGAAAACAATCCCATTCATAATGTCCCCAACAGTACCTCACAGTGTAGAAGCACAGAATTCCCAAGAGGGACAAAGTAAGAGGACAGAGCAGGAGGACAGGAGGCAGAGCCAGAGGACACGCCTAAGCATGTAGAACAGTCGTATAGAATAGAGGTACATACACACACCGGCTCACGTGGCTGCATCTACTCAGTTCTTGACCAAGGTGCCAAAAGCACATGTTGGAGAAAGACATCCTCTTCAGTAATTGGTACCAGGGAAACAAGTTATCCACAAGGAAAATGAGGAAATCAGATCCATATCTCTCACCCTGTACAAAAATCAATTCTGAACAATCAAAACCCTTCATGTAAAACCTGAAACTCTGCAACTGTTAGGGAGAAATAGGGGGAAAAATACTTCAACATGTAGCTAGTAGGTGAGGAGTTTCAAGAAAGGATTCTGGGAACAATATTAACAATTGAGAAATTAGACCGCTAAAGTAAAAGGTTTCTGCACAGCAAAGGAAGCCACTGAGTGAAGAGACACACTGTGCAATGGGAGAGAATCTGTGTTAACCGTATACCCGACAGAGGGTTGACATCGTCTAGAACACACCAGAAACTCAAAACAGTACAACTCAGACATCAAAGAGGCTAATGAAAAGGGGTGTGGATTAGTCCAACCACTGTGAATTCATTACGGTGACTCCCCCAACCCAAAAATATATTTAACATGTGACCCAGATCTCCTGACCACTTACCCAGGGGACCCTCATGTGACCATCACAAAAGTACTTGACTTATGATGTACATTGTGGCACTGCTCATGACACCTATGGTGTAGAGCCATCCTGAATGTCTGCCAAGGAAGAAATGAGCAAATAAACGTGGTATCTAATAGAAATTTTCATCCATAACAGAAGAATGAAATCAAGTTGTTTACAAGAAAATGCAGTAAGGATTGTTATGATAAGCATAGTAAAAACAGAGTCAAACTGACAAATATTGCATGTTTTTTTTCTTATTTGTGGAATCTATGTTTTATACGCTTGTGCAAAATCTTATGTATCTATGACATGAAAAAATGCCTAGAGCCCCAGGGAGAGGAAGGGGACTTATGGAATAAGAAATGAGAGGTAAATAATGTGGTTGAAGCATGTCATATGATTGCATAAACAGATCCTTATCAACATAGCAGTTTGTAAATGAATGCTCACAATAGGACTTCTAAGGAGCTCAGAAGACAGTCTTATAGCTATATCAATAGTCAGGGTTTGTGAACACACTGCATTTACTCACTAAATTGGGTTGGTTTAAAAAGCAAACCCAAATATGCATTGTCTACCAGAAGCCATCTTTAAATATGAAGACTCACATAGGCTAAAAGTACAAGGATTAAAAAAAGATAATTCATAATAACACAATCAAGGAAACAGAAGTGATTGTTAATTTCAATTTATTGTTGATTTGTCTTTAGGGCAAGAAAAATTAGTTAATATTAAAAGGACATCTCAAAAGAATAAGTGGGCAGATTCTAAGAAGTATGTTTAGATTCATCTTATAACAGGGCAGATAAAAAATAAATAAGGCAAAACTTTTAGAACTATAAAGAAAAATAGAGAAAATCACAGAGAACACAGAAAATCAGACAGAATATGACTGATTTGAATAAGATCATCCATCAACTTGATATTTATAGACTGTTCCATCAAATAATTGGAGAATATACATTTTCTTTTCTGACTCGTGACATTTTTACCGCACTAGACCGTAAAACATTCCTTAATAAATAAAAAGGAGTAAAATTCACATAAAATATGCTTAGAAATCAAGTTAGAAATCAATTACAGAAAGATTTTTATAAAGCCGTAAAAATGTTCAGTTCATAAATTAAAATTATTTAAAAATCATATTCAATTTCTGTGTAATTTCTGAATCTCCGGCATTTGTGTAGTTTTATTGTTTTTTTTATCTGCTTACCTGAGGATTGTGTACCAGTGTGTGTGTGTGTTTGTATGTGTGTGTGTGTGTGTGTGTGTGTGTGTGTACAAGCACAGAGAACCGACCCCAAACCCCTGTGTGTGCTCCATACACACCCTACCACGAACTACAGCCTCAGTACAAATTGATTTAGTCTAAATTTTGGCACAAAATTTTAGGGTGTACTAAATCTCAGCTTTGACCTAGGTGTTGTATCCTGACCCATCATTTGGCTTTGCTGGATCTCAGTCTTTGGAAATCAGTCTGTTTCGCAGCCTAATAATCTGTTCACCACAATCATGTGATGATGTAAGCAACCCTTTTATCTCATTGGAAACAAGGGCAGCAATTAAAAGCTAGCATGTTGTTTAGGTTCCTTATTATCTGTATTTCTCTTTTCCAAATATAAATACATATGCAGGGTAGCTTAGGGTAAGTCTGGATGCATACTAGTTATTATAAGAGTAAAATGTACAATTCATTATTGTGGTTTTGTTTTTATTAGCATATATTAATTGTATGTAATAATGGATTTTATAATGTTTTCATAGGTGATTACTATGTATTTCCATCACAGCCTCCCTCCTCTCAGCCCTCTCTGTCACTCTCCCACTCTTGATAATAACTTTGTTCTTCAAGTAGCTTCCTTTCTACTTTATCAGCCATGTTTTGGGTGTGGCCCTTGAAAGAAACTGGAGCCTTTTTACCTGTGGCTACACCACAGATGCAAATACCTCCCCCCCCTCCGACTGTTAATTGGCTATAGAGAAACTATATGACTTTTCAAAGAGGATGTTAGAACTGGGAGCCCACAGGCCACTCCAGCCAGGGAAGCAGGTCGTCCAACACAGAGAATCACTTCTCGGCTGCATGCCGAATTCTAGTACATCTCTCAGATTCGTGTTCCATACGTAATAAAGCAGAAGGCGATGAAGGGAAATCACTAGCTAGAATGAGAAGAGGTATAGTCAGCATTCTTTAGTCACCAGCAGACAGCACGGCACACAAGAGGCTCAGTCCAGCCTTGCCAGACGATGGCATGACACATTCCCATAAGCCACAGTGGCAGGCTTAAAAGGCTGCTTGGAAAGAAATGAAAGGGCAAACTGAAGCCCTTCCTGCTTTCACAGTGCATTTCTCTGTCTGTAAACAGAGGGAATCAGGAAGTGCGATGGTTGCCATCTCTCCTACTGTCTGTTTCACGATGGAGACAGACCTTCTTTTTCTAGTACTTTTGCAATATGAAAAATTCACCTAGCATCAACTCCTGTATCTTTCCCTGTGTTCGCATAAATGTCACCATCTTACCTCTGTCTCAGAACAGTTTGAAGTTTGCAGATTGCTTCAGCAACAGGGGTTTTAGCATTGACACTGATAAAGTCCCCAGGTTCAGGATTAAAAAAACAAACAAACAAACAAAAACCCGATTAACCTGGTGGCAATGTCACCCATGCTGCCAGACCCAGCCAGGTGTTTGCACTTGTCATTAACGGGAGAAAGCCCAGTGCCATCACCAAGCACAGTATAAGGAAAAGAATAAACTTTGGCAGCTGATTGTCCAGGATGATTCCATCAGACTTTTAAAACATGGTACTCAAAATTCTAACCGCACTGATGACTGGATTGTTCTGGGCAAGGGTTTCTGATTTATTTGTCTACGATAGAAGTTCATTTAAATTTTTATGATTCTTGCTTGCCTTGATTGCAAAGGCTGATTTAGCATAGAGTCCTGTTGGATTTGGCCACATGTGATGTTTGATGCTCCCCCTCCGATATACCTTGAGAGGATGAGAAAATAGGGAGGGGGTAAAATGAGCCCTGTCTATTGTCATGTTCAATATCAGTATCATTGGAGGTTTGTTTTGGCTGGGACAGCTGGAATCTCCTCAATATAAAAATATAAAGACAACACATGGCAGGGAAAAGCTTTTTAAAAATAAAACGTCCCCAGAGCCACGCCTGACCACTGAAAAATTCGAATTCGTCTATGCTCATCCAACTAAGTTCTTTATCGAGGGATATCGGTTTCTTTAAAACCCACAGAAATATTATTATAAGAATGTTTTTGTTTTAATCCCAGGTATGGTAGATGGGGCTGTTTTAGCTTGTCCACAGCAGCTGACTACATTGTTGCTGTTGGTTGTGGTTTGTTAAGTAGTCATGCACAAAGAAAAATAACAACAAGAAGAGATTAGATATTCTGATGGCAAAGATTAAACTTGTCCCTAATTAGCAAGAAGTGGTCTAATGTTAACTTTACCTGCCCTTCCCCTCCATCCTTTTTTTCCTCTCCTATCTAGTGTTAGGGGGTTGAAGGGGTGGAAGAAAAAGTGTGGAGAAGTGTGGAAGGAAGAAGAACCCACAAAGTAGCCAAAGAACCTCTACAAAGTTCTCAGTCTGCTTGGGTCCTGGGTGATTGAGTCATGTCTGAACTCCTGAGAGTTGGATGTTGCTTAGTGACACCACAGACCTGGGGGGCTCTGTATGCTTTGTGGGAGGCTAAGGCCAGCAGCAGAGGGAAGGCGGAGGATGTCCACATGACTGTTGACAAATAAAGACCTGGCAGAATGTGTGGAGAAATCAGCCAGAGGGACAGCAGGAGGCACACTTGGTAAAGACTGAGCTCAGTCTCCTGGGAAGAAGAGTGGCTCTCAGAAAACTGACGAAGCTGTGATACATGTTTATTAAAGTCTCTTCTTACTAAGACTACAAGCATTGTATAAGTACAATTACTAACAATGGAGACCATGTATTAGATATTTATCATGGGTCTCACACTGCACTGAGTGGTTTTTATGCATTAATCTAACTTGCTCACAGCCCGCTGAAGTCAGGGCTCTAACTGTTCTCATTTCATACATGAATGGACCAGGCTGAAGCAAGGCTTAAGCCACTTCCAAAGATGCACAGATAGTAAGTGCCTAAAGTGGTTAATTAAGGATATTATAGCAGAATTCTATTGAAAAATTTTCAGCTTAGTAATCAACAGTTTTAATCATTATTATATAAAATAATCAATTATTATTTAAAGAACCATGTGCTATTATAGTTACCTGAAATGTTTTTAACAAGTTTCATTTCTCTCTCTCTCTCTCTCTCTCTCTCTCTCTCTCTCTCTCTCTCTCTGTGTGTGTGTGTGTGTGTGTGTGTGTGTGATGTATGCTTTGGGTGCGGGTGTGTGCATATGCACACATGGATGGGCACACATGTAGAGTCTAGACATCTGCATCTTCTTCTATCAATTTCCAACCTTTTTTTTTGAACTGGGACTTTCAGTGAACTCGGGGTTCATGGATTCTCCCAGGCTGACAGGCCAGTGAGCTCCGGGGAGTCTCCTGTGTCCTTCTCCCCTGCTGGGATTGCGGGTGCCCACCACTGCACCTGCCTTCTTACAAGGCTGCTGAGAGGACGGACGCCATCCCTGTGTGCCAGGCTCAGTTAGAAAAGTATCTTACTTGATCTTTATAACTCCGTCAGTAGGTAACACCAGTATCTCATCATTCAGACATGAAAACCTTTGGCCAGTGAATGTCAAAGATTTGCTCAGAGCTATGCCATTAGGTAAGTAGTGGAGTTTCGGCAGGCTGGCTCTAGATACTTTGCAACTACTCTACCACCTCTCATGTAAAAACATGTAATAATAGATGTGCATGTACACGTGTAGGCAGAAATAGAACAGATACAGATCGGGTGTGCTGGTTTGAACATGCTTAGCTCATGGGACGTGGCACTATTAGGAGGTATGGCCTTATTAGATGAGGTATAGCCTTGTTGGAGGAAGTGTGTCACTGTAAATATGTCTTCGAGGTCTCATAGATGTGCTCAGGTCTGGCCAGCGTGACCCAGACCCTCCTTCTGGCTGCCTGTGGAACACATTCTACTTCTGTCTATCTTCAGATCAACATGCGGAACTCTCAGCTCTTCCAGTGCTATGTCTGCCTGAATGCTGCCATGCTTCCCATCATGATGATAACAGACTAAACTGTAAGTCAGCTCCAGTGAATTATTTTCCTCTATGAGAGGTATGTTGTCTCTTCACATCAATAGAACCCTAACTAAGGCATTAGTGTAGGATATAGGTAGATAGTAGGTAGACACAGTTTCATATCATGTCTTCAGGGCAAAGGACAAATGATCCTTCTTTTCATTGTTTACTATGAGATAGTCTCCACTTTAGAGTCATCCGATCTCAGACAGTGAGGGCCAGGCAGACTAAGTCATCCTAAGGCCACCACAGCAATGATGTGCTGCTTCCGTACTTAGAGTGCTGTTCAGATCAGCGCTATTCACTGTAGGATGTCTACCTGGGACCCTACATCCCTGAACTGCAGTTACCCAAATATGAGAAGATGCTAGAAGGTGCTTTCTGAGGAAGAACGTCAATAACCATGTGTAGCCAGTGGATCCTGATCACATGGAACTTTTGTTCTCTTTGTGCAGTAGATATCATTCAGTCAATTTAAAAGTCAACACATAATTCATGAATAATAAAGTCAGTAAAGCACATGTTCCTGGGGGCATGGCTTAGCCTAGAACCTACCTAAAAGCTGGTTATGGCAGCACCCACCTACAACCCCAACACTGCAGGGTGGACAGGACCACCTCAGGGGTACAACTGAAAGGATGAGAGAGAGAGAGAGAGAGAGAGAGAGAGAGAGAGAGAGAGAGAGAGAGAGAGAGAGAGAGAGAGAGAGAGAGAGAGAGAACCCGAAAGAGAACAAAAGAAAAGTGGATGTAGAAGATGTTTCACACCAATCTCTGGTCTCCATTTGTACACACACAGATGAATGCTTCCCCCACCCCCACCCCATGTATACACATTCAAACACACACTTAAAAATTAAAGTACAACTAAAGATTTGAATGGTTTCTATAATATTCACAAGGATATGACAGTATTTACCTAATTCTGGAGCATGTGACTATCCTCTATAGAAACCCCATATAGTCTGCACTCACTGTTTATCACCTTTCCCCTGAGCCTCTGGCAACTATAGATTTCCATGTATGTGTGGAACCCCATATTCTGACTACTTCATGAAAGTTAAGCCGTATGATATGTGAAATTCTCTGTCCAGTTTCTTCCGCTTAGCATTATGTATTCAAGGTTTATTTGGTGTTACAAATGCAGCAGTCTTCATGACTGAATAGCCTTCTGCTGGACGGATATTGTTGAGGGTTGGTTCTAATGCCTTGTCTTAATTCAGCCCCTTAAAGATTCCAGACACTGAGGGTCCCTGCCCCCAACTGGCTTTGACTGGTAATAAAGAATTACCATACAGCCAATGGCTGTCCAGGAAGATGGAGGACTTTTATACTGCATGGGGGAAGAAGACTGAGGGGGAAGAAGAGAGAGAATCGCCATGAAAGGGGAGCAGAGAGAGCAAACTTAAGGTCCTGCCGACATGTAAGAATCAGGCTAAGTGGCTACAGAGGCCATTCCCCTGACTGGGTCTGGGGCAGCAAAGATAAAACACAGATTTAAACAGTGTTAACTAAGAATTACCAGAGAGGAGTGTGTGCTAGCTGTGGGGAGGTTCAGGAAGTGTCCAACCTTTGAGCTAGTAAGGCATACTAAAAATTAAACTGACGTGTGTGTGTGTGTGTGTGTGTGTGTGTGTCTTTGTCTGTCTTTATTTTATTTGTGAATCCAGAGAGCACTGGAAGGTGGCTAGAAACAGGACTCACCTAGAGCTCAGTGTAGATGAACAATTTCAGACATTCTACATTTCTTTATCCATGCGTCAATTTGTGTACAGTAATTAGGTTATTTTTACTTCCTCAGTAACTACAACTTGTCCTTTCAAATGAGTTTACATACAATATCTTAGCTGTACTTAGGGTCCAAAGTTCTCTGGCATTGGGTCTTACTGCGTTTAATACATCTTTCCAGTTCCTCTGCCTTCTCAGAGCACCTGCAGTTGTCTGTAGTTTGATTACAGCCACTCCATGGTTGAGAAATCCTGCCACATATATGACTTTGAGTTGTCTTTTCCTAGCAGCCAATGGTATTTAATTTTCTTTTGTCCATTTCCCATTAGAATTGTAGTCAGTTAATCATACATTAATAAGATGTTTTGATCAAACCCATCCCTCTCCTTTCCCTCTGGCCTCTCTGGTACCCACCTCCCATCATCACCGCTCCTCCCTTCCAACTTCATGTATGCTTTGTGAACACACTGGTCCTGGTTTGGTGCTTCCAGCTGCCCAGGCTGCTCCGAGGTTTGAGTGGAACTGTGCTATTCTGTCTGGAAAACACTGTTGGCCACAGTCTTCTTTCACCTCCGACTCTTACAATGTTGCTGCCATTCTTAGGCAATGGTGTCTGAGCTTTGTGGGGAGGGACAACGCAGAGTCTCACTTAAATATAGACACATTTAAATATCTACCTTAAAATGTTGAACGAAGAGATTTTTTTTTTTTTTTTTTTTTTTTTTTTTTTTTTTTTACGTATTATGGATCCAAGTCCCTTCTTAGTGATAGAACTTAAAAATATTTTCCAATTTTGTAAGTTTGTCTTGATAATATCCTCTAAAACAGAATTATTATCCATTTTGGTAAAGCACAATTACCCACTTTTTACACCGCTTTTTCTTTGGTGTTGCCCTTGTTAGCCTTGATTGTCAGCTTGGCACAGTCCAGAGTCATTTAAAGAAAAATTCAGTTGAAGAGTTGCCTGGATCAGACTGGCCTACGGGCATATCTGTGGCCATTGTTTTGATTGCTAATTGATGTAGGAGGACCTAGCCCACTGTGGGCAATACCATCCCTAGGCAGGTAGTTCCAAGAAAGCTAGCTAAATATGAGCCTGAGAACAAGCTAGAGGGAGAGCCTCATAGTTCCTGCTCTGAGTTGCTGCCTGACTTCCCTAGATTTTGATCTAGAAGTTTAAGCCAGATTCATTCTTCATCCCCAATTTTGTTTTGGTTAAAGTATTTCATCACAGCAATAGAAGAGTAACTTGAGAAACTAACACAGGTGTTACCTAAGAAAAGTATTGATCCAAAAGATTTGTAATTATATATATATTTTTTTCCCCAAAGATTTTTATCTTCTTGGCTCCTCTATTCAAGTCTGATTAATTCTGATGGTTCGGTTTCATTCACCTACCTTCAGTATACAACCATCCAAGTTCCATTTGTCCCAAGATCAATTTAACAAGATCAATTTATTTTACATATGTGAACTTATTTATGAATTCTCAATTACATTGTATTGAATGTAAGCCTACACATTTTGCCAGCACCACAGTGTTGATTAGTGAAGCTTTGTAGTAACTTTTCAAATCCTGAGTTCTCTAACATTTTAGTTTTTAAGTTGGTTTTTGGCTAATTCAGTCCTTCCCACAACCACAGAATCTTAAAATATAATAAAACTAAATTTTAATTAATTTTAAAAATTAAAATATATTTATTTTCTTTTTCCCTTTCTCTCTTCAATGTCTTCTGATATTTTTCCCCTGCTTCCTCTAAAAACACTGCCTCTTTTTTTTTATTTGTTACATGCCTGGATATATAAATACAACCTGTTGGTCTCTTTGCAGATACAGTGTTATCTGTATGTATATGATTTTAGGGCAAAGCATGTATTTGGTATTGGAAAACCGGTTAGTGTGCTCTTCTCTGGAGAAGTCACCCACTCTTAGCATTCCTTAGTAACCCATAGTTCCCTGTTTGTGGGTGGGGCCCTGTGAGATTTCTGCCTTCCATGTTAGCAGGTCAGTTAACATTATCCTTCTTTGGTAGACCTTAATTTTCAGAGCTGCTTAGATGGGAGGAAAAGAATGAGTAGAAGGCAAAGAGAATCCCCACATAGCACCTTTCCTCTGATGCCTTCCTTCACAGTAGAAGTCTTGCACCAGAAGAACACATTTGCAGCTCTTGAGGGTGAACCTACATTGACACATCCTAATGCAGCCTACTGTTTATTATATCTGAGTTCACTGTGCACAGACTCAGACAAATGTGTAACGACACGAATCACCAGTATTGCATCAAACAAAGTAGATCCTCTGCCCTGAAACTCCTCCACATTCCGCTGAAAGCCACTAATTCTCTTACTGTCTGCGTAGCTTTGCCTTTCCAAGAGTGTCATATGTGACTCTTTCAGACTGTCTGCTTTCACTTGGAAACACAGTTGAGTTTCCTGTATGTCTTGTCACTACTGGATCACTCAATTCTTTATGAACAGAATAATGTTCCACTGTCTGGACCTGCCATGGTTTATTTATCCACTTTACCAGTACAGAAGACAACTGTGGTTTCTCTCAAGTTTTGAGTAAAGCTGCCGTCAAACCTTCCCATGCACGTTTGGTGTGAGCACCAGCGTTGACTCATTTGGGTGAATTCTAAGGTGGTGTTGTGGGTTGGCTCTGAAATGTACCCCACAGGATGATGTGTTTGAACAACCGCTTCCCAGATGATGGTTCTGTTTAGGAGGCTGTAAATCCACTGGGGCATGGTGTCTAGCCATTAGGGGCAGGCCTTTGAAGGCTGTATCTCCCTCCAGGTCTGGTCTAGTTCTTTCTGTGCCATGGTCAGTCACTATGTGAGAAGCAGCTGCACAGTCTCATAGCCACACCTACTCTGCCATGCCTGCCCTACAATGATGCACTGTGCCTTCTTCAACTGTGAGCAGGAATAAGCCTCTTTCTCTTACCAGCTGTATTTGCTCTTTTGTCACAGTAGCAAAGTAACTAACAAGAACCTACAATGGCCAAAATTATTTGCTGTGAGTATTTTCAGCTTTGCTTGGAACTGCTCAGCAGTTCCTCAGTGGGACCTTGTATTCACACCATTGATGGGTGGGAGCTACTGGTTCCTATTATCAGCAGTGACTGAGATATTTGATGTGAGCTATCCTAACAGTAGATGGTAGTATCCTATTGTTTTTAACTTGCAGTTTTATAATGACAGATGATCACCAATCCATTTTATGTGCATAATTTACATCTGTGTATTTTTGGTGAGGAGTCTGCTCAGGCTTGTTGTCCATTTAAAAATATTATTTTTTACTTTTGAGTTTTAAGAGTTTGTATATTTTAGACAAAAGTTCTCCCCTTCCTCCTCCTGTTTCTTCTTCTCTCTTCCTGTTTCCTCCTTTTCCTCTTTCTTGAGAAAGAAGCTTTCTGTGTAGCCCCAGTTGACCTCAAATTAAAGATCCTCAGTTTTACAGGTGTACACCACAACACAGGGCTAGACCACACTTCTTTATCAGATATGTCCTTCCCAAATGTGGCTTATTGTCTCATTCTCTTGACAGTGTCTCTCACAGAGCAGAAGTTTTCCATTTTAGTGAAGTTCAGCTTATCAACTATTTCTTTCCAGAATTATACTTTTGACTTTATATGTGAGCAATGGTCACTATCCCCTGGGTCACATGGTTTTCTCTTGTAATTCCTTTTAAGTGTTTATAGTTATAGTTCAGTTGAGTACATCTATGTGGATCTATTTATGGTTTGCATTTAGGTGATTGCTCTGCTTTGGATATCCTAAACCCTCTGCAGACCACAGTGAAATGCTCTCAGGCTTCTTAGATTTCAAAAAATCACATTAAAGACACTTCTATGGTTTACAATTTATCTAGTCTGTGCCATTCAGACAAAGCAGCAGAAAATGTTAGTAATTATTTTGAAGTTAAGTTTTATGAGAAGAATGAGGTCCTTGTTCAGATTCACCCATTTTCACTGGGATGTCGAGCTATTTAAATGCCATTCATTGAAAGCATCACCATTTCCCCAGTGGCCTGCCTTTGCCCTTTTCTCAGAGACCAGTTGAGTATATTTATGTGGATCATTTATGACTTGTTACATTCTATTGATCTCTTCATTCCTTTGCCAGCACCCTGTTGTGTGGATTCTCATGTGATAATTTCGGCTCTTCAAGACAGGTATTGTGGGTCCCTTGACTTTGTAGCCCTTCAATATCCACAGTGAGTGTCAGTAGTGAGTTGGTTATTCCAGACCTTATATCTTTCTAAATAGTTTGAGAAGCAGTTCCTTTATAGCTG
Organism: Micromys minutus; assembly: GCF_963924665.1. Taxonomy (NCBI): domain Eukaryota; kingdom Metazoa; phylum Chordata; class Mammalia; order Rodentia; family Muridae; genus Micromys; species Micromys minutus. The sequence continues at coordinate 50,166,754 of NC_137952.1, forward strand.
CAAAATAATGATCCAAATTTTAATTTGGGCTTGATTTATAAAATTAGAACATTTCAGAAAGAACTGACACCCTGACTATCAAGGTTCTGTTTTTGTGTGACAAGAACACACAAGAACTTTATTTAAAGCGTTCCATTAAATAAGATTCTGAGAACACTACAGTGTCATTGAGTCTGGCCATCAGGAGTCCTTTCTGTTTGTGATCCTTACACATCTCCACATTTCTCCACTGCCTTCTACCTGCTGCATTCTTTAATTCTAAATCTCTATGCATTTGGCACCACGGCATTGAAATTCTGCAGCATGCATGTAAACGTGTTAAAGATACCGCCTTCACCTTTTGAAGTCTGGCTTCCTTTGTTCTTCATAATATTCTCTGGGTCCAACAATATTATTACAAATGGAAGGATATCCTTCCAAGTAATTTTCATTGTATGCACACACACACATACACACATTAAATATATATTTAAAAATATATTAAATATATATACATTATATATATACATCATATATATACACATCATATATAAATATATATATATATATATATTTGCCACCCCCCACCAGTTAAGGGTACATTCCAAGACTACCTTTAGTACCTGAAACCACAATAGTGCTGAAAACTAAGTAGTTCTTAATAGTTTTGAACTATATGTGTGCAATGTATAACCATTGTATGTAGGACTACCAGGAATGGAGATGACCACTAATTGTCCAATAGGCAGATAGTGTGAACTACATAAATATTTTGGACAACATGATAAGTTGTGTTCTTGCTAGAGAGAGAAATGACATAAAACTCCAGTATTTACTTAGCACAGCAGACAATTCAGACAGTTATGACTTTTTTCCTGAAAATTTCTATTCAATATATTTTCCAGCTGATTAATTATCTAACCGGTACAAAGGGAAACCATATGTGTGTGTGTGTATGTGTGTGTGTGTGTTTGTGTGTGTGTATGTGTGTGTGTGTGTATGTATACACACACAGAGTGAGAGAGAGAGAGAGAATATTAGAATATTGTTTAACATTTTTTGTTCATCCATTTATAGACAGTAGGGTTGTTTACAAATATTAGTTCTTGTGAATAAAGATACAATGATACCAGATATAATCATATGGACAGACAGATCTCTTTTTGAAGTGGTGATTTGTTTCTTTGAGTATGTAGTAAGGGTATTGATAGGTGATTCATTGCTCATTGTATTCTGTGGAAAACTTTACTGTTTTCTATAATGGATACACCTGTTTACATTCCTACCAACTGCCTGCTCTGATTACTCTTTCTGTGCAGCTCATTAACTCTTTTTTCTTTTGAGATTATAATAGGGTTACATAATTTCCTCCTTACAGTTCCCCCTTTCATGCACTTGTTGCTGAGAGCAGGAGAAATAGACTTCTCCAGGGTAGAACACACCAATATTTATCCAATAATCAATGGCTGGGCATAAAAGTATACACATACAGATAACATATGAACTGAGCCGGCTGTATTTATATCGAGTAATAAACACACGCGCACATGTGCACACACACATGTAATGACATTTCCTTATCTCTTACCTTTGTTGAAAGCCACCGTCTTACTTCTGTGCTTCAGGTTAACAGTGCCATAGTACCCATAGGCCTGAGGTGTGTGAGGTGTGAAGCCATCGTTCATAACACTTTTGAGCTGACTTTTCCTAATGATTAATAATGTTGAGCATCTTACCATAAACATACTTACCAGTTTTATGAATATTTTATAAAAAAGAAAAGGTCCACAGGAACTACTTAACGGCAAATTTTCCTTGACAAACTATATAGTTTTTTTTAAAAATAAATTCTGTATTTTAAAATTTGTTATTAAAATAAAGGCTTTATTGTATATGTATGTTGTAAACATTTCTCCCAATTGGTAAGTTGTCTCCTCATATTGTTTCCTTATATAAAGGAGCTTTTATAATTTCATGTGTTTTTTTATTGTGCTTTTATAGACTAAAGCTTTTGGCAAGGTCTCAAAAATATTCTCAAGATTAAATCTACAAAAACAAGAGTAAACTGATTTTAAAATTTGCCTTCCCGTTAGGTTGTTGTTGGTGTATAAAATTGCAACTGGGCTTGTAGGTTGTTATGTCCTATACACATCTACCTGGTTCATTCAGTAGTTATAATAGGTGTGTGTGTGTGTGTGTGTGTGTGCTTAATATAAGTCACTTTATTGTAAAATGCTTACAAGAAAAGAAAATCACACAGCTAGCCATCATAGGCTTTAGCCGAGTGCTCGCCCAGAAGGCAGCTAGCCTTACATCCTCTCCCACAAGTCACTGGTCTTTCATCTGCACCCTGTCCTGTCCTTTCCTCATCACCTTTTTTCCTTCTCTTTGCAACATGCTGTTATACCTGGCCACACATTTCATTACATATGTACGTGAATAAATTGTAGACCATGGTCGGCTCATGAGGGAGAACATGTGGGAGTGAGAGGTCGGAAAGCCATGGGACGGGGGGGGGGGGGGGGGGGGGGGGGCGGTCTTGAGGACGGGGGAGGGGGGGTCTTGAGATGTGTCCCCGAAAATCTCACCCCGAGACTGGCAGGAGTAAGATATCCTGCTTGCTCTGGGCGTGTCCTATCGAGTGAAAGCCTTCCGACTCCCACTGACGCTGCACTTGAGATAGGGATGTAGCGTGGTGGCCAGATTACAGGTCAAACTTGCTCTCTTCCTGTAAGGTCCAGGAAGCACCTGGAATTCCTCCTCATGAAAATTAAGCATTCTCCTTCATCTCTGCCCCAGCCAATGAACACTCACCATGAAAACTCCTACCCACTCCCCAAGGTTTATATAGCCCCTGTTTCCCACACCCCCTAATAAAGAGCAATTTCACTGAAAACAGTTTCTAGAGAAGGCTTTTCTCATGTACTAGTGCCAACTGAGATCTTGTCTAAACTGCCCACCTGGCTAAGCATCACAGCTTCCAGTCTATGCCAGGGCTGCCTGGACATCCTGACAGGAAATCAGACCCAGGCTGGCAGCGGGATTATTTTTTCCCTTGTGATTGAGTGATATCACTAAATAAGATGTGTTCTAAGTCCATCCATTTTCTGCAAATACTGTGAACTGAGTAGTATTACATTTTATGTGCCTATGAGATTCTTACTATCCATTCTTCTGTTGGTGGGCAAGTGTTTGGCTCCATCCCTCACTCAGACCCCCCCCCCCCCCCGAAGCAACAAACATGGAGCTGTAGATATCTCTGTGGTGGGGTATGGGGGTCTCTGGGTGTATGGCCAAAAATAGCTTGGTCAGATTGCAGCTCTAGTTTTATTCTTACATTTTTGAGGAACCTCCAGATTGCTTTCCACAATGGCTGTATGAATTTGCACCCCCACAGTGACTACTTTGAATGCATGGCAGTTCTGTTGCTAACAGGAATTAAGGGTTTTTTGCATCATTGTTCATCAGATTCCCTGGCCTGCTGTTTCTTTTGTTGTGGTATCTCTGTCTGGATCAGATGTCAAGGTGATAGTGGGCACAGGAAATGTGTTGGGAGGCATCCCCTTCTGCTCTATTTTTGGAAGATTTAATACATTCCCATTTGGATGCTTGATAGAACTTAGAGATAAACCCTTAGTGACCTTGGTTTTTCCTTTATTGGATGACCTCAGCTACTTCTTCAATCTCTTTGTTTCTATTTTCTCTAAAATTGTAATTGTTTTTCTTGATTCGACTTTGGTAGGCTATGTTCTTTTGAAGAACAAAGAAAAAAAAGCAAAACACTTACTCCCCATCATACAAGTTTTGGCCCATCCTTGTTCACAACAGCCCCTTGTGAGTCTCTCTATCTCAAAGCATCTTTGTGTGTTTGCACTTAAGGTTTTAGGTGTGAGAGCTTTCAGCCTTTTCATTCTGGTCTTACTATGGGTGGGTTTGTTGTATGACTTTAAAGAAATGTTCTTGGTTTCTCTGACTTCTTAATGTTTTTTTCTGTTCTTGATTTATTCCTACTCTTAAGTTCATTAGCTCCCCACTGCTAACGTTTGCTTCAGCTTGCTCGTGTTCTTCTAGTCCCTGAGGAGCTGTGTTAGACTATGGCTTGGAAGCTTTAGTGGAGGCGTTAACCACTGTGAACTTGGTCTCTGGGAATAGTGTTTGCTGCCTCACACACATCTGGCTACTGAGTTCCTGCTGTTATTTATGGAAAGATAATTGTTCACCCTTTCCTTCTCCAGTTGTTGTTGAGGAACATGTTGAATTTCACACATTTCACTTCTTTCTGATGTTTTTCTCATGATTGACTTGTACTTTCATAGTGGTGTAGGTGGGAATCATCTCAACATGAGTCAGTTTTGAATTTGCATATGCATGTTCTGTGGCCTAACATATGGCCTCTCCTGAGGGACATTCCATACATGCTTGAAAAGAGTATGTATTCTGTTAGTAAGGAATGCTTCAAACGTGTTTGTAGGGGCATTTTTTCTGAGTAAAGGCATTTCTAGCCCAGTGTTTTCTTTCTTATTTCTCTCTTGCTAAACTATGCACTGTTCAAATGAGATATTAGATGAGACGTTAAAGTTCCTTTATTGAATTTTTCTCCCTTCGTGCTGACTAATATTTGAATATGTAGGTACTCAGGTGCTGTTTACACCTATATTTACAACCGTTACATCCTCTGGGTGATTAATATCTTTATCACAAATCCAGGCCTTCTTTCTCTCTTGTAAAAGCTTGAAGTATATTTTATCTGATACTTGTCATTCCTGGCTCTTTCCTGATTACTGTCTGCAAGAGCCATCTTTCTCTCTCTCTTTCCGTTCTATCCAATGCGCTGTTCTTAAAGCGTGGCTCCTTTTGTGGCCATAGGTTCTCTATTTTCTAGTGCCATGCGCTCCTTAACTCTGTGTCTGGCTATGGTTGTTGTTGCCTAGAGACACTAAAGATTTAGACAGCACCGTTGTAGTCAGGGCGTGTTCTGAACTGGTTTGACTGTGAACTTACTCCAACTAGTGAGTTTCCCACCTTAATGTCTTCATGTGTTTTTGTCATAATGATTATTGCTCTTTTGTTCTGGAGCTGAACCGAACCTTTCCAGGCAGGCGATGCTGTGGCTCCTCAGAGCAGCAATTCCAGCTTTGCTTTTCCTTCATGTTTGTACAATCAACTCAAGTCCATCAGTCAGGAGAAGCAGCTTGGGGTAGTCTCTGTTTTTTTACTCCTCATGAACATACTTAACAGCTCTGGACATGCGTGTAGCTTTCTGTGTTCCCATTTATGTTGGTGTTTCCAAAGCCCTGTGTGGACATCTTTGTCTAGTTCTTGTTTGTAAAGTTTGGGTTAGCCTACTTTATTCCAGCTGTGATTCACTGCCTTGGGCGTGTTGTTAAACAATTGCCGTTGATTAGTTCCAACAAATTCCCACAAGCAAAGGGCAATCTATATTGATGGAGCTCTGAGTCAGGTTAAAATGAAGAGGACTTTTTCCAAGACCCATCTGACGTGTGCGATCCGGTGCCTGCCTCTTCCCATGGCTGCTGGTTTACGTTGCAATTGTTCACAGACTATTGGTTGTCAAAGGTCTCTGTGAAGGCAGAAAGTGTGGATACAAATGGGGCAAGCTAAACTCTGACCAAAGGCACTCTCTTCTACCCATTTAAGCCATGTGTAATTGCAAAAATGCTCCATCCGCCAATGGAAGTCTTTTGTTGTTTTTTTCATAAGTCTGTTGAAGCAGATTCTCTTTTCCGAAGTTGATGCGAAGAGAGATAATTTAGGACGGAGTCACTTTATTCTTAGCAGAAACTTGTGGGACTTTGAAAAGGAGGTGAAGTGTGGTCTACCTGAGACCTTGCAGAGCTGTGACCATCCAGACAATTGCCCTCACCGTCCTGGCAATGAGCAGCTACTTCGTGGGGACTTGGAGGGTTTGCTGTTGTGAGCACACAGATATCATAATTTCGGTGCCTCGGAGGTTTCTCTTAAATATACAGAGAACACAATTCATGTTTTAAGAACAAAACACTTGACCACTTTTGACCATTTTTGAAACAGCACATTATCAATGTCACAATATATAATAGACTTGATCAAGGATGTCTCTGTGGAGCCCCTCAAGTCACCAAAAGCTTGCAACACACCCAATGACTTTAATATTTATCAACTTCGGTTATTGAAAGTTACAGATGAAAATCTCTTTGATTATAAATAATTGGCTTTTTTGATTTATGTATTTTGCCAGCAATAGAGTTAGCATGTGGATTGCTGTGTGGTTTCCCTTCCGAATGGCACCGAAGGTTACTCCCAGGTACAACTCAAAGCCTTATAATCCCAGAGGCGTTGGCTGGTAGATTTATATTTATGGATTAGAAATCTCCACTGGAAATAAGAGTTATGAAGATGAATGATGCACTTAAATATGCAGCTTCCTGCAGATAAGGGCATCTGCTTTCCTCTCTCACTGCTCACACACACACACACACACACACACACACACACCCCTCTGTTAGTCATTCGCCAGTTCAGGAGCATGGCAAAGTAACTTCACCCAACAGATGAGTCTTACATTAGTCATCCTTGTTGAGAAAAAAATCCACCAAAACTACTGAAAGTATTGGGTGGATTATTGATGAGAACCAAGGTGAATGCAGTGTCTACCCTCGAATATTTATGTCCAGTGACTATGACTGATATCACCAACAATAGACATAGTAGTAGCATCAGAAACTCTTCTATAGTATGCGCTGGGAAGGACACATCTTTTACTGCCCAACACACACAACATCAGACAAAGTCTAACAGAGCAGGAAAGCTTAAGCCAAGTCTACAAAATAAGCTCTCACCGTGTATCAGCTGAGTCAAAGCCACAGAGCCAAGGACTAAGGAATCATCACAGAGTGGAGAGAACTAAGAAATAGATCTAAATGAGATGGGGGGGGGGGGAGTGGCAGGACACTGAGTCAGGACAGTGGAGGGGAGAAAGAAAAGGATGAGTTTAAATAAGGGCGTAGAGTTGTATCTACACCTGTTTATCATGATGCTAAAGATACCCAAGGTGGAGTCTCGACGTGAACGGCAATGAAGAGCTGTCAGCTAGTCTTCATAAAAGTCCTGCCATTTCTGTAAGTCTAAACCCAGCTCAAAACCAAAACCGAAAGCAAACACGGAACATTTTCATCTCAATGTGCTTTTGTTCTTTTAGGGTTTTTTGCCATTATAACTTAAAAATTGATAGTTTGGGGTTTAGTTCAATGTATGACCGATGTAGACTAAGGGTTGGAGCAGTCAGAAAAACAGAGAATATGGAGACAGAATTGGATTCTCAAAGTCTCAGGATACTTTTTCAAAGTCCAGGTTACACCCTGCCTTGTGCTGGAGATGCGTTACACACTGATGTTGCTGTCGAACTAACATGGTTTACAATGGATGTGGGATTTACTTAGACATTTTTCTTCTCCATGTTGTGTGGAATAGACGCCCTGGCTGTTTAACCCTCCACATTAGATGCCGCGGCTGGAATTCTTCCTCGGGGACTTCCGAATCTATTTCTTATAGATCACTGTGAAAGCTTAAACACTGGGTAATGGATTCTGTTGCTTTCCCATGTTTAAGAGATTCGGGGATACAAACCTGTCGGAGAAACCTGGAATAACAGAATGGTCTGTGTAAACGTAGGTGAGCCACGGGCGTGGGCAGTTTATTGCTATGGCAAGGCTATGACCTGTGTCCTCAGAAGCTAATGTGTTAGAAGCTTGGTCCATGTGATGATCCGAGATGAAGGACACTGCAGTGAAGGGCAAAGCAGGTGGCGACCACCTTGTCACCTTGGGAGTGAGGGCATATCTGACCTCTTCACCTGGCTAGCTCTCTTATGCCTCAGCCTGGACGCCACACAGTCATATGCTTGCAACCAATTACTTTGTAACTTTCATAGCAGCTGGCGTTTATATTGCAGCAACACAGAATGAACTAAAACACAAAGCCCCGTTCCTCTATCTGGGGCTGTGTATGAACCTGCGTCTTGCTCTTTAATGTGTAAAAGAATTTTCTGTGTTTTGCTAAATATAAAGATGGCGAGCCCAAGAGTCACTTCTAACAATCTCCCAGGTGATGCCCCAGTCGTTGGTCCTCGTTAGTCCTGGGATGCCGTCTTGGAAGGAATTTTATTTTAAATGAGGGAAATATTAAGTGCCTCAGTATGGCTTGATCACAAACATATGAGGAAATGTTGGCAATGACGCAGACTCTGAGGCCCCGAAAGGCTACCTGTGATGTCGAGTCATTTAACTTCGCCTTAAAAGCAATGCCAAAACCAAGGAGCCTGGGATTCCACTCCTGCTTAATCTAAGCCAGTTTAGGAGGAGTATGTGAACAACCTCTAGGAATGCAGCTCTGAGGAGGAGCTGTGGTTGCCACTGGCAGCAGGGGGCGCTCCACCACAGCATTTCCAGGGCTGCCGCATCTGATTTGAGTCAGTGGAGAGGTTGGTAACCTGTGAAAGAGAAGGGATTTTAAAAGAAACTATGACAGCGTGGGATAAGGTGGACAGTCTTCAGTATCTCTCTGTGATGAAGACTTTGGGTGGGTTTCGTATTTACAACCCTCAGATACCGGATAGCGGAGAAGGGCTTGAGTTAACGCGAATTCCATAAAACTCGGTTAAGAGCACTTTGGAGGATTAAACTCCTTAAAATAACCTAGGGCTGTGCCCGAGGCTTGGCTTTGGCACTCTCTTCTTGCTTTGAAACTTTTTTTTTTTTTTTTTTTTTTTTGGTTGTTTCCAAAATACCGCTCCGCTGCTGCATAATGTTTACTAAAGAAGGCCTGTGGTGATCTAATTATCAGCGGGTAAACTGAGACCCAGGGAAGGAGTGGATTACACCTTCAATCTATGATGGGATTCCAAAAAGAAGTTCAGATTCCTGATCTCTGAAGCCTGGCTGACCTCCCCACTGAGCCTTCCCTGTCCTGCCCAGTGAAATCATGTTAGCCCCGTTAGCCCGTCTAACTGAAGCCGACTGCTAACCCCTCTCCTGCGAACCGATTCTTCCGATTTTCTTTATTTTGTAAGCTAAAAGCTAGGACATATTGATGGGGGAAGAGTTTCAGAACTATAGGAGTATATAAACAAAAAAGTGTAAATCACCTCCGTGTTAATCGATTCTTATTTAAACCTGTATCCCACCATTAAATACCTAAAAACATATCAATTAAATAGTATATTTTACATGTGTGTATATGTATCAATTATATAGAATATTTTACATGTGTGTATATGTATTTTATAGATCTTTGTTTTAAACTTTTAGAGGACAAAATTAGATATCTGCTATTCAACCAATTTATGTCAGGAATGTTTTCATATACATGTCAGGAATATTTTTATATACATGCTACATACACACACACATGTTCACATATATAGGAAGAGAGGGGGTGATTTTGCTGAACTTTAGGAAACAAGGTTATGTAATTCACACTATGATTCCTAATTTTTATATATGTTATAATACATCAGGATGAGGTTTTGATTTAAAAAAAAATTCTTGATTAAAAGCACAAGATTCTTAGCTGGGCACAGTGGCTGACACCTGTAGCTGCCGTACTCAGAGGACCAAGGTAGGACAAGTTTGAGACAGCCTGGGGCTATGTTTAAAACTGTGCCTAAAATAAGCAGAAATAAGGGACCCCTAAATCCAACATTTGGAGGACATTGCGTGTGCTGGGCCTTCTCTTTACACTTAGCATCATGTCTGCTGAGTGAGCACAGACAAAAAGAAATCAGTTCTCCTTCTAAATGGTCTGGACAGAGCAATCGAAGTGCTCACACTGTGAGTGCTTGCTTTTCGCCCTGTGAAGACTGAACCTTTCAATCTCTTATTCCTGTGACTCTGGATTATTCTATGGAACTTGTTTTTAATCATACTTAGGTGAAACAAGAGACATGGGCAAGTTCATTGAGTGTGCTGGCGTGTGCTCCTTAGATCTGCCAAACATTCCAAACAAGTCAATCGAATCTATTGACAAGTTGGAGCAACCTCCCTGGGCTCCACCCAAAGCACCCACCAAACTGTTCCTTTCTTACAGCATGGTCTCAGCCTTAAGACTGAAGAATCCCACAAAGCCTGATAGAGCTGACTGGGCCTGGACCGCACCGTGCACTGTGGGGCTGGCTGAAGGCATCTCTGGTTTGTCCCCATGGACCTGTAACACCAGCTAACAATGGATTACATGAACGATGATTATGAGGGACCGAGTGTGCATTTCCCCTGAAGGCATCTGTTCTAGTTCCCTCCCCTCCCCCCACTCTTAGAATAAAAGGGTTCTTTTAAAAAGTACAGGAGAAATGGTCTCAATGACTTTTCCCCCTGAAAAGCAACTTCTAAATTGTCCGTTCTTCTTGAGAATTCTTTTATGGTCATCTTTAAAAGCATGATGCACCCATCTCCCCCAGTCCATCTGTTGATGTGGGCAACTGAAGTCACCCTGGTGCCAATCCTCATGTGGTACAGCAGGTTTGAGAAGCTGCCAAACGACTGCTTTCAATTTCAGCTGAAAGAAAACGTGCACGCTGGTGTGGCCGGATCTCATGCAGACAGAACTGAGGGACTGGACGCTTGAGGACAGGTAAACAGCGACCTAAAGGTATGCAGGAAGTCTCTCATATGGGAAGATTATTGCTTTCAAAAGAATGGCGGGGAACAATGCTCCAGGCCCTCTTTTGGTACTTATTTGGCAGAGTGCTTGTACATCCATGACGTCATTGAGTAGAGACTTGTGCACATTCTGTTGTAGGTGTGTTACACCTCATGAAAGTCTTTAACAAAGAAAGCTGTGGATTGGGCCATGAGCCATGGGAAGAAAACTATAGTCATCCACGTGGTAAGTCAAAATTCACCAAACAAATGCCTAAGATTTAGGGAAAGGGTGAAGAAAGAATTAACATTTAAAAATGATGGCAAAGTAAGGGGTACCTTTTGAGTCCAGTAGTAAGAAGAACAGTTAACACAGGAGGAGCCTGTGCTGTGGACACCCACTCCCAACACCCACACTCGAGGTAGTATGGGCGTCTCACAGAGGAATGTTTGAACTTAGAAATGTTGTCACACAAGCAGCAGACAGTGGGCAAGGGAAGTGTGGTGTCTGTTAGGAAAAAGATAAAGAGAGGGAAGCTTCTGGTCCATGGAGGTGTGGCTGGGCATGGACAAGGGGGATGTCTCCCATGTTGGGAATCCCTTCCCCCGAGAGACCAGCCACACACGATGGTATAGAATAGAATAGAGTTTATTCAGGGCATGGGGAGGGGGGTTAGTAAGGTAGTAGGGACAGAGAGAAGGGGAGAAGAAAAGAAGTAGAGGCCAGCCATAAGCACTGGGAGAAAGAAGGGGTAAGGTCAAGTGGGCAGGAGAAGAGAGACCAAGAGAGAGAGGAGGGGGACAAGTAGCCCCTTGTATAGTGCCAGGTAACAGTGAGGCGGAGCATACCTGGCTATTGCCAGGTAACAGTGAGGCAGAGCATACCTGGCTGTTGCCAGGTAACTGTGGGGTGGGGTCTTACCCAAATCTGTGTGACAAGTAATATGAAGAACACTTACTTCCAACAGGTGAAGGGCAGCTCCTACCCATACAATAAACATATCACATATTAACTCCCATAGAAGATCCTACATTCAAGATCTGTCCCAGGAAGATTTCCTTTCACCCTTTCTCCTTCTACCCACAGTGGTTCATTGTACGAAAATGTCCCTCCATGGACAGCGAGTGCTCTTCCCCCGCTTGGAAGATTGTTCTGTTACTAAGTGTCATGACAGGACTCACGTCATAGTCATCGGGTAGATGCCACTTTTATTTCCTTCTCCCTCTCCTCTCTCTTCAAAACCCTGGCTTGTCTGTTTGACACAACTGGCAACTGTTTGGTGCTATGGAGACACAACCTCGCTTTGTTATGAAGACTGCCCTGTCAGGTCTGGGCACTGTGGGTGAGGGGAGACCGAAGAGCTGGAAAGGCAGCAGGGGAGTCCAAAGATGTGCTTTGTCTCGACACAGGGGAGGCCCCACCTTGGTGTTTGATGAAAGATATCAAGTCAGCGTTATCAGAGGAGGGAGTGCTATTTATCACCTGTTCATTGCTTTCGGTGTTTTGCTTGAGATGGTTTAGCTATGTAGCTAGGGTGGACTGAAACTATGTCTATAGCCCAGACAGACTTCGGATTTGCCACCCTTCTGTCTCAACCTCTCAGGAGCTGGAAATCACAGAACTGCATCCACATGTTTAGTTTCCTGGGAAGGCTCTTTTGGTTTTTGTTGGTGGTGCAATGACAGAACTGCAAAAACAAAGAGTTGTTTCTATTTCCTACATGAGCTCTGTACACAACTAAAGGTGAGGTGCTTATGGAAGTAGAAGCTAGGCCGGAGAGGGCGAGCCCTGCCCCCAGCCAACATGAATGCTATAAACACACCTGCTCCATTCTTGTGACCCTAAGGACCATGCTCCTTTTCCCAAGCAAGCTCATTCTGGGGTAGAACTATAGGGGTGGGACCTTCATCTTGAAGCATACACTGGAAGACCAAGTGTGAAACAGACCAGGGGATAAAAGGCAACAGCCATGTTGGAATCCTTGAGCTTCCAGACACTAAAAGACCATAAATACATTCTTTGTTCTGGGTTCTGCTCCTTTCAAACATCTGTTTCCCAAACACCGACTCAGACAGATAACATAAAAATCAATTAATCAATCAATCAATCAATAAATAACATCAAGGTTGTTTCTCTTCCTCTTTGGTTCTGATAGGGCACCAAGAGGTTGCTTTATTCTATGCTTACCTGATGGTAGGGTAGAGCAAGAGGTAAAGGACGTCCCTGAACCTTGGTAAATTCCTGCAGAGATGCCCTCACCACAGGAATTAGTGGCTTGTCTGAGCTTGTCAGGAGGGGGACCAGAGATTCCCATCTTCTGCTCCCGGTGACTTTTGTTCAGCAGCTACCGATCTTGCTTTGTGCTTTACCTCATTACTCTGAGGTTTCTCAAAGCATATCAACCAGAGAGAGTCCTTTCTCTGGACCATGGGAGTCTAGTTATCCAGAGAATCATTGGTTCCTAGTCTTCCCTGCTGTCATTCCCTGGCCTCACACCCTCCATCAGCCCCAGATCACACAAGTCCTTCTGTCCATGATGGTGTCTGTCCCAAGACGAGTTAGTGTTCATCTCCTGACTCAACACATTCCAGATCCCCATCTCCCACCCACCAGCCTGCCTCTCTCCAGAGACACTACATGAGTGTCTTTCCTAACGGATTATTCTGAATTCCACCAGGGCCTCAGAAGGCTTAATAGTGGCGGCTGGATTGGAGAATTTTCCACGATGTCCCAATCTGGCTGGACTTAAAGAGTTTGAATTCCTCCTTTGGTACCTGGCAACCTAAGCAAAGTTCAATGAGGCATTGCAGGTATGGGACTCTGCATACAGGGCAGCCAACATCGGAGTGGGAGGGAATCAACCCACACATGGGAAGCAAAGTCTGCTCTCCAGCTGAAAGGAAACCACCTATGACCCCTTTCCATGTCCCCAGATGTTGTCAGGGGACAGCTGACACTATATGGGGTGGAAGGTCACCCACAGCTGAATTTGTGGGTCCCTTGTAACCTACGCAGGGCTCAGGCCCAAAGCATCCACACAGCCGTCCAAACATATAGCTGATTTCTAGGCCCATCATTTGGGAATAAGACTTAAGTTTTCAGCACCACTTGCAAACATATCTCTTCTTCCCTTCCTCTGGGGTTGTGTGTCTTCCATCCTGCAGGTAGGTACCAGGGATGAGGCTGGGGAAGTCCCAGCACTGGAGAGTGAGTTGTGTCTAGGATCACTGGGTGTACCTTTCAATTGATACCTACTGCAGATGGGGAGGTCTGCCTCTACATCTTCAATAGGCTGGGGCAGAAGAACTCGAATTCTGGAGGTGGGGCCTAGGGCTCTAATCTTGGGGGTGGGGGCAGACTGATGGTCCTTGTAGAAGGTCAAGAGCCTTTCTATGGGATCTTACCAGGGCCCCATTAGCTTCAGCCACACACTGGACTTGCTTTGACTCCTCAGAGAGTGAAATGTGAACCTGAGCCAGAGGGGGGAGCCAGGATATCCCTAATAAGCCAAAACCCCCAGGAGGCCAGTTTCAGGCCTTGAGCCTGGCACACTGGAATCCCCACCAGGGGGCAGAGGGGAACCCCGGAGGCCAGCGGCAGGAGGCAGGACTAGTGGCTATGAACTGGCCACCTAGCAAGCTCCCCATGCTCCAGCTGAAGGCAGCGGGTGGAAGAGGGCCAAGGAAACCCTCCGTTTCTCTGAAAGTTTCAGGCCAATCCTTGGTGAAGACCTGTCTACCCATGTCCTGCCTAGGGAGCCTCCCGCACCACATCACTTCTTTCTCTGGGCACCAAAGGGTTGAAGGGCTGTGCACCGGGCTCCCTCCACAGCCCAGTCTCCTCCCTGCGCCCCCTCCCCTCGGTGCTGGCCAGCGACTCATAGCATCCCGGGCGCTGTCCCCCACCCGTGCGTAGCCCCCCTGCCGCCGACCCACCGTGGGGGTACGGGAAGCTGCGCTTGCTCGTGCCGTTGGCGCGCTCCGGCAGCTGCTCGGCTCCGAGTGCCCCCCAGCCCCCAACCCTCCGCGTGGACACCGGAGTGCGACCCCGAGACGCACTCCGGCAGCCTGAGGCCAGGGCCTGCTCCGGGTGGCCAGCGGCCGGCCCTCCTCTCGCCGGTCCTTCCCCGCTCCTCCTCCACCGCCCCCACCGCCCCCGCCTCCCAGCCGCCCCCGCCGCCGCCGCCCCAGGCCGAACGCGGGCGCGGAGCGTGGGAGCCATGGCGCGCGAGCAGGAGAGGGACCCGGAGCGCAGGGAGGCGGCGGCGCGGGCAAGCGGCGAGGAGGAGGAGGAGGCGGGGGAGGAGGGACTGAGCGATAGCGACGAGGGCGACGGCGTGGAGACGGGCAGCGGCCAGGAGGAGGGAGAGCAGGAGGCGGCGGCCGGGTGGGAACGCAGCGAGGACGCGCGGCTGCTGCGCGCAGGGCTGCCTCCCGCCGCCGTCCCCGCCGCGGCCGCCCGCGACCCGAGCGGACGCCGCCCGCCAGGGACGCCGCCCGGCCGTCCGAGGATGCCGCCGCCGGGCGACCAGGACCGCGCGCGCCGCCGGAGCCGCCGCCGGCGGAGGGACCTTCTGCTGAGCCAGCTCTGCTTCCTGGCCTCGGTGGCGCTGCTGCTCTGGTCGCTGTCGAGCCTGCGAGAGCAGAAGGGTGAGTGCTCGCCGCCTGCCCCGAGTGGGCGCTGCGGCTCCAGCGGTTCCGGCTCTCGGGGCTCGGCGCCCGGCGCCCGGCGAGCTGCGCTGGCTCTGGCCACACGGAACAGGCACGGGACTCTCTGGTCTCTTGCTGGACTAGGGAGGAAGGGGTCTGGGTTCTAGGACTGCGGCGGTGGAGGAGTGACCCTTTGGGCACCAAGAAGACCTTTACCTCTTGCCTTCTGCCCTTTTCCCACAGCCTGGTTGGTAGTGACGGTGGTGACAGGGGGTCTCATCCTAAGCAGGAACCCTTTCACCACCAAGGCCGGCAATAAAGTTCTTATTACAGCAATCAGTACCCGCGCAGGTAACCAACCACCTGTACTCGCTTGCTGAGGGATTGCAGGGCAGGCTGACCAGCTCACAGCCGGCTCTCCACGTGTTCTCCACTCAGAACAGCCAGGGAGGGCAGTGGAGAATGCTCCTTGCCATCTTTGCGATCCAAGAACAGGTTCTGGGAACTTCGGATAGGAGAAAGTGATCGCTACCAGCCGGGGTTTAGCAATGGGCATGGTCTCTTAAAGGGCTGCTCAGCAGGAACACTTGGATTCATTTCTCAAGGCTGGCTTGCTTCCTTCCACAGACCTGACTCCACGCTGTCCACTTTTTCCTTGGTGCTTCGGCTGGTGGTGCACACATACTTGTGCACACACACACACACACACACACACACACACACACACACACACACGATACTTTTTTTTTTTGGTTTTATCTTTGCCCTTGGCTTTTCTGGAGCTAAAATAGACATTGAGGAGAGATGTGCTCAGAACAGTTGTCCATTGGAAACAATTTGGACTCTGGGATGCAGCTGTGTAAGAAACAAAACAAAAACAACAACCACCGAAAGGAAAGACCTGGGAGAATAACGGCCGTAAAATGGTTTTTTATCCTGGATTTTTCAAATATCGGGGTTTGTGGGGAAGCGGACAAATAAATGGTCGTGGGGTGAAAACAGTTACTGACATGCGCTGTGCTGTTAAGACAGACACAGATCTAATGCGTGGTGCTTTGAAGCACACAGTAAAAGCATATTGATAGTGATGGTGACATTTTAAAAGGTGCCATCAATCAAGAAAGGGATTTCCCTCACATTGGCCTGTGCGGTTCCTCATGGTGAACTTAGCAGACCTCTCTGCGGACTTCATCATATATGGTAACAGGAGAGAGGTAGCCCTGGTCTTCGGCAAAGCCCTTGGACACCAAGACGCTCTCCATTGCTTCTGGATCTCTGGGCTTCTGTCCCTGGGTGCTGACAAGGGGGGGGGGGGCTGTGCTGTTTGGATGAGGTGAGACTTTTTTCCAAGGGCAGATTCAGACCTGCTAAGCAGTGTCCACTGCCTGTCACTAAGAGGGTGAGTGGAAGCCAGCACATAGTTTATGCTTACGTTGGCAACAGTTACTCCAAGTCAATTACTTGGTGGCCATTTCCCTACAGGTTGGAGTCCTGTGAGTGACAGGCTTCCCAGCCCTTTCCTGGACAGAAAAGACATTTTTCCCCCCCTGGATGTTGAATGTGACCCACACGGTTAAGTGGATCAGTTGCATGGTGGGGGTGGGGATGCTTCAGTTCCTGCTACCAGCAGATGCTGGAATACCTGGGCTGTCACAGCATCCCACACTGTGAACTTGGAACCTGATGACTTCACTTTCATTTTGAGGTAGTTCCCCTGACATTTCTGTTCAGGTGCTGACTCGGGCATCATCCCATAGCACGCCCCCATCTCTCTTGCTTATCTTTCTCCTCTCTTTCTCATTCTCACTTCTCCGCTGGCCTTGTCTGCTAGTGCTTAGTTTATGGACACCTCCATTTTCAACAAGAAGACTTAGTTGGGAAAAACCAGCAGTGCTGCCCGGACTCTGTTTACACTTCCCACCCCCAACTCTCTGACTGGCTAGTCTCAGTTCTCCAATCACCTTTGCCTGCATTAGCTGCTGCTGTTTTCAATAGGTGCAGCCCTCTTCCAGACAAACAGGTTAATTACTGCATGGAGATCTTCAGATGGTATTTTTGCCCAGGGAGTTGCCATTCAGTATTATAAACATCGGAGCAGAGACCCTTACCCTGAAAATTCGGGGGCCATTCTACATAATATCCTTTCAACATGGGCTCCAGGTTCAGAGTTCTGCCTCATTTAAAAGACACTGGGACTCCCAAAGGGTAACTGAGTGAAGTCACATAGGTGTTGAGGAGGGGAGGTCCAAACCAACCTGAGGTGACCTGGCTCTCTGTTCCTAGCTGTGTTCCTTGCTTCAGGTGCAGGAATGTCAGGTGCAGGAATATGGGGTCCCTCTGGTCTTGTGGTGGTACCTTCCTAATGACCAAAGGCCATTTTTATCTTTAAAGGCATGTGGTAATTATGAAAGATAACCAGATAACCCCTTAGAGGCTTGTTTCCCATGATTTCCACCCTACTTTGCTCTTTTTCATTCTTATAAAGGGGGCAAGTTAGTTCTTTTTATAAGAAAGTCCAAATAGAGGTGTGTGGCTGTTATGTCACATAATGTCTAACATTTCCAGTCATGAAATTTGGGATCTTTCTTGATTGCTAAGTAAATCCAGATTTGGTTATAGGCTGAAAAGTTTGCTTCTGTTTTGCAAAGCTCTCTATTTGGTTAGAAGTATAGAAAAGAATCTATACTGGGTTTCCCCTTCTTCTGTGTAGCTAGGACATGTGGATTGTTTAATTTAGGTCAGGAAGAGTTAGTGCTGGAATGAGGAATGAGGAGAATTCTTAATTCCAACTACAACAAAAGCAATAATAATAACAACTACAGTTTGGGCGTCCCAAGTGCCAGGCATTGTGCCAAGCATACTTTAAGTGCTTTTACCTCTCTGGCAAACACTGCCTTCAGTCCTGTGAGCCTTCAGCAGGGGAGACACAAAACCCAGGTGCCCTACTTAGTGGTTACTGATGGAGATCCCTTTTTGATCTCTGTGTTCAAAGCCAATTTAAATAAGGTGTTAGATTTGCTAATGAAGGTTTTCACTTATTCTTGCAATGAGAACAGAATACTTTGGTATGTATTGAGTGGCTTAGAAGTGTTTCACCTTTCTTGATATGACTAAACAGACATATTTCTCCAGAAGTAGAAATTAAAAAAAACATATTCACACACACACACACACACACACACACACACACACACACACACACACGTGCAGATCTCTAGGAAGTTCTAAGGGGTGTAATTAAGAAAAACCTTATACCAGAACATATAAATACACATATCTGTGTGGGTGTGTACACATGGATATATATTTTATGTCAGTTATTATTGTAGTTTGGCTCGGGAACTTGGATGAGCATGTTCAGGACGGCTTTTCTCTACTCCTTAGGTCAGAGGCCAAGGCTACAGAGATTGCAGGTCTGGGCGACTTGACAGTCGTCTCTGGAATCACACAAGAGGACGTCACACCCATATCTGAGGGTGATGTGGATGCTGACTCAGACCAACACATGGCATTTCCAAGGGGCTCAGATTGAACTTCCTCAGAGCATGGCAGCCAGTTCTTAGCTAGTACCCTGAACACAAGGTAGAAGTGCTTGGATTTTAGGCTCTGGCTTCAGAAGCCACAGAGGGCTGTTGCCACTGTGGCCCTCCACTGGTAAAGGCAGAAACAATGCCACCCAGGTTGAAAAAGTAGGAACATAGAGTCTCGGCTTTCTCAGTTTAATGGGAGATATGATGATTGTATTTGAAATTGAAATATGACGTATTTGAAAAAAATCTGGAAATCTGAAGGGATTGTAACTTAGGAGTGAGTGAAGGTTTGTCCCAAAGTGGTTGAGTAAAGGAACTGTATCATATTAAAGGAACAGTATCATATTAAAGTAACTGTATCTTATGTGTTTGCATGCAGATGTTTGCATGTACACTTGTGTGAATGTTTACTGTAGACTCATGCACATGTGTAATATCTTTGAGATGTCCTCCAGTCATGAAAGTTCATTGCCTTTCATCTTATTTGGTATGGAGATGGGAGGTAACTCCTGATGAAGTAACAGCAGGGTTTCGAACTGCAGCCTCCCTAGCTTCTGTATCCCGACCCCTGCTCTTCTTTTCTCTGGTCTTACCTGGACTTTTGTGTTGCTTCCGAAGGGTGTGCAGGCCCCACTCTACTGCTGTGTCCACCACAACTAGCTAATCCCTTCACTGGTGCAGTTACTTAAGCCTTCACTGCCAGGCCAAGACCTCCTGGACTATGTTAAACTCCCCACGGTGTCCTCTGGAAACACTGCTTTCTGCTGACTGTATTTCTCAAAGTCGGCAGCTATCTCTTTGTTTGGTCAGTGTTTGAGTCACACTCCTGCTCACTGGATTCCGAGCTCTGGGAGGTCAGAGACCCTGTGATCGACTCTGACATGTCACCCCTATCACCCAGCCCATAACAGGAGCTCAAAATATATTTGCTATAGATTAAAAAAAAAAAAAAAAAAAAAACCTCTTCGTTTCTCAACTTTAACGCTCATGAGCAAAACAGAACAAAACCCCTACCATGTTTTAGGCGCCTGCTTGCTGACATGTGCATATTTTCATAAGTTTTAGTCCTGTAAATTTGACATTTTTCTTTGGAGAGCAGTGAGCTGAAGAAAAGTGGCAGGCTGTGCCTAGTTGGAGAGGAGTTGGATTTGAACCAGGGCATGAGGGCGTCGAAGCTGCACACGGCTCCACTTTTCCAGCTTTGGCAGAGAACAAGTGAACGCAAGACAGCGAGCGGGGAATCACCCTGCCGTTTCCAGTCAGCCGGGGAGTAAGGAGTAACAGAAGGTTGGTTTCATAGAGGCAGTATTTTAGAAACACATTGCTTTCAACCTTTTCTATTTTCTGTACGAGCATATATAGAAGTGTTTCTTTCCTCCTGCCTTTTCTTAGCTGCTCATCAACCTAGATTTTTCTCAAAGATTTCCTCTCCTTGCGGGAAGATTTTTTTTTTCCTTTCCCTGGAGCGTTGGCAAAGCCAAAAGAATTGCAAAACTAGCTATTTGCCGAGCATTCCAAGGCCTGGTGGAGGCTGGCTGATAGTGTAGGACTTTGGCAACTCTTGCTTCTATAAGGAGTTTTCCTTGCACACAAGGAGTATCTCTGTGTATGTGTTTGGGTAACAGATGGAAGGGTACTTACAAAAACTATCCTGATGGGGGAAACTGAGGTCTAGGGGGTTTCAAAGACATGCATGGAGCAACACTGCAAGCGGGTTGTGATCTCAGGAGAGCAATCTGAGGCTTTCTGGCTGATGGCTGCCAGGTTCGGATTCTGTAGAGTTTATTGGACAGCCAGTTTTATTCATTGCTTTCAAACAAGGTTCTGTCCATGTTGGATCTGAGAATGAGCGATACTGAGGATCAGTGGAGGGAGGTTTGCTCTGAGCTAAGGGGCTATGGCCTTCCAGCCGTTGTTCACCTGTGCTCACTCTACCCACTTCCGGCTTGGGATTGGTCCTCCTCACTGTTGCTAGCCTCGGGTGTCACGTTCCTCTGAGGGCTTCCCTACCCCTATCACCATCTTTGTTGGTTATCTTTTTGTGAAGTTCATCTGAATGGATTCCTTGGGAACTTCGGTGTCCCCTCTTTAATCAGGCATTGCTAGCCGTTGGGCTGACCGAGGTGTCTGAGATGGATACTCAGTATCTTTGGGCTTTGTGTGAAGAGGGACAGTGTAGCCACTGTTGCAGAACTGTTGAGATATGAGTGAGAAGTGCACTGTGTCCTGGAGCAGGAACAGCGTGTGGTGCTTCGGAGGTTCTGGTACCTGGGAAACAGGGAAAGTAGACGGTAAGGGAGAGGGGGAGGGGGAGGTAGGCAAACTCCTAGAAAACTGCAAAAATAAATGCCAGCAGCAACTGACAGAGATGCAACTAGCTGCAGGTGTCCAATAGCCACAAATAACATTTTCCACCCTTAATTAGCAAGTGGGAAATCGGAACTTAAAAATAACAAGATGATGTCTTTTTTTTTTTTTTTTTCTTGATAATTAGATTGTCAAGAGTCAGATGGATCCACGAGTAGTTGTAACTATACCAGGGAGGCTGTGAACCAGGACACGCTCAGGGGACTAGGACAGCCACACATATTTCTGAACCTGATGTCAAAGCTCAGTGGACTTGGACCCACAGGTAGACCATGGAGCTAGTTGGCTGTGACTCTGAAATTTGGAGTTTGGGATTAGAAGGGAACTCTGGGGATCAGGAAAGACCAGTGCCAGTTGCTCATTTATTTATTTTTAATTTAAGAAAAGGTTTATTTATTATATGTAAGTACACTGTAGCTGTCTCCAGACACACCAGAAAAGGGCATCAGATCCCATTACAGATGGTTGTGAGCCACCATGTGGTGGGATTTGAACTCAGGACCTCTGGAAGGGCAGTCAGCGCTATTAACCGCTGAGCCATCTCTCCATGCAATGTAGCATCTACTCTCTGCTTAGCAGTAGCTGTGTGTTCCCCAGAGGGTTAGCAAATAAAATGAGCTCAGCTGCTCCCCAGTTTGGGGAATTTCCCATTGGTAGCTCTGCAGAATTGCCAGTGTTCCCCTTCATTTCCCCCTTTACATTGTGGACGGCATTTTACTCCAGTGTCCTCTCTGCCACCGGAATTTGAACCTACAGAGGACATGAAAGAACAAAAGGGCCACAGTGAGCGGACTGCCGTTACGCCTTGACAGCGTGGTGTCAATAGTGTTATTTTCTAGACAGAGTATGAAATGTTCATTTCTGGATAGTTTGACTTAGTGAGCCAGTGGGCCATGAAGCCGACAGTTGAAAATTGGGATTATTAGCTCAGATGAGGAGGAGAGGGGAGGAAAATGACCTCTTTGGTGAGCTCCTGTCCCTTGTCCTCTCTGCACTGTCACCTAGGGAACTCTGAGCTTCACTTGTGTCTGGATCTTGCCCAGAGATACTGATGGATGCTCCAGTGCGTGGTGTGGGCATCGGGATTCTTCTTCAGTGTTGCTGCCAGCGTGCAGCCAAGTCTGGGCCTCGCTGGGCTGGGTTAACGTGCACCGTGCACTGTACTGTGACCGTGGAAAGGCTCCTTGCTGCTGACCTGTGAAGCACACCGAACTCACATTTTCTGTTCGGAATGTAAATCAACTCCCTTCTACTTAGTTTGCTAAACCTTTGCTGCAACTTCAGCCCAAACTCTCTTCCCTTGGCCTCATCTCTTCCCGTGCGAATGTTGACATCAAGTTCTCCATTGGTGGTTCTCTTGGAAGTGACTTTCATCCAGAGTCACCGGGCCTTTTGTTGTCCGGTCAGGTCCCTTGGCTATCTTGCTGTGCAGCTGTTATCTTGCCTTTTTCCTTCAGCTCTGTGCTGGGCACATCTTTCCACTCTTCCCTGGACGCTGCCTTCCTATAAGTTATACGCATGTTCCTCTTGGCATTTTCCTGCTCTTGCTATTTTGGATACCACATACGCCAGGTGCCCCTGAAATAAGGCAGAGAAAGCCCAGGTTTGACACCTTGTATGTTTGAAGATATAATAATCCTTCTACCAACCCCACATGTCAGATAGATCGGGCTCATAATTTAGTTTACACACCTGTAATACTAGAATTTGGGAGGGCGGAGGCAGGAGGGTCATGGTTTTGAGGCTAGCCTTAAATCTAAGATAAAAGGAAAAAACTTAGGATAGACCTAATTTTTCCTGGGAATCTGAAGATGTCTCTTGGACATCTTTCTTTAATGATCCCTCTAAAAAGTCTGATGCTGTCCTTTTTTTAAAATTGTTTTTAGACTGTTTCCTTTCTGTAAGGCATGTGTGTGATTTGCTCTGCTCTCAGTGTCAGGGATGTTAGGAGACCAGTGTGAGTATGCTTGTGTCCATCCAGTCTCCTAGTCCTCACATGTAGAAGCGCATGTCACTCAGGCCTAGGGACTTCCCCTGTACGATGTCCCCATCCTCGTTAACATGAGTTCCTGAGAGTACCTCCTAGTCTGTCTTTTTTCTCTACTTTCATGTTTTTACTGAAGTTCTTCCCCCCTATTTTGTGATAAGTTTTGTTCTACAGTTCAGGCTGGCCTTGAACTCATAATCCTTCTGCCTTGCTTCTCAAAGGCACGCATACAGTCACAGTAACTGTCCCAGGCCTTTGCTCTGATGTCTACTAATGCTATTTGTTCTTTTATTATTAATTTACTTACTTACATTAACACATGCGGGTGTTCTGACTACATGTATGCCTGTGCCCCATTTGTGTGTCTAGTGCCTGAGGAGACTAGAAGGGAATGTGGGATCCTCTAGGACTGGGGTTACCAAAGGTTCCGAGCTATCGTACGGGAGCTGCGGACCAAACCCAGGTCCTCCTGTGCAGCAGCACTATTCTTAGACTCTGAGCCATCTCTCCAGCCCTTGTACGAGTTTTCTTAATAAGGATTTTCTTCTCCCTTAAAAAAGTTCCTTAATTATTTACGTGTGTGTGTGTGTGTGTGTGCGCGCGCACCTGTATGTGTGGGGGTGCCTGTGCACATGTGTCTTTGTGTTCGTGTGTATGTGCATGTGTGTGTGTGTGTGTGTGTGTGTGTGATGTGTGTGTGTGTGTGTTTGTGTGTGTGCACACCTGTATGTGTAGGGGTGCCTGTGCACATGTGTCTTTGTGTTCGTGTGTATGTGCATGTGTGTGTGTGTGTGTGTGTGTGAGAAGCATGCATGTGGAGGTCAGAGGGTAACCTGGTAGGATCAGTTCTCAGTTTGTGCCTTTAGTAGGGTCTGAAGGCCTCTCTCAGACCACCAGGCACAGGAAGTCGTGGCCTGGGCCGTCATTCCGCAGTCACAGCTCTAATTGCCAAGAGCTGTTTTTCCAGTGAGTTCCTTTTGTGGCTCCGCCTTACTTCATCCACACGCGTTGTCTCTTCCACTTCTAAATGTATGGATTAGATTTGAAGTCTCCTTTGCCTCCTATGGACTCCTGCTCTAAGTAGTAGAGTAGTTCTTGCCCATCTGTGTTGAACCATTTTTCTAATCAGTGCCTTTAATTGTCAGGAGGTCTTGGGTGTCTGTGTGCGCATCATGTTTAGGTGGGGCTGTTGCAAATGATTGCGGTAGCAGAGGAGGTCTTGTTGGCGAGTGTCCCCGAGAATTCATCTGCCTGGGCCATATCACTGGGTAAGACTCCATCTTAACCAGCCTCATTTCCCATCTTTGTCATGGGTCCATCAGGTTTTCCAGAGAAGGATCACTGTGTGTGGGAGACATGTTCTGTAGGGGAAGCAGAGGCTTTCTTTAGCAAATATTTTTCTTTGACTCAGGGATGTACGTCCTCCCAACCATGACTGTGAAGCCAGTCAGTAATTTATTTAATGTCAGAACACAGACCATCCCGAGTTATTTAAGTCATCTTTCCTACCTTCCTTCCCTCTTCTTCCTTTTCAACTTTAGCTGCTGTACATAAAGAAGCTAAAGGTGGAGCAGAGTAAGAGGAATGGACAATCTTTTTAATTGGAAATATTTTATCAAGTGAATTGAAGACTCACATATGGGTGGGAAACCAAAAGTAGACACTCACTATACATGTTTTCTAGTTAACATCACTGTGATATTTTGTAAAACTGTGGCATACTATATCGGAATGATGGTGGCATCATTCCAATTTGCCTCTCTTTCAGGTTGACTCTCTTCTACTGCATGCATCCGTGTTTGTGTGTTTGTTTCTACATAACTTTATAACACATATAAACACATGTTTGTGTGTTTGTGTGGGTTTATGTATCTTCCACCACAGTCAAGCTGATGGAGCAGAGACCCTCTTATAACAATACCATTTATATCTTTTAGTGCCAAAGACCCAATGGCATTAAGTAGTTGGTAATAAACTACCAAATAAAGTCAACTTAGAAATTAAGAGTTTTAGAATGAAGGGAAATGACCACTAAAAATACCATATTCTACACAAAAGTTTGATTATACATTGGGGCAGAGAAAAGGTTACCAAGGCCATTTACATTTGAGGCTGAAGATGTGGACAGCCCACTGTTTGTGGAGTTACTACTCTAATGTACAGAAATCTCAGCAGAAAACCAGGGGAGGGCTGTGCTTGGCTTGCTGATGGCTTTGTTAATGGATAATTACTTTCTGTCATTTGCACAATATTTCTGAATGAAGTATGTCTGAAAATGGCTACTTCAGAGAGGGGACATTCTGGCAGTTTAGCCGTGAGGCTTCTGTACCGTTTGCTCCGGTATTTGTTTCCTGGAGTTAGACAAGGAGGCACCCTCAGAGGCCAGTGGGGCCGAATGTCTCAGAATGTTGTGAGAAGCGACATGAAGAAATTTTGCAATTTCACTTTTTGCTTGGGAAGAAAAATAAAACACTTAGAACACAGCACAAAGCTGAGGGAGGGAGAAATATATCAACGAAGCCCAGCTTTTGGTGAACGATCTCCCATTTTGAACCTTTGCTGAAGCGCCAGAATCTTCCTGGGAAGCTTTGTGGCGTTAAGGAGAACCAGCCCGTGGGAGTGAACGGGGAGTCATGGGATTTGCAGCTTCTTGTAGCAAGTGCAGAGTAGAGTACTGAGGCTCAGACACTGGCCCCCAGGGCTGCCCTGGGGCTGGGACACTGGCCCCCAGGGCTGCCTGCTTTCTGAGTTTGAATCATTTTTTCACTTCCCTCTGTCTTGATGGGAACTGTAGGATAAGAGGCCCTGTGGAAACTGAGTGGCCATGGTTGGTTTTCTTGTCAGCAGTGTTTGAGCTCAGAACTTTCTAGCTTTGTTTCACCGTTGCTTTAGCTTCTGGACATTGATCTGAGAGTTTCCTAGAACCTTAGCAACCTGGGATTTGAAGATCAAACCTGCAGCCTTTGGAGAAGGACTTCATCCTGATGTTTAAAATCCTGAGTATGTTTTTGGGGTGTATGCAGAGAGTAAATTTACTTCACCCACTCTAAACAAATCTGGGCACAAATTTAGACCAGTCCCATGATTGTATAAAAAGTATGATGTTATTTTTCCCTTTCACTATGACAAAATTCCAATCAAAACATATATAATGTCTTAAATCTTTACATTTTTAAAAATTAAATTCCTTCTTTCCTTTCTCCCTTCTTTCCTTCCTTCCTCCCTCCTTCCCTCCCTCCCTCCCTCCCTTCCATCCTTCCTTCCTTCCTTGTGTGTGTGTGTGTGTGTGTGTATGTGTACACAGATGTTCATGCCACAGCATAGGTAGAGAGGTTAAAGGATAGCTACAAGATTGAGTTTTTTACTTTCACCATATAGATGGGTCCGAGGGTTCAAACTCAGCCCAACAGGCTTAGAAGCAAACACCTTTGCCCACTGAACCACCTTGCTAGCCCCTACATTTTTTAATTGAAAAATAATCTAAGTTTTAATTTAAAATTGTATACAGTAAAAACTGATAGTCAAGATGCAGACAGTAAGTTGCCATCCCTACAAAACTCTTTGAATTATCCCTCTGGAGCCACCCTCCCTCATCCCTCACCTTGCCCATTCCTCTGTCAGCAGGGTATTTGATTCTTAAAGAATGTGGCCAGGACTTCCAGTGAGGGATAAGTACAGCAACCCACCCATAGGACCTTTGACCCAAAACTGTGTCCTGCCTATAAGAACTGCAGGGACAAAACCAGAAGAGACTAAGGGAATGGCCAATCAGTGACAGAGCTTGGGGAGTCTTGTGAAAGAGTGGGGGAAGGGTTGACAGACCTGGAGGAAACAGGGACTCCACAAGAAGACCAACAGAATTATCTGACCTCACCTGGGTTGTCTTTCACTTCCTTCGGCTGCATAGCAATACATGTGCAGGTATGAATAGTTTCTTATACACTTGAGTCACTTTTACTTTAAGTGTTTATGAATGGAGAGGCTGTAAATATACAGATCTCGGTGGGTAATTTCTTTTCATACCTTATCACATTGGCTGGTCTCTGTTGGCTGGTCTCTGTAGTATTTGAACTGTTACCCATGCCCTGTCCCTGGTGTTAAGAGGCAATACTTTGTTATCAACCATTAAGCACAATGCTGGCTGTAGATTTTTTCATACTTATCTTTTATGATGTGATGGAGTTTTATATCCGATTTTCATTTGACAAGAGGCTATTTTGTTTTTAATTGGGGATAGGTTTTGAAATCTGTCAGATGCCTTTTCTGTGGGAATGAATTGTTCCTCTGGTTTTTTCTCTTAGACAGCAGGCAGTGGTTATACAGAATGGATTGTGTGGAGCGAATTTTGGACACAGGGCCAAGGATCAGCCTCAGTAGCTTGAGAAATGTTAAGTCATTTATATCTCTTGGATTTGATTTGGTTAAACTTTTACTGAGGACTTTTGTGTTTATGATCACATGAGAAACTAGTCTATGGTTTTCTTTCTTGTTCCTTTCTCTGTCTGGCTTTGCTGTCGGGATAATACTGGCCCACAGAGTGAGTTGGGATGTACCCCTGCTCTTCTCTCTGCTGGATTGCACTTGATGGAGCCTCCCTTTTCACCTGTCAACAGCATTTCTTCCTGATAGTAAACTTAAGATAGCATGTAACATCGGCCTGACAATGGAGTTATAGTTTGCGTGTGAGAGACAACCTTACTGTGTATCTCTGGTGAGTTCCAAACTTGTGACTCTCTAACCTCAACCTCCCAAATACTGGGATTATAGCTTTGTGCTTCCATCATGAACATCATGGCACTGCTGTTAATATTATAGAAACCATTGTTTATGGAGCACTTGGCATGTCCTGGGGCACTTCCAGGTTCCTTGTTTATCTCAAAGTCATTACCCTCCTCCGATAATCCTATAGAATAGAAGCATTATTGGCTCTGTGTAGTACTAAATTTTGGAAGCTTAGGGTTTCTATGTAACCAGCATAGATTAGAATCCAGCTGTCTGATTAAAACATCCCATTACACACCACACTGTCTCCTTTGATTACACCATATCATGCCAGATTCATTTGGGTTTCTATTAGATAGCATTCTTTTCTTTCTTTTCTTTTTTTCTTTTTCTTTCTTTCTTTCTTTTTTTTCTTTTCCTTTCTTTTTTTTTTTTTTTTTTAACAACAGGGCTCACTCTGTAACCCTGGATGGTTTAGAGTTTTCTGTATAAATTGTACTAGCCTCAAATTCATAGAATTGGTCCTGCCTCTGCCTTCTGATGTCTGGAACTAGAAGTGTGAGCACTCCTACACCAAGTGCTTTAGGATTCCATTTGGCATAGTGAGGTACGTGTTTTCCACAGGCTCTCAGTAGTGAGATTCTTGTACAGAAATCTTTGCCAATATCTGACAGTTTCTTTGACTTGATTCCTAGAAGCGTCATTTCCTTGTTAATGGACATGTCCTTTGGAAAGGCTCACAGTTACCTCTCTGTTACCTTCCAGGAATGTGAAGAGGTTTGAAATCCTCACAGCTCACAGTTTGGAATTTGATGTTACAGTTACTGCATGGTGCATTTCCTCAGCACGGGGAATCAAACCCACAGCCTGTCATAGAGGCTAGGCAAATGCTCTGTCACTAAGGTACCTCCTAGTGCCTCATTGTTCTTACTCAATTTACTCAAGAAGAGTGAGTGAATGGACTCTCACCACCTCAGTCTGCCTTCCTCCTCTTTCTTTCATCCATTTACATAATCTTTTTTCCTTATGAAAAAGATTTGTTGATGTATGACCTCAACTTTTTTTGTCTTTTGAGAAAGTAATAATTATATATAAATATATTCATGTATGTTGTTTATATTTACACACACACACACACACACACACACACACATTTCCCTTCTTAGGTCAGTATATTACCACAATTAGGTTTGCATGTCTATCTAGGGAGATAAGAGTTTTCTATTTTTCTGAATAATGACTTGTACAGAAGAATTTACTTCTCAATTTTGTCAAAGCCAGTATATGATAAAGTACAAAAAGGTGACACACACCCGTGACACTGGCAACAATAACAGAGAAACCAAAAGTCCCACCCTGCCAGAAATCAGTTTCATTGTGTCCCCACCGTGTCTGTCTGTCTTAGGTCAGTCACTTTGTTTTGAGTTGAAATGGGTAAAACTTAAAGTCACACGAGAAGCAAAGATCCTGATGGGCATCTGTATCTCATCCTCTCGGAGACCCTTCATGCTCTACGGATGCCTGTTTCATCCAGTTCAAACCCTTTCATTTTCCTCGAGTCTTTTATTATTTTGGTCTGAGATTCAGGATTTGATCATGCATATATTCCGTACAGCCCTTTCTGTCTTTTCTTTCTACCTGGGAGGTTTTCTGTGGCTGGAATGAAGATGCAGATTACTCGTTAATCGCAGCATTGTTTTCGGCATCTCCACGCTTGTCACATCGCATGGGTGCATGTTTATTCTTATCCTGTGACTCTGGCTGCTTTTATGACATTTGTTTTACTCCATTTACTCATTAATTATTGCTGTAGTTTATTAGCATGTTAATTATCTGGCAGGGTGAGGCACGAGTCCCCTTGTTTTGGAAAAAAGTCATTTGCTATTATCAGCCATTTATCTTTCTAAGTGAACTTTAGAATCTCTGTGGAACTTCCATGAAATCCCTCTAGGATTGGACAAATCTATAAATAGTGTGTGGAAAAAATGGCATTTTACACTGCAGATTTCTCTCACCCCTGCTGCGCTGTTTTGTTTGATCAGACTGTAAGGAAGTTGGCCTGTAGTCCTGATTAGCCTCCATATGTATGTCTGCATCCTGCTGTGGGTTACTTATCAGGGATATTGTTTCACTCCTTAGATAGTTAAAATATTTCCTCGTGATATTTAATTCTCTTTTAAGATGTATTTTCCTTTATGGTCATGCGTGTCTATGTTAAGTGTCTACCATGCATGTGGAGGTGCCCAGGGAGACCAGAAGAGAGCGTTCTAGGCTCTGGAACTAGGCTTATAGAAGGCCGTGAGCTACCTGCTATGAGTGCTGGGAACCGAACTCATGTCCTTTGCAGGAACAGTGTGCACTCTTAATCTCTAGCTATCCCTCCAGGCCCTGCATTGTATTGGCAAAATTTAAAAAATATATAAATATAGTCATCCCACTAATGGAAAATGGCGGTAGAATGACTTCCACTGAGATTTTGTTATACGCAGAGGTCAGTGTCTCCCTCAGCCCCCAGCAGAGAAACAACTTCTTGCAGTAGATGGGGGCTAACACATTGAGCCACAAGTTGATAATATGCACAGAGTAGGCTTTGGAGCATTCAGTCCTCACTGGGAAGTCCTCCTCAAAGCTTTCCTTCCGAGCACAGGCATCTGTGGAAAAGAGAACCCAGAAAGACTGCAGGACCTGGGGATAATCAGTCAACCCCAAGGACACAGGGCTGATGAGCATGTGAACTCCCAGAACTGTGGCAGCACTCACGGGACTATGTAGCTTCAAGCCAGGCAGAGTTTCAGCACTCTTACCTATATGCAACTGATAACCACTGGGGAAGGAAAAATCAATTTACTCCAACGAAGTTTCTCTGCGTCCGGGGCAGCCCACATACTGAGGAGTAGTTGGCTAACACAAAATAAACGCAATAGCATTTTTGTAAACTTTCTGTTCCATTTTGTTTTGCTTTGTTTTTGTCTTATTAGCCTTTTGTTTGCTTGTTTTGACTTCTGCCTTTATGTAGGTTGTGTGTGTGTGTGTGTGTGTGTGTGTGTGTGTGTGTGTGTGTGTTTGTGTGTATTTCTTTTAGTTTTCTTTTGGTTATTTATTTGAAAGATAGAGAGGAAAAGAACTTGGGTGGGTAGGGAGGTGGGAAGGACCTTGGAGGAACTAGAAGAGGAGAAAACATAGTCAAAACATATTGTATGGGGTTTTCAATAAAATTATATAAATATAATAAAATTAATGTATTATTATTTATATTAATTATTTATATTATTATTTATATTATTAAAACAACATTAACTTTTATAAAAATATGCTATCAACAAAAACCTTTCAGATTAGTTTGCTACTGAGTATCTACTTGTCTGTTATGGAATGTTCTTTTAGTTCTAGTTTCTCTGATGTTCTGATCAGGCATGGATATTGAATGTTGATCAATGCCTAGTTAATGCCCACTGACGTGTTCAGTGTAACACGGTGTATACACATGTCCACACTATACCAAGACTAGACGTCTGTGGACAGTGTCAGTTTGTTCCTTTGGATTTGATTTATTGGGACTTTCTATGGAGGATTTCCTGTTATGTCTTTGTACTTATTTATTTGCTAGACTTGGCCATCATAACCCTAACTTTACAAAAGGAGCCGATAGCTTCCACATTTCTTTATGTCACAGAACATGGTGTCAAGTGCAGAAATTAGCTTGCTAGGTGGAACAAACTTTCCCTGCGGCCTTGTTTGGTAACAGTTATGTAGAAAACGCAGTGTCTTCCGTTCGTAGTAAATTTATATTTTCCCAAAGAACCGTCAGTTTCACTAAGATTTTAAAACTGAAGAAAACTATACATTCTTGTTGGCTTTAGCCATTGTGGTTGTGTCTCTATGACCTTCTCTCAGCACCAAGACTAACCTTTCTGCTTCCCTTGATTCGCTGGATGCTATTTGACTGACTTTGTTCATTTCTAAAGGCTGACTGATTATATTGACCAGCTCTGCTTTTCCAGGTTTGCCAACTCAACTTCAGCTGCCATATTTCCTTAAATTCTACTCTTAATCTCTTTATCTTCTGATACACTGAGTTATGTGTTGACTTATTTGTCTCGGTCAG
Source organism: Micromys minutus (assembly GCF_963924665.1). Lineage (NCBI taxonomy): Eukaryota > Metazoa > Chordata > Mammalia > Rodentia > Muridae > Micromys > Micromys minutus. The sequence goes on from NC_137952.1 coordinate 50,198,725, forward strand.
TGGCGCATTTGGCTTTGCAGATAATCACACTTATGCCATATAGAAATGTGTATCATGGAGTCATCGTTGGCTCCTTGAAAACAGCAGTAAGTATAGTATGGTTGCCATTTTATTTCATCTGTAATTATTTAGGAGGCTGCTTTCTGATTTCGAGTTGTCATAGTGTATGATACACACACACACACACACACACACACACACACACAAACACACATTTCCAAGCTCTAATTTTATTTTATCTCAATCTTGTCTGGAGAATATGAGCACTGTGGCTTCTCATCTGTTTAAAAATGTAAAATTCTGAACTATTTGTAATTCAGAAAATCATTTATTTGTCTTCTATGACACTCATCATCTCTGTTATACTTTTGATTGGGGGAGTGTAGAATCTTACTACGTAGCCCTGGCTAGGCCAGAACTCATTAGGTAGACCAGGCTACCCTCAGACTCTCAGAAACGCACCTGCCTCTGCTACCGCCTGAGTGCTGGGATGAAGGGAATATGTGACTCGCTCAGCTGTAGTTTTTCTCTGCTCATTTTCTGGTGGTTTCTGTGTTGGTTTTTCTCCTCAGCGGCTGGATTTTCATCATAGTACTTTCTTCTGTCTACCGTCTTTCGTTCTTCTTTGTGCTTTATGGCCGCATTTCTTTTAGCAGCCGTATGACTGGCCCACCCCTGCATTAACCACCTTCATTGTAATCTCAGCCTTGCTGTTTGGTAATTGAATTTTCTTTCTTATAGCCCTCGTTTCTTGCACATTTAGGTATTCTCTAAAAGTTTCCCCATGCCCCCTTCCTAGTTTTTAATCTAGAGACCGCATATGAAAATTTCACATTTTCCCTGGTTTAGAGCTCTTCGCTCCACCTCTTTTCTATCCATCTCTGAAAAGCAATATATCAGCATCCTGTTTTCTGCCTGGATGATTTGCATTTCCAGGAAACAGGGTCTCTGAATAGATAACTCTAAAATGCTGTACTGGTGGGAATAGAGGTGCCCTTGAAATCAGTCCCTTTAAGTAGCAAAGCCCTCTTTCCTTTGTCCACAAGGTTTTCTCAGCTGTCTCCACACTTCAGATCATTGAATCTAGAAAGACGTTCATAGGAGTGCGCAGAGGCTTGTAGCTGCTTTAAGATATATTCAAGATGGCCAGGCATGGTAGCACACATCTCTAACCCCAGCATTAAGGAGGTAGAAGCAGGCCAACCTCTGTGAGTTTGAGGCCAGCCTGGTCTAATAGTGAGCAGTAGACCAGCCATGGCTGCAGGGTGAGACTCTGTCTCAAACAAACAAACAAAAACAAAAATAAAAACAAGAGAAACAGAAACAAACCCATACAGCGAATTGGTAACATTACCCATCACACCTGGCATTGTAGGTGCAATAATTCCCCTTCATGGATGTCTATGCCCCAGTCTCTAGGCTCTGTCATTTGTCAGGCTGTGTGGCAGTTAAGGGGTAATGAAGTTTACAGGTAAAATTAATGTTGACAGCCAGTTGATCCTGAACTACTGAGATCATCAGGAGGGTTTGATGTCATGACAGCTTCTCAGGCAAGGAAAGAAGGAGAAACTGAGTCAGAGAAGAGGGTGTGGTGTCCCATATAGAAGACAGACAGACGATTCTGTTGTATAGCTTTTGGAAAGCACAGAGCATTAGGCACTGAGGTGGAGAGGGTGGTTGGGAGAGGGTGCACCTTCATGGAAACAGTTGTGGGGGGAGGGGGAGGGGGAGAGGATAACATTTGAAATGTAAATACAGAGAATATCCAACAAAATAATTTTCTAAAAAAAAGGAAAGGTGTTTTTGATTCTGTGTTCCAGAACTGTAAAATTGGGGGCTATTTAGAGGCACAAAATTTATGGCAATGTTTTAGAGCATTAGAACCTCCTGTATTCTAGGGATCAAATATTGACCACAATCTAACTCTTAAACATAGATACCAGAAGTCTACATGGCTGCTATGTATGCTGTGTATGGCACTTTTGTCTTAGCATCTCCATGTAACAACTTGGGGGTTATTTATATATTCATTTGTTCTTCAGTTGTTACCCTCCCCAAACTAGAATATCAGTTCCCTGAGAAAAAGGCACTGCCCCACTCAAATAAATAATAAGAACAATACTTTATAATAATAATTTCCATGCCCCAGACTTGTTATTCCATTCAACAGATCAGTCATAATTGGCTCTGACTGGTTCTTTAAATTGTGTCAATTGTTGAGGTATTTCATTGCTATTTTTAGACACCTTGCTGTGGGCCTGTTCGAGTCCCTTCAGCTTTCCTGTTGTGTTTGCAGTAATTTCACAGGTGCAGCTGAGCTATTGGCAGTATTGCTGGGCTACAGAACTTTCACACAGTCTATGATCTGCTCGGCGCGGGCACCCACCTTAGTTAGGATGCTGGAATGGCTGCTCAGTTTCCTGTGTTCCCACTATCAAGTGTCTCTTCAACCTCAACTTATGCTCCTCCCTAGAACTCAGTAGACATCTCCAGAAGCTCTCCAGCAGATGGAGATGGGGTAGAACAGGATGGGGCAGAGTGGAGCCTAAGCAACCAACGTTAAAGGCAAAGCATGAGGCTTGTTGGTATCAGCGAGAGGCAACTCCTTCCAGTGCCTTCCCAGTAGCCACCCTGTCTCCCTTATTACCTCCTCCTGGAGGCTTCTTTGGTTTCCTCACACACTCACTGCTTCTTTGATGACCACATGAGAAGGAAAAGCATTTTAACCCTCCTTGCCTCGAGTTTGCAAAGAGGCATGAATAGTTGGGGTTCAAGAGATGATGTGTGTGGGCTCCCCATGGTTGTACAAACACTCAGTGTTAGTTAAGTTAAAGACAGCAGTCCTTGGGGAAGGGAAGAAGGGTTCCTGCTAAGACAGATCTGGTCAGGCGTTTTTGCCTAAGATGGCAAAAGCATCATCTTTTAGTCTTGAGCCAAGAGAAGCATAAATGGATGTATTTTCTACTGCCAGGTCAGGATGTTCATGTGGGTTTCTGGGTCCTTCCGTGTCCCCTGATGACTTTTTCTTCCTTGATCTTTATCTTTTGGGAAGTGGGTTGTGACCTGGGTGGGAGAGGAAGGGTAGACAGGAATCACACTGCCTGATGTTCTTTCCTGATGACATACCAAGGGTCAGCATGGAAGACAATTTTATTTTAGGAGACCCGAGGAATGAAATCTTCTGTGTTGATATTGTGCAGGACTGGTCAGGATAGTTCTTCTCTTCCATCTTTATAGTGTCTGTCACAGAAACATCCAGGGATAGGAAACTTGGCCCACAAACTAGGTGACATTGCCCAGAACAGAAGTACTGAACAGAGAGAGAGGAGGCGGGAGGTTCATCTTCTTTCTGGAAGTAATATTCCTCGCGGTCTGTTTGTCCTCAGTTTTCTCACCCAGAAGATGTGAGCCTGTGTGTTAAACTGTCTTCACATTCGGAACACTACACTGCTCAAATTCTTTAACTTGACTCTACCAGCCCCCTGTGTACAGCCCCAGCAGTGTAGGAAATGTGCTTCCGTCTCAGGTGAATTTACAGCCAGAGCAGTACTGCTTTGCTCCCAAGCTTGCCCTAATTCATCATTCATCTCTATTTCATGAGAATTACTCTTGTAAATGTGATTTGTCTATTGCTTTCACAGGTCCATTGAGATTGTATGGCTCAGTGGATTCCTCCCGTATGTCATACATTTTCACTTATTGTATAAGTCAGTGGTTTTCAAAATGGGATCCTAGGAACAGCACCTGGGATCCCCTGGGGTCCCCTGGCAGCTTTGCTTATAATGCAAGTTCTTGGATCCCACCTGGCCTGCGGAGTCTCTGTGGAGACCTAAGCACCCCTCTTCTCCATGGTCCTGTGTTGCATCAGAGAGGTATGAGAAATGTTTTTGTTAAGTCAGGGGAATAGAATTTTTACTTATACCCTCCCCCCAACTCCAAAAAGCATGTGTTTTTCTCTCTGTGTGGCTTTTGTAGTTTGGATCTAGACTATACTACAGAGGCTCATAGTCTGAAGGTTTGGTTCAGGCTTGTGGTCCTTTTGGAAGCTTTAGGCAGTAGAACTTAGTAGAAGAGAGTTAAGTCATTGGGGGAGTCCCCAGGAAGGAGATACTGGAACCACCTCCCTCTGGCTTCTCCTTTACTTCTATCCACCATGAAGAATGCCATCCATTGAAGGTATCCAGGCTGTGCTGCCATAGCCCAGAATATCAGGTCTAAGAGATTCTAGAGTGACATCTCTAAAACTGCAAGGTAAAGTCTTCTCCGTGGAAGTGGTTGATCTCAGGTAACTTGTCACAGTAACAAAGGTTATTAGCATAATAACTGTGGCCTAATCAGCTGCATTATATCTGCTAAGATTTGAACACATTTCTGTTAGAATACCTGTTACTTTGTTGAGGGTTTATTGATAGCAAGAGGGAAAATTTGGTCCTGCTTCAGGTAAAAAGGAGAATGGGTCTCTATTTCTTAGATAACAGGATTAGCTCTTGAATTTCCCAGGAATGGCTCCTTTGCTGACCTCAAGGTTTCACAAGTAAGTATATCCTGAGATGAGGCATTACACCAAGTATTTCTGAGGGATCTGAAGGAGAAAAAAACAGCCACGGTTGAGTTACCATTTATATATGTGGCATTTATTTTGATATGCGTCCCTGGGTTTTGATCCCAATCCCTGTGGTGATAGACACCAACCAGCTGGGAGCAAAGTTCTGAGACAAAAGGAGGGAGCATTCCCATGGGGAATTGTTCCAGCCTGAGCCCAGGAAAGATCTGAGTTTGCATCCTTGATCATTAAGGTCACTAAGCACCGAGCATTGATGGACAGATGTTTGTTAGGTTGCGTGTGCACACCCATGCCCCTTACCACTGCTTGTAAAGTGTTCATCCAACCCCTGCTGGCACTTGTCTGAAGTATGCCATGGAGTCTCAGCTTGGGAGCCACCATAGTCATTTCCTTAGCAGGAACCTCTCACACTGAGTTAGACACCACCGTAAAGTTCCCATTCCCATTCTTTAAGTGCTTTCTACCCTCCAAATACTTGACTCGTTTCTTAGACCCTTTGATACCTCCAGTGACATTAGTGTTCCAACAGGATCATAAGACCCCCTGGTATAAGCATGCAAGGTCAGGACATCAAGCCTATTTGGCCTTTGGGGGAAGACCCTGGCCTAGATCTCTAGCCACTCAGGAAGGAGCACTGTTTGCTTGTCCACTTGCCACTCTTTCATGTATCCTCCTGGCCTTCTCTTTATGTAGACTGCCAGCCAGGGGCTCTGGGTTTCTAGACGGTGTGGGGGTAAACCTGAGTTTTCACTTACAAGCTGTGGGTCTCTATCGCTAAGTATGATTGTTGCTTAAGGAAGAAGTTCTGGGACGGTCTCTTAAACTAGGTTCTTTTCCTGTTCTGTTACCTGGGTTTAATAATCAAGTGTCCTAGATTTCCGTGTCTTCTGTATAACCCATTGGAAGCTGGGTCTCTGATTCTGTCTCTGTCCATCACAGCATGCCCCTCCCCCTCTCGCTCAGCTGTCTTTTGTGTATACTCTTACCATCTTTGATCAGGGCCTAGAGCTTATCACCTGGGTGTCCCTGATTGACTGATAGCTACAGTACACAATATCCTTAAGCAGAGCTGTGCTAGACATGGGGACAATCTTCTGCTGAGCATCTTTTTCTAGCCCCCTCCTTGCCCTCTTGCCTTCACCTGAGGTCTTACCAGTCAGCTCTACCTGCATAGCTGATGCCCCACCCACTATGTAGACTGGAGGGTCGAGGTGCATGCAGCCTATCTATAGATTTGGAAGAACAAGCATTGGGTGGCAAATTAAATGACAACATGCAGGAAGTGCCAACAGAGCAACTGGCTGTGAGACATCTACTGTGGTCTTTATAACTCGATGCATCTTCAGTCTTCTTGTCACCCTACTCTAGCAGTTAACTTCTTCGGGGGAAGAGGCTTAGTCATTAGTGTAGTTGCCCTGACTGTGGAGTAGCAACACTCATTCTTAGTCCCATAGTAGTGCTGGGACTTAGTGCTTATTTTAGAGATTCCCAGAGTCTACTGGGAAGATAGATTTGTGCAAACAAAAGGCTCCTAATGCCAAATGCCAGTCTCTTAAAGAATGGTCTGGAAGGCCCCCAGCCGACTGTCAGGGTTGGGACCAGACACACAGCAAAGCTCGTTTGTGTGTTTACTTTTCAATATGGTATCTTTTAAGTTAAAATATTTAGTCAACAATTATAGATTGTATTCATTAAAGATGTACAAGTGTGTGTTTAGAAAGACAGTCATGTTACTACTGAGCACTCATCTCTACCTGTACATACTACAACGAAGAAAGCAAACCATAATCAGCTGGGTGTGTCCCAATTTGTATTTAACTTATTTATCTATAGTAAACACATGGTGTTTCCTGCTTTTGGACAGTAGCCATCTGTGCGTTTCAGTTGGTATGTCACTTATGGTTATTCAGTTATTATGAGAGCTTTTTAAACACGTCACCTTTGCAGTGTTGGAGTAGTTTACCAGTGTTTTCCTATGCACCGTTAAATATGCCTTTTACCCTCCTCTGCACTAGTCTATGTAGGAAGCTGCATTTCCCAGTACCTTCGACTTTGGTCAGCATGAAGTATAGCATTGGGGAGAAGGGAGGTGTTCTCTTTCTCACCCCTTCATTTCTTCCTACTCTTCTTAAGGGAATATCCCTGGCAGAGGCTGGGACTCTCCTTAGGTTAGACAACCCTGATCCCCATAGCTTGTTTACTGAGCTCCTGTTACATTGTAATAATTAATGATAGCCAACTTGACAGCATCTAGAAGAACCATGGGAACAAGCCTCTGGGAAGGCTTATCTAGATTCTATTAATGGAAGTGGAAAGACTCACCTTAAATGCGGGAGGTGCCATTGCATGGGATGCGGTGGGTCCTAGACTGCATGAAAAGGGAAGGTGGCTGAACAGAAGCATCATCATGGTGCCGCACCCCCCCCAACTGTAAGGAAACATCAGATGTTTGTTTCCCATCAGATATTTTGTCACAGTGATGAGAGAAGAGTAAGATAAAGCACCTTCTCTGTCTGCCTCTCTCATCATGGCAGACACATGACAGTTTTCTCTGGTTGACAGGATGCGCCATCTTCTTTGATCATAACCCCCCAATAAGACCAATTCCATGGGTTAAATTCTTGTCATTTTGGATGCCTGCTGTGACGTTGATGTTCTTCACTAATATCTGCCTCATTCATATGAAAATAACAGGTTATTCTGATTTTTTTTTTTTAGTCTTTCCTAACGTGGTGAGCATTTGAGTTATTTTTATTATTTTCCCAATCACAAGTGGCACAGGTGCTGAACGCCCTGTGCAGAGCTCCTACAAAACATGCACGAGAGCAGCTTTCCCAGGTAGCACTGAGTAGTAAGATCACCAGGGTTAGCATTGAAATCTCCCGGTGCCTTCTGTCTGCAGTCTCTAGCAAGCTGATCTGCAGGGAAACGATGGCTAAGCTGCCGCTGTGGGCTGAGTGAAATGAGTGGATTTTTCCACTTGTGGATGGAGGAAGTATTGGCCAGATGACCTCTGATACTCCTTGGCTCTTTAGCTTACCTTTTGACTGCTTGTCCTAATCATAATGTACATCACTTCGGGGGCCCATGTCCTGTTGATCTAGGAATCAGGGTCTGATGTCTTATATGGGATCCAGATTAGCATGGATATGGCCGGTCTAAGTAGACTATTACAGAGAAATCCTTTTTTTATTGTTCTCAGAACCCAGTGTACATTGTGATAGAGAGAGGTATTATGACTTGGCATATAGGTACTGATAGAGTTCAATATAGGTTAGTTTATAACACAAAGTATCCCAGGAGGGGCAAGAGGTTGTTGCCTGGAGAATCAATCCTGGAATCTCTATCCCTGTTAGGGGTTGAAAGACTGACCAGTTCACATATACATCTATCCTGTACTTTCTAAGATTCCTAAATAAGGACAATATATTAACATGTTCATGTAGGACACACTAAAAGTTTAATAGATCCACTATCAGACAGAGAGATGTCTGTAGAAGAAAGAATATTCCCTGGGGGTTATGTTATTGTATCAGTCTCTTTTGTTTTGCTATAAGGAAATACCCAAGGGCTTGACTTTACAAGAAAAAATGGGCTGTTTACCCAAAGTTTGGGGGGTTTAAAGTCCAAACAGCATAGTTTTATCTCTGCTAAACAGCCCCTAGCTTCAGGATGCCACAGCAGATATGTGCTTAAGAGGAAGAGACCACAGAGTAAGACAAGAAGCCAGAAAGCAAGATGGGGTCAGTCTTGCTGTTTTTATAACAACCTTCCCCCTCATAAAACCCATCAGGACCTACATAACCATTCCAAGGGTAGCCACTCCAAGAACCTGACTACCTCTTAAAGTTCCCATTGTCTCCTAATATGGAGACAGGTGTTGTACACATGAGCCCTCAGAGGACAAACCACATCCAAATACTGGCAAGGATGGTCAATTGTCAGTAGAGAAAGTTTTGTAATAAGCCAGACTTTCTGTAGAATATTGAACAGACTGAGTCTTTCTTTTTATTTCTGGGTATTAGGGAACCTGCTTAGCTCCAAACAATTCTAAATACTGAGATTAACTGTAAAAAAAATATTGATTGTATCATCCTTGGCGTGAAATGCTGGCAAGGACACATGATGGCCACACTGCAGACATTGGCCACTTGAAGCCTTGGTAAACACATCACTTTGCAATTGTACATGTGTCCTTTTTCCTGACTATTCCTTAATGTATGAGTTCAGGGACCTCCAAGTCTCAAGAACTACAGATGCATTCACTTGCCCCTTCCAACCCAAAGTGGAAATCTTTCTATGGTCAGAAGCCTAGGACCACCTGCTGCTGCCGGGCCCGGCAGGCATGGGGCAAGGAAGAGAGTTAGGTGGAAGCAGTGGTCAGGGACAGCAGAATCATCTGGTCTTCTTCTCCATCTTCAGTCTGCCTTTATCCACTTTGCTATTTTCAAGTCATTTTGAAATGGATTTCATGAGCATTACCTTCAGAAAAGGCCTGGTCTGGGGTTCCTTTACAGTTTGAGGGAATTTCTCTTGGATCAGTCATTCATGCCATATACTGGCCTAGCCTGAGGTACCTAAACCATGGGAAGACCAGGCTGGAACTTGAAGCATCAAGTAGATCTCGCACATGTTCTCCGTGTGTAGTACAGCTGACCTTCCTATATCCACATCCCTGGAGCCAACTATTTATGGTTAAAATAATGATCCAGAAAAAAAGATCTGTGCCAAAGTATATGGATACTGCTCTTAATACAGAGCCTCTGGTATATTCTACATCATTTGTTGTATTCAATGTCATAAGTAATACAGTGACAAATTTTATGGGGAAATGTGCATAGGTTATATGTAAAGGACTCAGCCCTTTTCTTGGCTTTTGGTACCTACAGGGGGTCCTGGAACCAATCCACCATGGACACTGAGGGTGACTGCTGCCCCTCTCTAGTCTTATGGGAATGTGGACAGGAGAACAGAACAGAGCGTTGACTACATGTTATGTGGCTGACTTTGGCTAGGAGTTGGTTGGGGAGGACAGATGTACTGTTGTTACTGGGGACTCTTGGTTCTGCCTTTCCCATCAGTCCCTCCTGCCTGCACCTCTCCCTCTGCCAGAGGTACTCGGCTTCAGCTGGCTTTCCTTCGGGTAGATTCTATAAAAGCCCGGGCCGCTGAGTGTTTCCTGTGCCTTTTCTATTTTCAACCCAAATAGGAAGTGACAAGGACAGCTTCAGAGAAGGGGGAACATATTTCTTTAAAAATGCTCTGGGGTCTGGGGTAAAGGAGAGAGAGAGAGAGAGAGAGAGAGAGAGAGAGAGAGAGAGAGAGAGAGAGAGAGAGAGAGAGAGAGAGAGAATACGTATGTGTGTAATATGTTATGCACACACAGGAAATATGCCTGGCTTAAGTGCACAGATGCATTTTCATAAACCAAGTACCCTTCAGGTGTGCACACGGAACGCCAGGCATACATTTCTTTCCACGGTGGTGAGTTATTTCGGTGTAAGCTGCGAGTGCTCTTTTGCTGTGTTTCATGGTTAGGAGAGACAGCATGTTCCCACTGGTGGTAGGTGATTCTCCATCACTGTCATTTACTTGTGAGAACAGATGAGCAACTGGTGACCTCCTGTGGTTTGTTATGAGCTGTGCTACTCAGAGTTCCTGCACATGCCTTGTGTCACACTGTCTGCATGTCTCTACAAAGCACAGTCACATTAACTCTCTGATGTTGGATCTCAGCAGTCCAGCTCCACAGTGGATATTCCTGCTTAACAAGTGTCTTAGTTAGGGTTCCATTGCTGTGAAGAGACACCATTACCAAGGCAACTCTTACAGAAGCAATCACTTAATTAGGCCTGGCTTACAGTTTCAAAGGTTCAGTCCATTACCATCATGGCGGGAAGCATGACAGCATGCAGGCCGATGGTACTGGAGGGGCCGAGAGAGTTCTACGTCTTGATCTGAAGGCAGCCATGAGAAGATTGTCTTCTGCAGACAGCCAGGAGGGAACACTCTTCTATACTGGGAAGAGCTTGAGCACCAGGAGACCTCAAAGCCCACCTACGCAGTGACACACTTCCTCCAACAAGGCCATGCCTTCTAATAGTGCCATGTTTCATGGGCATATTCAAACCATCTCAGTGAGTAAAAGCAAAGGAGGAAGTGGGTTGCACTTCCTGTCACATTTGCTAGATATCAGGCCTCAACGATGTGGGGCAGGAAGAGCTAACACAGTGGTACCATGGTCTCTCATCCTTGATGGATGTTGAGTAATAACACCATACGAGTAGATGCTTAGACATGGGATATACAAGATGCACATGACTTGCCTTCTGGAGGCAAACACATGATTACTACTGTTACTGATGGTCTTTTCCTCTTTTACATATACACACATGTTCATGGGCAAACATACATAGACACACATGTACACAGACACATACACACAGACACATACCCAGCAGGTACGAACCTCTTACTCTGTGGTAGTAATGCAGACAGGAGAATTACAGTGAGGAGAAAGTGTTAATTATCCCAGTGAAATTACGATTGTGAGACCCACAGATCTTCAGATAAATGCTTATTTAAAGGGAACAGCAAAGGTGAGTCTTCAAGAAATGACCATGGTGGGGTCTGCCCTGCAAGTGCTGGCCTCTCTCCTGTCATCTCTGTGTGTGGCTGGAGAGGTTCTAACCTCATAATAAGTGGTGTGAGGACCAGCACCCTGAGGTAGAAGTAAGAGGGTAGCTCATTCTCCAGCACAGCATCCTCTTTCTAGATACACTCCCTGTGACTGAGGGTCTTGTCACCAGCATCTGCTCCTAGGGTAGCTTTGAGATAGATTAAGGGCTTGCTCCTCACCTGAGGCCCTGGTATACACTGGAGAGGGAAGGTGCTGCTGATGGGAAAGACATTTGCTTGAGGCACTTGTTACAGTGCTAGAAAGCAAGGTCCTTTGGACTGCTGGTCCTCGTTCATTCATTTCAGCGCAGGCGTGAGTAGCACCACGAGAACTCCCTAGATGCCTCTGGAGGGCTGGGGTATCCCGGGCTCTGCATGCTGGCAGATAGTTGGTTTGCTTGTGATAATAATCCTGTCATCTTTTTCTTACCCTGCCTATTGGTCAAAGGTTTGTGAATCTTGTCTGAGATCACAGGATGTGGGGTGGAGGGGAAGAGCCTAAAAGCCATGTGACCCAGCCTCAATGGTTCATGTAACACCTTAGCAGCTGCTGGAGCCTAGTGATGCAGTGTCTCTACGAGTGAAGGTAATACCCATAATGCCTTTCTACATGCATTGACTCATTCCCTGTGCTTGTACAGAGCCTTGCTCCCAGCCAGTCCTGGAGACTCAGTATCTCTACCAGTAACTGCTCTGAGAGGTAGATGGACAAGTGGCTGGACATGGGGTGAGATCCCTCCCAGGCAGCCTTGACATGAGTCTTGGACTCTAGTTCACAAATCTATTCTGGGAGTGGTCCCAACCTGGCTACATTTAGCAGTCAGATCCAAGGAAGGTGGGTGAAGTGTATTTCATGCTGCCATTAACCTCCTTTCTCTTCTATTCTGACCACGAACAGTCTCTTCTCCTTGAAAACTCCAATGTCCAGAGCCTGGAAGCCCCCATCTTGGTTGTAGGCCACTCCTTGGACTGTGTGGGGTGATGTGATAGTTGGTGTGGAAAATGATTTCAGGCTGACCTACATCTCTTCCCTCTGGCTGTGTCTTCTCACTGGCTGGCTCAACACCAAGAGCCTAACAAAGAAGATCAGTTTACAAGGTATATAAAGGCTGGTTCATTAGGTCCCCTCTAGTTCGTATCTTCTAAACTTTTAAGCACTTGCAAGATTCTGTGAATGGACAAATCCATATATTAATAAAGCATGATTTTTTGTTTTTCCCCTGAAATTCATCCTAGACTCATACAGCATCAGGTTGAAGCTCTCAGCCAGTGCAAGAACTGACACAGCCAGTTAAGCTTACATCATTATGGATGGAAACAGAGGCATATAGATGTCTGTTTCTCATTGCAGCTGTATCCAGAGGAGGTCTGAGGTTCTTGATGTGCTTCAATAGTGCACGGCCCCAAAGCTGCCCTGTCCGGTCACTGGGCAGAGGAGAGAAGACTTCATAGTACATATTTTACATTGTGGACATAGATGTAGCTTCCACATCCCGAGTTACTGGGAACTCCAGAGTCATGGAAGCTCTTCATAGGCAACCAAACTTTATATGCATAGGTGAGACATAGAAGCCAGTACCGGTGCTGTGTACAGTCGTTTACCCCCACCCCTACCCACTGGGGTAGTAAAACAATAGCATAGCACCCCATCTCCTCCTAGGAAGTAATCCATGCCTCTGGTTAGCACTAATATATATATATATATATATATATATATATATATATATATATATATATGTATGTATGTATGTATGTATGTATGTATGTATGTATGTATTTAGCAGTTGGAATCAGGAGAAACAGCTTGAAATGTTGTCTTGGTTGGAGTCTAGTCAATTCCACTGAGAACCCCAGAACACAACAGCATCACAGAGTTGATGTGATCTTGAAGCAAAGGGCCAACTTTTGTATTCCATAGCTTGGTGCTAACTAGTCCCTAGTCCCCAGTCCCTAGCCCCTGGTTATTCCTGGCATGGGATATAATACACAGATGTATGTGTGTAACCTCTGAAAAAAAAGGTAGATTATCTGAAGACCAGGGTAGTGGGAAATCATGAGTAGTCACTGATCATGGCGTTAGGGAGGTGCCTGGACAAGGAATGGGTTTTAGTTTATACCAGTTGTGAGCACAAGAGCTCCTGTGGTCATGGCCTGTCTTAGTTCTACACTTACTATTCTTGTAAATCACTTTATGGACTCCATGGACCGACCAGTTTACATGGTACCATTCGATAAGTTTGGGGAAAACACCCTCTGTAACCAAGAACCAAGCCAGAGGGCAAAGCAGCTATGCAGATAGGGCAGTTGGGTAGGACCCAGATGGAGCCTGTTGGAGGCCCATTAAAGATTAGCCATATTTCTGGGCTTAGTTTGCCTATTATGAGACACCAGGGTTGTGTGGAAACCAGGCAGAGCTGGGAGAAGGATGTCCTCAGGTGTCTCCAGAAGGAAAAGTGTGAGTTTTCTACCCCTAGTTCCCCTCTCTGGCCTAGGACCATTTTCTGCAGATGGCCTGATCCTCTTCCAGCAATGCAGTCACTCCATTCTTGGGGTCAGGCTGATGATTAGGGGAAAAAAACATACTGATCTCACACACACCAGATTAGGCATCTGGGTCTGAATTCTAAAACAGTGAGAAGCACTCTCTGAGCATGCCCAAGAACATTCCTCAAAACCAGCACCCACGAACTGGTAGAAAAGGCTTGTAAGAAGCAATCATGACATTGGTGGGGCTTAGAATGAAACCTTTAGCTCTGGGCCCTGTTGTCTGACTTGGAGATATTCTTTGCAGGCTGGTGGCTCTGCATTCACTTCAGAATCTTGGCACATTCAGGGAAACAGTGATGAATAGTGAACCAGCACCTCCCAGAAATTGGGGGTCATTTTACTGTAGAGTGGCTGCTTTTTGTCTCAGTGGCAAAGGGGTTCAAGAAATGAGTATTGGAGCTGTAACAAGTGGAGAATAACAAGTGAACGTGGTCCCAGGAGGTAGCGAGGTTGAATGACTCTCTTTGATTGGCCCAGCATGCCTCACGGGTTCCTGGACAGGTGCTTTGGAAAAAGTGACTGGCTTCAGCTTATCTCTCCACCACAGTGTGGTCAGGTCTCCCTGCAGACTCCCACCCTCACAGGGAGGTTTGGTTTTGAGGCTAATAACAATTTTGTGGACAGGCAAGAGGAGGCGAAGTGAAGGGTGGAATTGTGAATGGCTGTACTGAACCCAGATTCAAGAGGAAGATTAATTTACAACTCAAAGGGAGGGGTGTTGGCACTACCTGGAGCCAGTCTGTGTGCCCCAATAGGAGTAATGAAAACCTCAGGGTTTGTCTGGGTTTCAGCTCCATTCATTCACCTCAACAGTCGCTGAGGCAAGAGGTGTGAGGTGAGACCAGGCTTGCTTGTATTGTGTTTGAGATGCCCCATATAGATTGGGGTTTGTACAATAGAGGTCTGCGCATTGGGGGAAAAAAGTGAATTTTCACTCTTTTCTCAAAACTGTACTCAAAGCAGCTGGGATTGCAGCTGACATTTCCCACACATGGCAGAGTTTGTCAGTTGGAACTTGCTGGGGGCTGGGGTGGGGGTGGGGGGCAATTCCCTCACTGCTTGCCAAGTGACAATTTTCAGAAATGGTGAAGTAGTCTGCCTACAGATATACAATATATAAATGTATACACACACACATATAATATATAGTAATAGTATATTTATATAGACATATATATGTCTAAGGAATTTGTTCACTTAGTTTTTAACAAGGAAAATGGAAACATGACACAAACACGTCCTAAAGACAGTCCAAGGAGCCGGCGGGACAGACCATGGAGAGTTAAAACAGCGTTCAAATGCAGGCAAAACTACTTTCTTCTTCAGTGGGGGAGGGAAAGTTAATTAAATGTACTCTATGAAATTATCAAGTCCAGGTAATTGTTTTGAGTCATCAATTTACAATATTGTAAACTAGCTCAAGGGTAATGAAAAGTTATAATCATATAATTGGGAATATGTACTGTCAACAGTACGTGACTCTTCTATTGAAGCATGAATTCTCCCTCCCCCTCTCAGTAAAATCCAGCAAGTATGCTCAGAAACTACCTTTGTAGTTTTTTAAATGTATACTTAGAAATAATGTTTTTAAACATAGAAATTTTGATACTCTTCCTGAATACTGTGATTAGGACATATGCTTTAAGTAACTTGAGTTACTTTAGGGGAAAATTACTGCATTTACCATGCATGCTTTCACAAGGTTTGTGTTAATGAGTCTAGAATATTGTTATAAGATCTATGTATATATGAAATACAGAAGACACTGAGCACGTAACTAGCCCAGAGTATCTATCCTGTGAGCCAGAGTGAAAAGGCCATACAGCTCAAAAGATGCACAGCTACAGCTGATATGGTGGATGCTGGGAGGTGTGGCAAACAACACATTTGGAGATATCTGAATAGTTCCAGAGCTATCTGTATCTCTAACAACCACTAGATGTTGTACCTGATCTTTTTACACTTCATCCTCAACATGGGTAAATGACAAGAACCAAATTCCAGTGAAATGTGGCTCCTTAAAAAAATTATATATACATCTGATATATATATATATATATATATATATGATTGACCAAGCACTTCAATTCCCCCTGCTCTTATATGACCTTTTCTCTCATCCTATTATCTTTACCTGGTCCAGGCCCTCAGTAACTTCTGCATCATCTTAGCTCTGTAATCATTCCTCTAATGCTGTCTGAGGACCATGAGCCACAAGCTGCTAGAGATAATGATGCTGAGCCTGAAGGTGGACATCAATTAGAAACTTACACTGCTAAGTGTATAATCGTAAAGGAGGAAGGTTCTAGAAGGAGTGTGCTATATGACCATGCAAAAGGAAACCCCAGTTCAGTCTGGGGGACTGAATGGAAGTCGCCTGAGGAAGCAGCTGCTGGGACAAAGTTTCTGAGGAATGAGTATTAATGATATGCGTAAAGGCCAGGTGGTTCCTTTTGTTAGGGACACTGGGTTGTAGGAGGCTTGGTTCAGTAGGGAGACTTAGAATGGGAGACCTGTGTCAGCAGAAAGCAGATAAAACCTAGAGTAACCTGGGATGAGAAGGGGGAAGGCAGGCAGAAACAGACAGTTTTAAGTTGCAGTAAGTAATCACATGTCTTTGTAGGGGTGAAGGGAGATCCTTGAGGATTGTAAGTAGGTAGGGAATGATGTAACTGGTCAAATCTTTTGTACAGATCATTGTGACAACTATGTGATGGCTGGGAGACAAAACACACCAAAATTCCTCCTTATCCAAGAGCAAGACACAGTTGAGAGTATCACAGCAGGGGTAGGAATGAGCTATAAAGGAGGAGAAGATATCCTTGGACCTGAAACCAAACCAAGAGATCAGAATTGGTAGAGAAAACACGTTGCCGTGGACTACCCCATTTCCTGATGGCATCTTGTCAGTGCACAAAAGATGGACCTATAATTAAACGACCAAAGACAAAAGGTAAGGTTAGGGTGGTCACAGGTTAAAGGACTAGATATAAAATACTCGCCTGAGTGAGGCATCCTTTCATTAGTGACAGAAAGGCCATACAGTAATTTTTCCATCAAAAGGAAATATTAGAAAACTCTTTTGACCTGGGCTCTGGTTGGTAATAGAAGAGCTTGTTCCAAAAATATTTTTTCTATGGACCTGCCATCTGGATTTGGAATTCTTCTTTACTCTATTTTCATGACCCAAAAGATCCCATGCCAAGACCTGAACATTATAATACGTCTTACGCATCTGGGATTTTCAGAATGCTAAAGAACTTCATCCAATAGTGTGAATGAACACATTTTAAACATCTTAAACTGCATAGAGCAATAAAGATTATATAATTAATTTTGGTAGATGGTCAATTAAAACATTACATTCTTCTGTTTTGAGATATAGAGAATAGATATTGTCATAAAAATGTAAATTTATGAAGTTAAGTGTATATATATATTTAAATAATGAAGAATTTCTGAAGTAGTAAGAATAGGGAATGTGACTTCCAAATGAAAAGAGGAACACACCCGACACAAGGAATCTTGTTGGTCCAAAGAAGAGGGCAAAACTAATGATAAGAAGAAATAGAGGATAAGAAGATGTGAAGATATAAAATCAGAAGGCCAAAGCAAATTCAAACAGATAAATACTAAATGTAAATAGACTAAACTTAGGACAGTTGTCAAACTGAATCAGAAAAACAAAAATCCCCTATGTTGTTTACAATGGATGATACAATGTAAAAGCACAAATGGCTGAAAAGTTAAGAATGAAATTCTATAAGATAAAGACTAATAAAAAAAAGACTCTAGTAGATAATATTAAACATTGCTATAAAGTAGATTTAGGGATCAAGGGAATTGAAGTAATGGGTCAGCACTTAGTGATAAATAATGCTGCTCACAGCAATTCAAATATTCTAAGAAGTTAATATAATCATCTCAAGACTCAGTTCAACGACTGGAACTATCACAATAGAGGCAGACAAACATAGACATTTACAGTACTGAGAATTTTTAATACAACCTTCTCTATACCTAAGTAATCAAGAAGTCAAAATATCCACTAATGATATACAAGATCTGAGCAAAAGTTTGATCTGATGGATACATGACACTTAAATCCCAACAATTAATCCGACATATGTAAGAATTCTCCATATACTTGGCCATGAGGTGCGTCTTTTATAAAGCAAGTGTCAGCATCTAAATTTTTTGACCATGGAGAGATACTTATGGCCTTAATTACATGTCTTGTGTTCTGTTCTCATACAACATTGTACTCTATAGTCATGTATCATTTAATGCCTGGGGCCCGATCTGAGAAATGGTGATGTTTGTTGTTGTGATATCATGAATAACAGTGTTATTACACAGACCCAGGTGGAATGACCTTTTTGACACATGTACCTGATGTGCAGAGCATGTTGCTGTGCTGAATATTGTAGGCAGCTGCAACACTTTCAACGTTTGCACATATAATGACAGAAAAGTCTCAGTAAAAACACAGTGCAAAAGATAAAGGAAATCATGGCCCTGTGTAGGTACTCAGCACTGATAGTGCATGCAGGAGTTAGTGACTGACTAGATAGGTTAGGGCAGCAGTTCAAGAATGTCCTTACTAGAAGCAGTCAGTATTCAGAAGGTGGTTCTATTTCTTTTAATCTCCCTTTAAATAAGATCCTCCCCTGCATGGAGGCTCTACCCAAAGTTATGACTGAAACTCCAGGCCATTCATAAGTCTGTTCTGAATGTTCATGATGGAGAGGGGGCTCTTTATTCTGATTTTAACAGCTCTCCTAATGATGGGTAGAGACCTCTTCAGAGCAAGGGATGTTGTAGTAGGCTTGGCCAAGGCTCTGTTGCAATTCATTAAGGGAAAGCCATTCTTCCTGGTTAAGAAGAATGGAATGTGCTTCTGGCACCGAGTAGAAACCTAACATTTTCAGGTACTGAGAAAAGTATTAATCCAGCTGGACCCCTTGATTACTGGGCCCTGGGTCAGTCACTCCTCGAAAGTTGGATCACCTTAAGGTGTGCCAAAGAGATGGGAGGAATAATTATTCTTTTAATGAGATAATAAATATACTTCAGAAAAGCTACCCTCAGAGCCACTGTCATGCAGCTGGGTTAAGAACTGTACTTTTCTGACATGCTTTCTCCTTCTCTATCACTTTCTTTTAGATAGCATCCATAGTCTGTGCATGCTTTCCAAGCTGTGCTTGCCCATTCTTTTTCTCTGAAGCTATCCCCTTCCTGACCATGATATGACTACTTAGCCCATGGTTTTTTTCTCCTCTTTTGCATCTTCCTCTGCCTGACAGTGTCTAAGATTTACAGCTTGACAGGCCTGGGATTTGTTTTTTAAACTCTAATGTTCCTTCATCTTCATCTCTGAATTGCTCTTAAATTATCTTATTAATGAGACTAAGAACCCTGTGAGGGTGCTCTAATACCTCACAGTAACCTGTGCCTCTGCTGATGGGGCTTCCCCAAAATTTCAAAAACAGAAGCTTCTCTGTGCCAGCGAGTGAGTACCAAATAAATATGATGTCAATCCGAGCTACCATAACTTATAAACTTCATCTTCTAAGATTGTTGGTCATTTTGTGATGATATTTAGAACATGAACACCTGGTGGTTTTGTAAAACTGTTCCTTTATCCTCCATGTGGTACAGGGTCTTTCTTTGTAGCCCAGGCTCTTCTC
The DNA here is from genome assembly GCF_963924665.1 of Micromys minutus. Lineage (NCBI taxonomy): Eukaryota > Metazoa > Chordata > Mammalia > Rodentia > Muridae > Micromys > Micromys minutus. The sequence goes on from NC_137952.1 coordinate 50,218,204, forward strand.
AAAGTCACAATCCTGCCTCCACCTTTTAAGTATGACATCGTGGCCTATTATTGGCCTACACTGATATGTCTGGCCTTAAAATGCTTTCTTTCCATTCTTATTACCGCTTTTAAATGCTTTTCCTCAAAGCCGAAACACAAACACATACACTCTGAGGACCGCACAGAACTAAGAGTCTCAAGCTCACCATCTCTCACTGCTCCGTCTGTCCCCCTAGAAAATCTCAGGGGAGGCAACAGACAGCCTCTTGTGGGTCAGGCTCCTCTCTTCTCCTAGATGTTTTATAGTTAACCCTTTAGAATGTCAGTTTCCAAAAGAAGAATCCCAAATGGCCAAGTAGGATTTTGTTTTGTTTTTCACATTTTAAAATTTATCTTTAATTTCTTTACACTCCAGACATTATCCCCCTCCTAGTATGCTTTCTGACAGTTCCTCATCTCATTACTCCAAGGATGTCCCCACCCCAACCCCCACTCCACCAAGCCTTCCCACTCCCTGGTAGATAGATACTAACACCCAATCAATGGACAGTCCCTACCTATTGGGAAAATGTAGATTAAAACTATTTTGGGACCTCAAAATGTCTCAGAATGTCTATCACTGAGAAAGCTGATGCTGAATGCTGGTGAGGATGTGGAGGAAGGAAACCCAGTTCACTGCTGGTAGGATGTAAACTGGTGCAGATACGGTGCAGGTCAGTATAGAGAGTTCTCAGAAAAAACTTTAAAAGCTAGAACTGCCCTATGACCCAATCACACCACTCATGGGGTGGTACCTACAGGCGTCTACATCCTACCATGGCGATACTTGCACATCAATGTTCACATTTGCTCCATCCACAACAGCAAGGATGTAGAATTAGTGTCGATGCCCATCAGCAGACGAATCCATAATGAAAATGGGCTACATATGCACAATGGAATTTTACCAACTGTAAAGGAAAATACAGTTATGAAGCTCTCAGGACAATAGGTCTAGAAAGTATTATATTAAGTGATGTGGTCTAAACTCAAAGACAAAAACTGCATGGTCTCTCTCATATGTGGGCAACTTCTAATGTGTGCATGCATGTGTGTGTGTGTGTGTGTGTGTGTGTGTGTGTGTGTGTGTGTGTGTGTATGCGCACATATATATGGACAGAGATGTGTGTAAAGCCTACAAGTACTAGAATGGAGATACACTGAGAGGAAGCTGTGAGAAAGGGCCTGGGAGCAAAAGGGCACATTTGATATGGAGCAGAGACCTGGGTGGGGTAACGGGGCGGAAGGCAGAAGATGAGTGGGGAAGAGAATCTGCTATGACACATTTTGAAAATGCCATCATGATAGCTAACGGCTCGTATGCACATTTAAAAATCTAAAACCTTCAGCATGGCAGAGAGGGAACGTAGCGATGTGGTCCAGGCGCTTGCCCTGTGCATAGTTTTTCACTCAGTGCCTCTCTACCACGGGAAGCACAGCAGGCTTCTTCCTACGATTAGCACAATTATGTGTGAAGCACTGTACTATCTTCAAGACTTGCTCAGCTCCATTATAATCTTAGGGGACCATGCCAAATGGGGTCTGTTGTTGCCTGAGAAGCCATTAGGCAGCGCTCAACTGTAGTGGACTACGCCACAGAAAAGAGAGACTAAAAATAGATGAGTTAATTATTCACTGTAAGAAGTTAGAAGCAAGAACAATCAAATAAACCCAGAGACATGCAAAGGGACGTGTGTAAGTACAGCCAGTTAAATAGCAGAACTAAGAGTCGTCAAAAAAACAAACCTAGTTCTTCATGCAGAACAATAAAATACACACTCTTCTCGGTAAGTTCAGCCAATAGAGATGGCCAATACTAAAGAGTGGTACACATAGATGTAATTGTGCACAGAGATCTTTACCAGTGCAGTAAGAGACCCAGGCAGAGCCGGAGTTGTTCTGGAGAAAAAGACGCTGAAGGTGTGATCCAAGAGGAAATTGAACAATTGAAGGAATGTGTACTAATGAGATTTTTATCAGTAGTGTGAAATATTCTTATTAAATTTATTAGTGGGTTTTACCCCACAGATAAATCAAAGAATACAAGGTGTGGTTGGCAAAATAAATGTAAACAGACATTTTAGAAATTAAAAAAATTTATTATTACTTCTTTTTATTTAATCCTTTTTTTTACACTCCAGATTTCATTCCCCTCTCAGTCCACCCTCTGACTGTTCCACATCCCATCTCTCCTCCCACACCCCTGTCTCCAAGAGGATGTCCCCATCCCCATACCCCCAACCCTGCCAGACCTTTAAACTCCCTGGGACCTCCAGTCTCTTGAGGGTTGGGTGCATCTTCTCTGACTGAACCAAGACTCAGAAGTCCTCTACTGTATATGGGTTGGGGGTGGCTCATATGGTGTATGCTGCCTGGTTGGTGGTCCAGTGCCTGAGAGATCTTGTGTGTCCAGGTTAATTGCGACTGCTGATCCTCTTACAGGATCTCCCTCCTACAGGGTCTCCCTCCTCTTCAGCTTCTTCTAGCTTTTCTATAATTCAACCAGTATTTGGGTGCAAATATCTGCATCTGACTCTTTTAGCTGACTGTTGGGTATTTTGGTGGGCAAAATTCAATTTTTTTTATCTTCTATCCTTCTTTCTCTATTTATCTCTTTCTACCCCCCTTTTAACCCTCTTTTAAAGCTCTGGTTGCTCCAGCAGAGGACCCAGGTTGGTTTCTAGCATCCACATGGTGGTTCACAACCATCTATAACTCTGGTGAACATACATCAATGTAAGCAAAACAGCCACCATCCCTATCTGTCATCTGACTCTGACCTTCCACGCTAGAAATGCTCTCTGCAGTTGCTTCTCTTCAGTGTTTGTCTGACCAAAGGGAAATTAAGGAGTGGGACAATAAAAAAAAAAAAAAAGAATCTAAATCCAATTTCTGAACGTCTTCAGCACTTTCTAGTGATCTGTGACTTTCTCAGAACACTCTTTAAGAGGGAAGGGTATCATCCAGAAGTAATAATTTTGTGGCTAAAAAATATGAGGCTCCCGGCCACTGAAATGTTCAATGCTGGCAGCCGCAGACAACCCCCAGCTCCGTGTGGTGTAGCAGCCCATAGTCACGTGTAACAGAGTGAGAACTTGAACTGTGGAATCCGGATTGCTATATGCCTGTCAAACTTTGAAGAATAGGAATATTTTATAAAATTCTGTACTGATTATGTGTCTCAAATATTTTTGATGCATGTGGTTTTTTGCTTTTTTTTTAAAGCAAAGCTTGAAGTTGTAAATACTAGGCAATGGGAGGTTCTATGTAGGGCTTGCATCCGTACATGTTTGTTTCTATTGGCCATTAGGTCTAGGTCTGCTTTCCCTAAGTGTCTCTCTCACTGCTTTTGTAGGCAGGGATGGTAAATCTCATGTGCTACATAGGTGCTTGAGAGAAATGGGCAAACACAGCTTACAAGGGACCGTTCAGGTCATAGGGCTTTATAAGGGGTGCACTGGATACTTTTGTTTCTTGCCTGCCAGTCCACGTTTGCTCAGGAACAGAACAGAATCCCACAAATTGTGGGAAGCAGAGGGGCTTAGGGAAAAAAATACAAACCTGACCATGGTTCTGGCATCTTGCTTCATGACTGGAGCCAGAAGTCTGAAGCAGCATGTAACAGGATATTGATATCTGTCTTCCTTACAGACTTCTACAAATACGGAGAATTAATTCTATGAGCCCAGCATCCCACACTTTTAGTACATATATGGTGTATAAGCCAGCGGCAGAGCACTTGTCTGGCATGCATGAGACTTTGGGTTCTATCCCTAGCACAAAAGCTAAACAACAACAACAAAGGCTTTTAGCACTGGTTATAAATGCACAGCAAAGTAAAATATTAGAAAAGTTGAATTAATATATTTAATGTGAGTTAATATATTTAACCCTTTTAATATTGAGAATCAAGTGTCTTATTTTTTTTCCAAAATAAAAAATTGCTTAAAAACACCGCAAAGAGAGTAAAAGAACAGGCAATAACCAAGAGGCATCGGAGTAGTGCTAGCTAATGACATGGCGCGAGCTTCATCCGGATGCTTCTTCCGGTGCACATATTCAATGTCAGTTTGCTTGTTGTGCCTTTGGTTCCATGAAGCATTTCCAAGAGTTCCCCAGACACAGAGCACTTTCTTCCTCGCAGTTGCTTCCACTGGGTGCGTCGATAAGTTTGTCTTTTCAGATTCCTGTTGCTGCAGTGTATGGAGCCTTACTGATCGCGCCACGGCATTATTCCAGCTGGCAGCTAGCTGCGTCTTCTCCAGCTCCATGTGGCCTCTTTTCCTTCCACGGTGCCACCCCACTTCTCTGCCTCGCTTTGGTTCTGTGGGGGCAACATCTTCTTCGGAATATCCATCTTGGAAAATGCCACAAGGCCTGGGAGATGGGGGAAACCCCAGCTTCGAAATCTGCTGCCCCGTGAGAGTGAGTTCAGAGATGCAGAGGTGCTTCAAGTGCGGCATTGAGCCCTTGGCTCCTTTCTTGACTGCCTTCCTCTAATGTTATCCTGTATACAGCCTAAGCAGTGAGAGAGATGTGCGTGGCCAGCAATCCCTGAGTCACTCAACAGCCCTGTGCCCAGGCTCTATTCTACACTGGGCTCAGACCTGGCCTCTGGTCTATTTTCTGGCAACCGAAAAGTGCCTGAAATTGCTCTCATTTTTGGTTTTTGGCAGTCAACTTTGCAGCATATTTTCCAAACCACCACTCATAGCGTTTGCAGAGGGTTTTAACGTTGCTCTTTGCTTGTGCAACTTCCCAATGTCCTGACGGTGGCGATGCACATGCTAGGACCATTGTCTCCTGAGATTGGGCTGCAGTCCCATTTTCTAAATAGGACAATCAACTAATGGACAGGGTCTAAACATGCATTGCTGCTGGTTAATTATTCAGAGCAGTGTTTCATCAAAGCCAGTCCTATTTCCCAGCACCATCTTTCCTCGGTGTTTTTAATTGACCTAGGAATTATGGCTGCCAGGGTCTACAGGGTGTGTTTGGGTTTACTTAAGATCAGATGTCTTTGCCTGCAGGGTTAAATTCCACTACAGAACTACCCCAACCAGAATCAAGGTGTGGCTAGAAAGAAAAGTTCATTTTAGAGGGAAAAAGGCCCCAACCAACCAATTGACCGACCAACAAAACAAAAACCAAAAGCAACCCTTCACCATTAAATTCTTGTAAGTTGTGTAGGCAAATAATGCATTGGTTTACAAAACTGAATATTCATTTTAAATGAGCTCTCTGGCTTTCAGTGTGAAAGGAACTTAACATTCATTGAGCAAAGATTATGCTGGAGCTCCGCACTTCTTCTACATGGTGCTAACCATGGCCTTATTATAGTTAGGAGTCATTAACTCTACAGAGGAGACCAAAGCCAAGACGGGAAAATAAAAAATCCCAAGAGCTCATATTTTTATATGTTAGAATTAAATTTTAATTTATTTATCTAGTGTCAAATTTTTTACACTTTTCTGTGTGGGATTAATTGTAAATGCTTTGGCTTATGGCTTCCAGTCACCTATCTTGGTACCATTACAGACATTACCAATTGATAGCCTATTTTCTCTACTTTATGGCATGAAGTTGTTGAATGGTGCTTAGAATAGAAATTCCATGTGACTCCTAAAATGAAAGGTAAGGAATGCAAAATAATTTCTAGGAATAGTTACTCTAAAGAATCCACGGGATTCTGCTGGCAGGCAGCTTTTAGGCCAGTGGGGTCCCTCATTGCTGTAGAGAGCTCTCTTCCCTCCTGGCATTTTCTTAGGCCCATTATTTCTATATTAGGGCTATCAAGGGAGAGCTAAAGTAATCCCCAAGGAATAAGCCACACACAGCAAAAGAAAACAAGAACTGTGAATTTATATTCTGCATGTTCAGCCATGTCTTGGCTTGAGTTTACCTAAATCAGACATTCAGATAAGTGTTTAGTACAAGCAGGTTACTCAGGAAGCTGATGGCAGGAATGAGGTAAACGCAGCAGAAGGCCAAATAAATGCCTTGTTTTTAAACAAGTGAGCACATGATACATACACACATATGGCAAGTGTGTGGACATCTGTTTGCATGCATGTATATGATATATGTCCACATATATGTATACATATACATATGTATGTATATGCCTATATGCATACAGATATTTACATGTTCCATATATATACACACACACATGCACAGATGTTCACATACTTGTCACATGTATGTGTATGTGTATATCACATATCCACATTAAAAAATATATAAACATATATATGGGGAAATATGTAAACATCTATATGCATATATGTGTATACAAATGCATGTAGAGGCCAAAGATCAAATTCACGTGTCTTCCATGATTCCTCTTTGCCTTATTCTTTGAGAAGAGATTTATCACTGACTCTAGCAAGCTGCCCAGAGAGCTCCAGGGATTCACCTGTCTCTGCCTTTCTGACACTGGCCTTGCAGACACACGCTGTTGTAACAGATTTTTATGTGGGAGCTGGGCTATGTGCTTGGGTCCTCATGCTTCCAAGGCCAGCCTTTGACTTACTGAGCCATCCCCTCAGCCCTGACTGCTGCTCTCTTAAGCTGTCGGTGGTAGTGGGTACTGAGACTGAACTCTAGTGGAACCTTGGAGTGTATGGAAACAGCTTCAAGACCATCCCATTGCAAAGCAAAGACCATGGGGGATTTTCCCACCAAACCAGCTCCCTACGGCTTGGGAATGCCTTTTGTCAACTCCTGCCCCTTCATGAAACCTTCTTTTAATTCACAGATGCTGGGGATAGGCATTATGGCACAACTCTCAGAGTTGGGAAGCAGGGTCAAAATGAAATGGACCAGAAGTAACATGGATACCTACAGGGGGTTCTTCTTCAGCATCTGTCTTCTCTCCATCTATCTCAGAGGGATGATTTTCCCAGATGACCAGCAGAGAGCCAAGCTCATCCTGCCTCCCTTGCTATAGGAAATCATCCAGATTTTTCGTGTTCTGAACTGTTAATGCCACGTACACACCTCCTAACGGCCTTTCTCTATACCTAGGCAACATGCCTAGTAGCTGAAGCCAGCTCTGTGGATTTGTCATTTATGGCACTGGTTGATTCCATCAAAAACAGCATAGAGTGCTGCATGTAACTCCTAATAAATTTCTTGTTATCTTTTACAACCACTATGGGAGAGCATCATTCCTCTGGATACAGCGGGCCATGTCAGCCAGAGCAAATGTTACCCCAGACAGCCATGGATCCAAGATTAAAGAGGTGTCAGGGCCAAAACAAGTGCCTTTGAGAGCAGCCAAATCATTCCCTACAGCTGAAGAGCAGATGGAAGGCAAGAAGAACTCAGATGCCATTTGTGTTGAGGAGACCCTCAACCAGGGAGGGTCCCAGCAGCTATTGGTAGCAAAAGATTTGCCACCAAAGCTTGGAACAAAGAGAAAAGGCACGGTGGGGACAGGACAGTAGTCCATGGTAATGGATGCTAATTAACTCAGACAGCCGATTGTAATAATTTTTGTCATCTGTTGAAACCAGCTAGCTGGAGGAGTGGTTCAGTTCCAACATTCCAAAGGAGTGGATGCTCAGAGTTCCTCTTTCATCTTAGGTTACCATTCTTCTAAAATAAAAATGCCTGTAGATATAATGGGGCTGTACAGTTCTCAAAAACCCTGCTCATTGCCTTCGGATTGTCTTGGTGTGTTCATATGCACGTGCCGTTATCCCACTCTCCTGCGGAAACCAGCAGCCAGCAACTCTGAGGATTTTTCAGTCACTGTTTGAAGTTCCCATGATACATTTCTCTGGGGATGGGTTAGCCTCGATCTGACTGTGGGTACAACTTTGAGACCATACTCCAAAGCAACATGCAAAAGCACTCACTCTTTCAGTGTCCTGGTCGGAGCAGGATATGCCCCTAGACTTCTGTCGTTATGCAATAGGTACTTGGCTCTTGGAGTCAGGCGAGGTCAGTCATGCGGTAACATGTGGAGCAATTCCTGGATGCTTGGTCTTCCCACAGGATTAAGCAATGGCTCTGTTCCTCATGTGTCTCCCTGGGGCTGCATCTGGAATAGTGCCATTTATAAAAGGTGTTGGCCATTGCCCCAGGTAGCCTACGGACTCATCTGCCTGTTTCTGTAGGTGAAGGGAGGGGCTGTAACTAAGTTTCACATTCCCTGGGGACTTGATGGGATATCCCAAGGTACAGACCATATCTTGTGCTAATTTCAACCAGTGATATCCAAATGTTTAGGGTCAGTGACATGCCTAGCACTCTTGGTCTTAGAAATCAGCCATTTTTAGGGCCTTTTCAACTCAGAGAAGGAGAATCATGCAAGAAAGTGTTCGGGATCTGAGGAATGTCTATGTAGCACACATAAGAGACTCACTTGCCAGCGGTCAGTTTGACACTGCATGCTTCTACTTTTGGGGCTTTATCTCTCTTGGCAGCCAGGTCCTAACCCTCTGGGTTTTCTGTATCCTTCCCTGTAGTCTGACATTCACCACTGATTGTTTCATAGTGTTAATTTGGAGTCATCAATACCGTTGCTTGTAGGAATCAGGTGTGTACCAACCATGCCCTTCTGGGGTCCTGGCATGGGTTTGAGCTTTGAGGATCTGTGTGAGCTCACGCGTCTCCTCCAATTGCTCCATCCTACAGAAGGGAGCTGAGCAAAGGTAATGGAAGGTCTGCTTTTCCAAGCTGCTAGAATAGATGGAGAAACCAAGCACTCATGCAGGGAAGAAAAGTGTGATCTTCCATTCTGGGACAAAAAGAGGGGGCGTGAGTGATAAGGGAAGTCCTCACAGGCAGGGAGGGTCGGCATGGTTCTGCTCCTGCTGTGGTATCAGTGGGGCTTATGTGAGACCTGGTCAGCTGGGAATCTATGTGTGTATTCTGCAACTGTTTCCTATGGCATCATGAGTAGTGTAAAGGGGTGGTTGGGACCCTAAGAGCTTAGAGCTTCTCTTATCCAGTATGCAGCCCATGTTTTCAGTTTCATGTGGTGTGAACCCTGGACCATGTTGCTGTGTCTTCTTGGTTCTCACGCTGAAATCACTTCCAGTATAAACTTGGGGATTTCTTTGCTGTTTTCACGTTGTATGAACAAACAGCATGTTCATGCCTTTATAAGAGCCTGGTTATGAGTAGCTTCCATCCAGGACTTTCCCAGTATGCTCTAATGGGGTAATGTTCTGTAGACATCCTGCAGACTCCCCACAAATGATGCAACACTAGAGCCCAGATGTTCTTCTGCCCCCAGATCTTCACGGATAGATCCTGAGAACCCCTTTTAGTCTTAGTCACTTTTTCTTACATTGTGAGTGAGCCTCATGCTTGCTCTACATTCTACCATTGAGCTTTTATTTTGAAACCAGCTCTCACCAAGCTAACCAGCGTGGCCGGGAACTTACTCTGTAATCCAGGTAGGCCTGGATTTTGCTGTCTCACCTTCTCAAGTCACCTTCACTATCAGGCCTGGTTCTGCCTCACTCTCCCCTGAGCTGAGACTGAAGCAGAGAGGCCTCAGCTTTGGTGGGGAAGCCACCTGCTAGGCTGTATGAGAGAAGGATTCTGAGAAAGCGTTTGAGGTGCGGGCTCAGAGCATGGTTTGAGGGTAAAAGTCATGATTTGAGCATTGTTGAGTCTTGTCATTTCTCAGTGACAGACACTGCAGCTCCTTCCCATTCAATAAAACCAGCACCCCGTGGCTCAGACAAGCAATGACAAGTAAAAATTCATAAATAAAAGGGAGGAATTCTTGTGTCTTTCTGACTCATGCCTTATAGGCAGGGTGGCCACAGATGGTTGGATCTGGGTGGCTCAGGGAGGCACTCACATGCTCTAGGAAATCTCTGGGTTCTGTTGGGGGAAAGCTTTATGGGGTGAGGTTAGGGCTATGGCCACATCTTCTCAAAAGCAGCCTTGTTGTCAGAAACTTGAATTCTAAAAGCAAACGCCCACAATCAAATGCTGGCTGTGCCACTCAACAGCTCTGTGACTTTCAAGAGGTTACTTAACTTCTCTGTGCCAAGTAATTCTTCTCCTTAAATGCAGATCATGAAATAATCAAGCAATAATAATAACAACAATTACGTTTCCCACTAGGGTTGTGACAATCCCCGGACTGTATCTAAAGCTACCATATGCAAACCACTCAGAAGGCTATCTGATACATAGTTACTACAGTTAAGTATCAGCTGTTGCTATGCTGAAGAAAGGATATATCTGCTCTCTTCTGAGAGGGGATTCATGGAGCATTATTGTCTTCAGGGGACAGAATTTCATTGGTGATTACCCACTGTGCTTCCCTTGCCCAGGTGTATTTGCATCTGGTTTCCATGACTACCCTTTAACGCAGGGGCTATGTGTATTTTCTTTCTGCCTAAGGACTTCAGTTACTTCTTTGTGGTGAATGATTAGTTTAACCTTTGATGCCCAACAATAGCAGACAGTATTGGAATTCAACTGTCTGAAAGATGGAGAGGCCTTCCCACTGTTCCCTCCCCCTTCCCTCCTCCTCCCCTTCCTTCCTTCTTTCAGCTCTTCCGATGCAGCTTTCTTTAGGGCAGTAGTTCTCCATCTGTGGGTCTCAGCACCTTTGGTGGTAACAGATCTGATGGTTTCATTACAATTATAACAGCAGCAAAATTACAACGATTAAGTAGCCGTGAAATAACCTTTTGCTTGGTGGGGTGGGAGGGTCACCATAGCATGAGGAACTGTATTAAAATGGAAGCATTAAGAAGGTTGAGGCCACTGGTTTAGGGCGATTGTGGTGATTTCCACCTAGTCTCAGGGCCTGAGCCTCAGATGAAAACAGAATGGCAGCCATGATGTAGAATGCTTCTTTGGGAGAATAATGAACCGATGGATTGATTTTTATCTTTTTCTTCTCCATGTGACCTCAGTGTGTGTGTGTGAGGATGAAGCATACTGCATGGGAAGGGTCCTTAGACATGTCTTAGACATGTAGATTCAAAGTCAGATGTAGCCACTAGCTGGTATGTGACTATGGACAAGTAAATATCTTTTCAGAGCTTCTATTATTGTGTGTGTGTGTGGGGGGGGGGTGGGCTGTGTGCACTCAGTGTGGAAGGCAGGGTTCCATTCGGTATGGAGAATATGGGCTGCTGCTGGCCCATCGTACATTTGCTAAATCTCACTAGTGACCTGATATAGACATGCATAGATTCAGCAACTATACGGAATGTGGAGGTAACGTTAGGCAGTCACGTGGGCAAACCTTGAACATGCTATGCTGAGTTAAGTCAGCCACCCCCCCAGAAGCCATGATGAAGCGTAGGCACACCTGTGAGCTCAAGAGGCAGGTTGGTGGTCACCTTAGAGCACACATGCAGGTGAATGAGAGGGACTGCTGCTCGGTACCAAGTATCCTTTGGCCATGATGGAAATAATAATTGAGTTAGACGTTGCTGAGACAACTTTATGTAACTCTGTAAATACCTCTTTTAAAAGGCTTTCATTGCTTTCACGAGTGAAATTCTCATGCGTGAATTGTGTAAGTTCATAATTTATATAATATATCATAACTATAAAAAGTTGATAGATTGATTTTACTACACATTGAGGGGATAGTGTCTGGGATATTAGAATTCATTTCACCTGTTTGGTTCTTTTCTTTTGTCTTTAAGCATCATTTTCAAAAATAGGTTTTTAAAGAGAAACTTTGGAACAAGTGTGGTGAGCCTCAGAGCTGGGCTCTCCCTTTCTCCTGCCCTGTAAGCCACTCAGATATGTTTACAACCATGGACAGAACTGTTTTTAAAATTTCATAATCTGAGCTAAACAAAGATTTCCTTAATTGTGCCTCCCCTGAGCTGCAGCTGAGAGAAATAGGCAAGGCAATGGATTTTGGGGTGGCCAGGGGGCTCTATGGATGGATGCCCATATTTCTCTTTCCTGCCTGCTTCTTCTAGTAGGAATGTCTTATTTCCCTCTGAAGGTTCAATATCAAGTCTTGAGCCCTAAGTGCGCCTGCAAAGAGGACTGAAAATGACCTCTTTTTTTTTTTTTTTTTTTTTTTTTTTTTTTGAGTGATTCCTCCTGGAGAAGTTATTTTCTAAAGGTTTCTTATGCTGGCTGCACTTGCTGGCCACCATGGGAACTTTCAGAAGTCTGAGTTATACCCCTTTGTAGACTAGAGTTCTGAAAGAGTTGTAGACTGTCAGTCTGTGGAAGGAAGCAATACACCCAGATTACTTCAGGAAGCATGCCTATATTATTTTTCCCCTGATGTGACAAAATGCCCAGAAAGATCAACTTGGGGGGAGGGAGGTCTATGTGGACTCTGTTTTGGGGATGCAGTCCAGCAAGGCAGGAACATCACAGTAGTCATAGCTCCAATGGCAAACATTAAAAGAACAAATGTGCGTCTGTCACCAAAGGAAGAGACATCACTGTACCCGCTGTGCTTAGAAGAAATGGTAGAAAGAACAGCATTGACTGAAAAGTTAAGTGGAGTAAAACTACACTCAAAGAACTGGTGATTAAAACAAAGAATTCTCAGTTCACAACCTGTGCATCCTCTGTGTGACTTTGTGGAAGGAGCTGATCTGGTTGCTTCGGAGGAAAATAGCTCACTGGTTTATTGCTTCCCATCAAAGGGCTCTGAGACCCCTGATCTCTCTGGGCCTTCGGAGAGGCCCAAGGGACAGCACTGCTCATGGCATTGTCTGCTGTATACGCTCTCTGCCCTCCCATAAGGAACTCCTCTGCCAAGGGAGACACACTCCTCTGACTTGGAGAGCTCCCGTCTGTCATGCCTGTCATCAGCACGGAGGGGCCAACTGAAGACACAGACAAGGGTGGCCTTGGGAGTAGGAGGTGGCAAGGAATGACTTGGTGATATTTATAACACTACCATGGCTTCAATAGACATCTCTGAGGCAAATGTGGCTCTGAGAGAGCATCCTTTTCCAGTCTCCTCTCTCTGCCATGGTATGGAGCTGCCTGCTGATGGCCCTGGTGGACAAGGCTCTTTCTCACCCAGCAGATGGGCATGATTTGACCTGATGGGCATGGGCTCTGAGAAGGAGAAGAGAGACTTTGCCCTGAGAGTTGACTACCTTTATGAAAATTCCTCTTGTCTGGGTGGGCAGACCTGTGGGACAGTTCACACATGGAGGGCCAGCTTCTCAGGAGTTCCTGTGGCAGAAAAGGACACACAGGCCAGAAAGATGCAGATGCCAGGCAGGAGAGAGCCTTCTGGTTCATGGTAGTGCCATATTGTCAGAAATATATCTAAAATGCTTTATTTGCTGGGTGATTCCATCACAGATGTTTTTAACAGACTATGGGGGTATCACGGCTCCAGATCCATGGTCACAAGAACCCAGTTTCATATTTTCTCCCTTCCTTTGTGTTTGCTCCATCTCAACACCAGCTCCTTTCATGGTGGCAAAGAGACTGCCATGGTTCTAGGTCGCACCTCATCACAGAGAAAGCAATGAATGGCATGGACAGTTTTTTGTGAAAAGCAAGGGGACCTTCTGTCCGCCTTAGAAGCTATTACCAACTTCCTGTTATGTCTCACTCGTGCTTCCTTATCTCTCCCAGACTAGAGACGTATGCACAACTTCCTAATATTTAAACAATAGTGGCCCAACTGTGAAGTTAAAACTAATGAAAATCACTATAATTTTCTGCTAGTACAGTAGGAATGGGTGGAAATCATCTTGAAAAAAACTCATGTTCATGATATCTACCATGGGGCTTACCAAGTACCAACCCCAGCCTGTGCCTGACAACACCTGTGGTGCCACCACCATCTATCTTTTTGTCATGATGTCATAGTATATAATTCTAGAAGAGACAATATGCCATTACCATGATATTCATTGCCAAAATTCTTTGCTTTGGTACCTCTTTATAGCATGTCATTGTGGTGTGTGTGTGTGTGTGTGTGTGTGTGTGTGTGTGTGTGTGTGTGTGCATTCTTTATTTGTTCCTTGACCACAAAGGCTATAATAAACAGTGTATCTCATAGCATTCAGAAAGAACTGGCCCAGTGTAGCTTTGGGGGACAGAATGTGAGCTAGAAAGCAGGGGACAGCCTGCAATGAACACACGGTACTGAATGGGACCCATAGCCCTCTGCTAGGTGCATGTGGCAGACACCCATTCCTAAGTAACTGAGTTTCACTTCTCAATGAGTGATTTCTAAGGGGAAGTCATTGGAAGCCTGCCTCCGAGGTTTCTGCTGCTTGTTGAAATTCTGTGAGACAGTGGAAACATAGGGGTCCTCGGAAAGTCAGCATGAGAGATGATGACTTCCAACAACTGTGTTTGTAGGTCAGAAGATATGTGGTGGTGGGTAGCATCCCCACCTTCCCCAGCCTGTGGCTCACTGTCAGGTTCAGTTGGACCTGAGATTCAGGCTGAGACAGGAGGTCCTGGAGTAGATCTTGTTTCGCCATTCACCCCTAGTGTAATCCTATTGCTGTCTTCAGTTTCCAGCTTGGATAGGTGTGAGCATGACCTAAAGAACAGCAGACAGTGAGAATGATGGGATTTTGTGTTGAGTCAGAAAGTGTACCACCAGCCCCTTTCATTGTCCTGGCCTCTTTGGGAGGTGGCAAGGGGGTTGTTTCTCTTCTGGAGTCAAGTTCCATGGTAAGACATTAGAATGTCCGTCACAGCTCTGAACCCATTTGCTTCTGCACAGATCTTCCCATTTGCTTCAAGTGATTTTGCATCAAAGACAAGGCCAAGGTTACTTTTGGTCAGTGGCATTATTTGGATTCCCTGTAGACATCCTGTCTGCTCTCCTTGTTTTCCAGCCATAGCTGTAGCAAGTCAGGTCACTTTAAATTCAGATGCCCATCAAAATAATGGGATAGGCCTTGTTTTATTCTGAAACCCTTTCTAGCTGGGGTATCCCTGAGACGCAGAAGCTAGCTTGACCCGTTCAAAATATAGGCTGGAATTTGTGGAGTTTGTGTTTTTATGGGCAACTCTCTAAGCTGGGGAAACTGTAGCAAATAAGCACTCATTCTTCAGATGGACAAGTTGGGAAGGCTTTCTGGATGCATCACTGAATGTCCAGTGGGCTTGGGCCTTGATAGGAATAATGGCCTCCATTGAGGATCATGGTACATTCCCCATCTACCAAACTGCCTTGCTTCTACTCTCACTGAGCCTCCTCCCCCTCCCTCTCAAAGCAAACTGCTTACATCCTGGTCTTTGTCGTCTTTTGTTGGCTTTTGGGGAACCTGAACCGGGACACTTCCCACTGTTGCCAAAACTGATTGCCACTGGAAGCATTCCTGAACGACCACTATGTTATTTGGGGCCTTTCATCATTTGAATGTGCTGGCCCCTGGCTGTCAGCTGCCAAGGCTGGCTGAGTATTGGGGGAGCTGTGCTTAGACTAACAGGGTCCTCTTTCAGTGGCCCAGCTTTACCACCTGTCGCCTGGCATTGATCTCTTTATGCCCAGTGGCCATCTTAATCTCCACAATAGCCCAGTGCTCTTGCAGAACTGTTCCTTTGTTTCATAGACGGCATCTGAAAGGCTTGCTATGCATGGCAGCGTGAGGGATGTTTGTTCAGGGGGGAAAAAAAGCAGCCCTCTATACCATAGTGGGTGCAGGAAGGCAAGCTGGTTTGAATGAGAGCAATGATAGTTTATTCTTTTAGATTTCATCAGATTTTACATGAGGTGGGATTTTAGGAAAAGTGAGAAATACATGGGGTGGGAATCTTTCCATTGCTCTTTTCAGAAAGACCAACCTAGACTGGCTCAGACTGCCAACAGAAATCACTTGAAGCATGTGACTGAAAAGCTCATGGTCATCTTGGATTCATCTGTCAAAGTCGACGCATGTCAACGCTTGGCTGCTTGCCTCTTGATGTTGTCTCTGGCCACCTTTGTGTGCCTCATGTGTCCTTACACTCAAAAGCTCTGGCTTTCCTAGCTCCAGTTTTATGTTCACTGGGAGAGAATGGTGAGTCCCATTCCTGTGAAGTCTTGCTTGACTGGCCTGGCTCAGGTATAGCCATTTGTCAGAACCAATCATCATGATCCATGAGACGATGGCCTTTTATTAATATGTTCACCAGTTTTTTATTACTATAACAGAACAATGGAGATCATTAACTTGGGAAAAGGAAAGGTTTACTGTGCCTCCTGTGTTTCGAACATGCCATTATCAATTGCCTAGTTGCTGTGGAACTATGATGAGGCAAAGTATCATGGTGGGGCACACATGGAAGAGCAAAGCTGCTCACTTGTGGTAGCTGAGAAGTGTAGGAGAGAGAGAAGAGGGAACCAGCATCCAAAGTATTCCTTAAGGTATGTATCCTGTTTCCTAAGATCTCCCACTAGGCCTCACCTCCCCAAGGTGAGGCTTTAGGAGGACCTTCAAATTGTTGCCGTTAACCTATGGGTTCTGTGCAGGCTTCAGGAGTGGATAGAGCTTCCTGTCAGAAAGGGTAGAGTGGATGTGGTGAAGGGATTTCTTAGGGGTTCAGACTAGAAATCTTAGGGTAATTCAAATTACGGGAGAAGAGATGCAAAGGGGGCTGGGGAAGTAGGAACAAAGTTCCAGTGTAGCTAACATTATAAATTTCTCGGTAGAGATTTGTCAAATCCTTCCATTCAAGACTTTCCCAGACACCAGCGAGAAAATTATAATCATGCCAGGAAGCCCATTACCTAAGTGAGTGACGAAAAGTGTACCATCATTTAGAGATACATTTCTTACCCTTTGTGAGGCTATGAACTGTTCGTCCTCACCGTTAATGCCTTGTCCCTTCATCCCTGGCCCCTATCATCCCCTACCAACCCAGGGAGCATCTGGTACTTCTTGTCTTTGAAGAGCTTTCTCCTTAGGACCATGGGGTGTGGGGGGCTGCCTTTTATTTCTCTCCTCTCAGCCAGATTCTCTGCTGTTTTTATTGTTTATGTGACTTAAGAAGAACATGGGATGGGGGAGGGGGTCTTAGCCCCTGTTTAGTCTCTTCCACAGCAGCAGGATGATGTAGCCTGAAAGGAGGAGATGTAGGCAATTTTGTACTTGTACCCAGCAATAAATTGGAGTGTTTATTCAAGCACAGATGATGGGAAAGGCCGTGCTTTTGAGGAGCCAAGTGATGTAGTGTGGTCAAATTCAACTCAATTAGAAGCAAAATGTGAATTTTTAAAAGAAAAATGAAGGAACATGTTAGTCAGGTTTGTAGGGGGTCAAATGTATTTGCCGTATAGAAAATACAGTCACAGGGGGCCACACCAGCAGAGCATGCACAGCTGTGACTGATGGAGGGAGTCACTGGAATCTGCAAATTCTTCTCAACAATGTGAATCCCGTTTCTTTAATACTTTATTATGTGTGAAAATGATGTATTTTATCGAGGCCTTGTACCTAATTTTGGGTTTCTATTTTACATTTAAAAGAGCACTTATATAACTTTAGACCCTATAATATCCAGAAATTTAAGAGGTATGCTTAAATAAAATAAAAATTAAAACGAGGACCTGAGTTTAAAGTTGTTTTTTCATCAGACAAAACATTTAGATCTTAATGGATACCAGGACATGAATGAACATTGTTTTATTGAGTAGACATGACTCAACACATGAATCATTTTTGAGTGTGATACTTTCCAGAAACATGTGCCTGAAGCTCTGTCTATTTCTCATCTCGTTCAGTATTAAAGCTTAATGGCTTTATAATCCAGCGAGGAAGGCACAGGGGTGTAAAGGGCAGAAGATCCACTAAGTGAAGACACTGACTTTTCAATCATAGCCAGTTATGCAAAGAGTCCTTATCCTGGCCCCGCTGATTAATCTGCTAGTTTTTTAGGTGGTACATTTATGCAATCCTTCTACACACTCTACACACGTTCAAAATGCCTTGTTTTGGAATGTTTTAAAGTAGACCATACGATTCTACATAATTTATTCTGGAAGGAAAATGCAAATTGTTTTAGAGTCTACTGATCTTTATTTTCTGGTGGTGTTTGTTTTTCTAACAGTCTTTCCATAGAGCACGTCGCTTTAGGTAAACAACAACAGTCTCACTAGCTATTCAAATATCATTTTGAAAGATTTATGTTTGTCTGTGGGTTCTATGATTCTATGCATGCTCTCTGAAAATATTGGCTAGGAGCATACTTACCCGGTATCATCTCCTTCTCAGAAAATTGTAGCATATTTATAGTAATTGTCATTTTATAATAGAAAAATGCACACTTCATATTTAAAAATGATTTTTGGTGTGGACTTATTGTGCCTCTGCATTCGTATGAGACGCATGGAACTCGCACAGAACTCAGAATCACAGTATGGCTTGCAGGAGTTAGTCTGCTCCTCCTACCGGATAGGTGCCAGGGCTCGAACTCAAGTCATCAGGCTGTGTGGCAAGAGCTCTTACCCACTGGGCCACCTCGCTGGCTCTAACTCACTAGTTATTTAAAAAGGCTAGTTACCATCTATAAAGTAAGAAAAAAAATTGGTCTGAGAGACTAATAAGAAAGTGAAGTGTTGGTGCTGAACTTGGATCCTTGACATGTCAATGGACCATCAAGAGGAAATTGGGCTCTGGGCAGGATGCATGGGTCATTAGAATGATCCTATTGACTACATCTAGTAGCAGAGCACATGTCATGGAGAAAGCTTTCTGTAATCTTCATCTCTGCATCCGTCTCCCAACTACCCTACCTTGGCATTCCCAGCATCCTCAGCAACAATTCAGACTTTTTCTCATGTCCTTAGTATCAAACTCTGGGCAGACCCTTTGCCTTTGTTAGGGATGCATCAAACTTGTTTCTTCCCATGTCTGACTCCCTGAGGACTAGTGAATTGGTGTGCACGTGAAAGGTAGGACAGTGGAGTGGTCAGTATTTTGATGGATGGTAGAGAGAAATATGGACCTTCCCTTTCATTTGCTATGGTGAGCTTGCAATCTTGTGTGGATTGGGAACCATTTTTATAGCTATACCATTTATCTCACAGGAGAGCCCATCAGATTCTTAGGGTACTTACACCTGCCAGACACAATGTGCACATGGTCTGAGGAAGAAAAATTAATAGAATCCATGGCTTCCCTAGGGTTTGGAGGTCTTCTCTTAGACACCTGACCTCTCCCCAGAACCCTTTCTGGAAGCTTGCACGTATTTGATAGAAACCAGTGAATAGTCCATTTAACTCAGTTTCTTCCTCTCTGCTGGGTTTGGGGAGCTCATTTTGGTGAGTTACAGCTTTGTTATATATTTTGTTCCTTCCCAAGGGCCAGGAAGCAATGCAGAGGGAAGTTCTTATTTGGAAACTCTTGAAGGATTTTATTTTGGAGATGGGGTAGATATAGAAACAAAGTGGAAAGGGAAGGATACAGTGGGGATGGGAAAGACAAGGAGATGAGAGGGGAGAGAATTGGCTGCAATGAATATGCATAAAAGCCCCATATGGAAACCGGATATTTCATAACCTGTTTTAAGAAATAAGACCAAAGCATTTAAAAAGATTTCAACAGAAAAAACAATCCTCAGGTATAAACCCCCTTTCGTTTATAGAAGATAAAAATTGCCTGGCCACTCTGTTGGGATACAAGGGGTGGGCCAGAGACAGGGCCATGTGCAGAGTGGTGCTGACCACCGGAGACTGCAGAAGGCACTCTGCTGGCTGCTGGCCTGTGCAAACTCAACCTCCAACCCTGGGGTGAAGACCTGGAGTACTTAGAGTGGAGGCAGCTGTGTAAACTCAGGGTGGGTATTTATAGTCGTGGTGAGGCGTGCAGGGCCAGTCTAGAGTCTGTCGGTGGTCATTACCATCAGCTGAGCCTGTGTCCTGGGCTGGGCTGTTTTCTGCTCCTTCCCTTGAATGATGCAGGGGATTCTAAAACTTAGTTTCTACACCTTCGAGGGAGGGGCTATTGCCATGGTGTTTGGGACACTTGGGAATGCTGGCTTTCCACTCCAGGACAGCATTCCAATTCTCAAGAGGATAGAGTTGTATGTGCTCTCAAAGAGGGACTGCTTGAGAGTGTGAGACCATTCTCACTGGCTCCTAGCATTCTGGGACAAAGTGGGAAAATGCACTGTGGATTCAGACATGGACTTGGGTTCCAGGTCAACTGATCGACGCATGGAGCAAAAGTCTAAGAGTATGCGGTGGCACAGGAAGGGAACTTGGTGCATAGGTGAGGGACACACAAGATGTATTTTGCATTCTTCTGTTTTCTATTTTTAGTAACATATATTTATTGCACAAAATAATATATTTATTGTGACATTCTCCTGTAGAGGTGTGTGTGTGTGTGTGTGTGTGTGTGTGTGTGTGAGTGAGTGTGTGTGTGACCACTCTCACTGATCCATCCCTCTCCTACAGTTCCACCTCCACTGATAACGCAGTCTTCAATCTGTCCGGGTGTCAGAGCAAACAACCCCACCGCTCTTCAGAGCCTAAGACCAATATCTGAGAAAGGTTAGAAGGCCTGTGTGTCAGGCTGGCACACAAGAGTACTGTGTTAGGGCTGGGAGTGAGAGTCTGGCTCATGGGACTCCCAAGAAGAACCATTATTGGTATCTGAGATCCTTGGGGTCTGTATACTTTGGTCATGGGAAGGAGAGCAGGAGAGGGACAGAGAATGGGAGGAAGGGGGAGCAGGGCTTGCTAGACTGCAAAAGGGTGGACACTCAGCTCTGTAATGGAAACTTGGCACCCAGCCTCCACTCTCTTCGCTTCCTCAGCGCATGCTGCTTGGATCTCAGATTGAGAATGAAGTTTCCTCCTCTGACAGCAGCAGCTCACAGCGTCTCTATGGCCCCCTCTTGTCACTTCTCAGAGACCACAGCCCTAAATGCTTCCTCTCCTGGTGACATGTGATATGGGAGCCTGCTGCTTCCCCACCCCCTTCACCTCCTGCCTCCTCCCCTTTCCCTGACTAATTAGGCCAACATGCAACTTTCAGGGCCTGGCAGTAGAGAAGCCAAGAATGCTGTGAATTGGGGCCAAGTGTTTTTGTTGACATTGCTCTAGTGTAGCTTTGCGGAGCAACCTCTTTGCTGTAGCAGAGAAGTCCAAGGAGCCAGGGAGGTGAGTTAAGAGAGAACATGCAAAGAGCAAGTGTGGGCACATCTGCTACATCTTCCCCTGCCCCCTAACACACCACTGCCCACCCTTTTCTCGATAAATGCAAGACTGGAACAGCCCACGTCCCAGAGAGCCAGGTTCCAGGAAACCACTGAGCAGAGCGCCGTGCAGAGTGAGAGGCCACAAGTGGTCAAGTCTTTGGTCTGTGAAGCTTTCAGGTGTGCTGCCTATCTTCATACTAGTTTCTGGGGACTGTTTCACAGATGTGGCGAGGCAGTCTTCACCCCCCACCTAGTGTAAGATGGAGACCCTTTTCCCAATCTGTCTTATGATCAGCTGTGCATTGCAACCGTGATGAACTTCTTCCATCCAGGGGTCTGTCAGGAAGATGGCCTTTGAAACCATCAAGTCTAGCTGCAGATCTTTCTTCTGCTACTTGCTCACTATGGGATGCTGGCAAGTTGCTTCACCGGGGATTACATCCACTTCGTTTCCTTGTTGGCAAAATCGGAGGCAGTATTTCCATGTAGATTTGTTATGGATGTAAAACATGCTTAAAATGGAAAGCCATTTGCACATAATAGATGTTCAATAAGCAGAATGACAAAATCTATGGGAAGTATTCAATATGGCCTTAGATGACCTATGATCTTAGGCAAGTTACTTGACTAATTTGCTTCAGTGGTAAAGAAGCCCTTCTCTTCTACAAGGAGATTTTGGAGGAAACCAAACTGAACTACACTATTAAACTTTGTTCTCACTGAATGTTGTTACTACTGGTGTTATCATTAACATTTTCTCAGACTCTGAACATCATTGTTGTATCAGTGATCAGTGGTCAAGTCTGTTTTTGTTGAGATAAAAGTCTGTAGGTTTTGGAAGGCTGAGTTGCTGTCTTAATAGTGTCTAATTCCTGAAGATATTGAATCATTATGTTAAAAAAAATCCTCTAATTTTCTGCTACAATGGCTGGCTTTGCTTTTACATCTCTTAATTGGTATCAGCTTTTCTCTTAGAGTCGCAGATCCATGGAAACTTGGCAAAAGAGCTTTGGGAGTCATTGGAAGAAATACTTTTGTTTCTTTGTAAGTCTTCAGGGTATGTTTGACCATACAACTGTAGGTCCATGGAGCCCTGTGTACTGTAAGGACAGACAGTAAGTGGAATGGCTATTCTGCCAGCCACAGCAAGCTTATTTCTTTAGATATCATGTAGACTGGCAGGTATTTAGTGCTCTGCCCATATCTGTTGTTTTGAACTCCATTGCTCACTGGCACTGTACACCTTCAGAACCTGCATCTCATTGTCCAAGGTCTTTGCTATGCTCCAGAGCTTAATTTGAAACTCCAAGTCACAGGTTAGAAAAGCCAGAGAGGAAAATGAAGAGATGGCTCAGAAGTTAAGAGCCCATATGGCTTCTGCAGAGGACCTGAGTTCAATTTTTAGCTCCCATATCTGATGGCTCACAGGAGCCTAGAATCCTAACTCTGGTCTTCATGGATGCTTGAACTGAAATAAGTGCATGTATATGTATATGTGTGCCTACACAACACACACACACACACACACACACACACACACACACGTACATGCTTTAAAAAATAAATAAATCAAAAGACAAGTGGGAGAGTTAATGTTTGTGGAAATACCCTTAAAACCATGGAAGAGGAGGAGGGAGCAGACCATTATCCCGTTCCCTCACACCTTGGGTATCTGAGATGCTTTCCCTCTGGCTTGCAGTGCTTTCAAAGGAGCCCAGTGCTCCTCAGTTAGTTTGGCAACAGCTTGAAGTATGCCTTCCCTACCCCACTTCTCTATTCCTTGGCACATTCTTTCTGAGAAGACATCTATAAGCCAGTGATGCTCAGTTCCTTGTCTTAGGAGCCATTCCTGACACCTAGCCTGGGACAAAGGGAGCTCTACTCTCCACATTTTTGATAGTTTTTAATATAGTACATTTATTTTTTAAGACTGATTATTGGAATTTATGGCCACTGACCTTATTCTTTCTTCATGAGTTCTTAGAGTTTGGGGGTTTTGTTTGTTTGTTTTCTCTGCTTGGTGTCATTTTTAGTCATAAGACCAACTATTTAGGCTAAACAGGGGATCCAGATAGCATGATTGAACTTTGAAATTCTAAGTGTTGCTCTGAAGTTTGGCCAGGCTAATACATGTAGCTGCCATGGAGGGGTCTTTCTATTTTGCAGTTGCCATGATTGTTTGTTGGGCAGTTTCTCCTCTTTCCTCAGTACAGGTGCTCTTCTGGCTGTCTACCTAAGTTCTAGGTAGAGATCCTGACAATCCTCATTCAGGACTGGGCTACACTGGAGGGAAATGTAAACACACTAGCTGATGACGCTATCTGTAGCATTCTGAAGTGAGGTGCAGATGAACCCTGCACTTTCCAGAAAGGTCTAGGATCCTAACTTGTCTGAGTATAGGATGGAAACGGTGATTTCAGGTTCGGCTTACAGAATACTTTCTGTGATCGTAGAGCTATTTGGTACTGGAGAGATAATGTTCATACTTTCCTATGTAGCAGTGTGACAATAAGGAAGGTACAATTGTTTGGAAAATTGACAGTCACTGTAAAAGTAGAGGCTAAAAGATGGGGGTCTTTAGTTCAATATAGACAACTTCAGAACATCGCATTGAGTAGTTGGATGTACTCTGTTCTCCGTGTGAAGGCTGACAGGCACAAAAATCATAGCCTTATCTTGAATTTAGAATATTTTTCTTACTTTTAAGAGGATTTTTATTATTTAAGACATTTTTAAAATTTAAGTATATTTTGATTATATTCTTCTCCTCCCCCAAGTCATTCCATATCTTCTCTCCCTTTCTCAACAAACAAATAAAAACACAATACAACCAATTTTTTTTCTAGCCAGAGCTAGACAATCTTCAATAGTTTCTTTCCTTAGTTCCAGGTCACTAGAAAGAGCTGCCATGTCTGACCACCTCCATCCTGTCTGACCACCTCCATCCTGTCTGACAACCTCCATCCTGTCTGACCACCTCCATCTTCAATAAGCCCCTCAAGCTGAGCTCGCGCTTTTATTTCTCTGTCTTTATCTTGCTGGATTTGATGGTGGTCACAACTGTTAATTTTTCTTCCTTACATTCTTTCTCTCTGCTTTTTATTACACCTTGCTCCCTTCTCTCCCCTCTCCTGCCATGATCCTTTGTTGAATTTGTTTAAACTCCTGCTTTCTGGAGAAATGTTAGGTCTTCAAAGATTTTCTTTTATATTTTCCTTTCTCGGTGAAACACACACACACACACACACACACACACACACACACACACTCACACTGAGTACCCCTCTTGTCATGAAACCTACAGAGAATCCATCTGGACTATATCACATGCCCTCCCTGTTTGGCATCTCTTTTGTACTAGCTCCCTTGCCTAGGGTATCATTACCAAGAAGCTATATAATTTCCCTCCTGATAATCTTATCAGGAGAAACTTCAGACTCAACATTCCCTAACCAGGATGCAGAGCTTCTTCCCTTGCTTGCCCTTTCTTCTCTGGCCGTTGTGCTGACACTCTCATCCAGAGACCTAGGCGTTGCTCACCCTCTCACACACCTTCCCAAGCCTTTGTTTTCCTTCATTTCCTGTTTTACGAAATCTTGTGCTGGGTCTTTTATAGCCCACTGCTTTGGGAATGGTGAAATGATGCCTTAGCTTTCGTTAACCTCCAAGAATCAGAATCTAAGCACATGTTCAGCTGCAGTTAGCTTATATGAGAGGCAGCTTCAGCTGACGTGTTAGAGATGTAGACATTGGTAAGCTAAAGCCGCTCACACAGATCCAGTAGAATCCATAGTCTGCATGTCTTCCCAGATTCATATTTGTAGCTTGAATTGTGCTCCTGTGAGGGTATTGGTGTCATGGAAATTATCCAATAATTATAAATCTAGATTGTCTCCCTCACTGTTATTGGCTGTTAAACATATTTTAGCATGTCACTGGATGTAGGGGATTTAGAAAGAAAAGAGACAGCCATCAACCAAATATACTTTATCAAGACGTTTACCCCGTAGACAACATTGGTTAATTCACACCATGGGAAACTCTGGAATCCAGTTTAGAATATATATCTCATTGTCATCCATCTCAGGCAGTGAAGTATTTCTATAAGTTCCTTCCTGTCGTTGAAGAAAAGACTGCTTTTGTCATGTCAGATAGGATTCAACAGTTAGAAGACGCTCTCAGTTAGATACAAGACATTTTAAAGGCATTCGTGCAGTGCAGAGAAAAACGATAGCTGATCAGGGCTCCCAGCAGGGCTTAATCCTGACACTCCATTGTTGGTGATGTGTGGTGATTCTTTCTCTTCTCCAGAACTTGATCTCATGGATCTCATCGGGGAAGATAGAAAATGGATGGTGGGGAGGAAGCTGATGCAGGTGAATGATACACTGACTTCTGAAGATGCAGGACTCCGGAGCAGCAAGAACTGCACAGAACCAGGTAACAGTGATGGCCTCCATGTCCTTCGGTTATGGCTGACGATGAGTTGGGTGACATGGTTCTTTTTAAAGATGTTTGGGGTGTGTTATCAGAAACTTACATTTGATTCTAACAATGTGAAGATCCTGTATCTAAAGACCTGTCTTACCTTTAGTGTGGATAAACAGTTGTCAGTGTGTTCCCAATGACCTTAGATCTTTTGATATGGAAAGTGTTTCAAGAAGCCATGTGTGTGTGTGTGTGTGTGTGTGTGTGTGTGTGTGTTCCTTTTTGGAAAGACGTAGAGAAGGACCTTACCAAGCATCTTACAGGAATTTCTTAAACAGAAATGGAAAGAATGAAGACTAGATACTGTCTAGTCTACCCTCAAAATACTGTATAACCTATGGTCCCCAATTAGCAAGGCCTATGGTTACTGTATGCTATTATCAATAGCTCACAAGCACCATTTTCAAAGGGCAGTTAAGTATATGGAAGCTACACTTAATTATAAACAAAAATGGCTGTGAAGGGTTTGAATGCCCATGTCAAGTGAATAGTTGTGGACAACCGTAGGGACACAGATATATCAAGGTCTGTCCTGAACAGACAGGAGATTGAAGGTGCAGGTTCTACTCCGTGAACTGTGTTGGTGTTCTTGTCTGGTAGTTAAACAGTTTTTAAATGCATTTCAATTAGTAGGCAAATGGTAAGTGGGATGTATGGCGACAGGAATTGTGGTAGTGGAAATCCCACTTTTACCTTTGGGGTAGAAAGGGTGGAATTAAAGAAGACGTGGTGGTGAATAACCTTCATTGACTGTTTGACTATATGCAGGGTTGGTGGAGGTGAAATGATTCTCGTTCCTGCCAGTGTGTCTTTCTTTGTGGGGAGAAGGTAGGCAGCCTTGCTGTTGGGGGCACTGCTCACTCTGTTAGCAACTGACCCCTGACAGAGGTAGGTGCAGAAGCGTCAGGTTCATTGAAAGCCATTCCAACTGAAAAAATGATTCAACTTCAGAGGTAGCAATAAAAATGCCCCGGTTGATAAAACAAGCAAACAAACAAAAAGCTATAAAGTTAGCATCTCATAAATTGCTAAAAGAGAGTACAGAGAGGAAGAGATGAAAGGTTTCAGGATGGAGGTGGATGGATGGCAGTGCAAGAGCTCAGGCACACTCTACAGTGAAGACCATGACGTGTGTGTGGAAATGCCACTATTAAACCCACTGTTAGGTACAATTAATATATGTTAACAAAACATTAAAAATTATGGTTGCAAAGGAATATGAGGCCAGAATTGATACTCTTACTTTACTCACCTGTAGACTGACAAGGATTAGAATTCAATTTGGGACCTGGACTCAGAAACAGACCACAGGGAAAATAGAATGCCTGAGGCAGAGAGTCCCGTTCATATTCTAGCATGTTGGGACTTGCATTCTTCAAGAGCCCCTCCTTTTCCAAACTGTGGGGACCACTCCCTTGCCTAAATGCTGTTGTTGTAAAATGTCTCTAACTGCACTCTGACTGATAATATTCAGTGACAATTCAAATCAAATGAATAGGACCAGTGAGGTGGCTCAGAGATGAAGAGTACCAGGGCTTTCTTTCCTAGTACTCACATGCCTGTAACTCCAGTTCTGGAAAACCAACGCCGCCTTGTGGCCTCTCATGCATCAGAACTATCTATGGAACAGAGGTGTACATGTAGAAAAAAATTACCCATGCACATAAAACTCATTAAAATTAAATAAAACCAAAATGACATAAAATAAAAAACATGCAGATGCTCCAGATATTTAGTTGTATTATCCGTCTGTCAGATACTCAATTGCTGCATATGATTGGCAGATGTTATCACTGGGCAGAACAGCTCCTGCAACATGTTTATCAGCATGGAAGAGATTATCAAGAGACTGAACTAAAAACTCCAGTGGTCTCTGGACATATTTTCTGTCTTACTAGTTCCCTTTCAGACATCTCAAAAATGAAGGATGTGTTTACCTGTGATCTCCATTTCCAACCTCTAACCTAGATCTTAGAGTCACATATAAGTTTGAATTCTAGCTTGGAACCTATGGGCTTTGGGCAATATGATCACATTCTCATAGCCTGTCAGCTCTTAGAAATTCTGGCAATCATTCTGACCTTTCACAAGGGAGAGCTGGTACTGAAGTCATAAATTGTGCGATAGTTGTATAGTAAAAGTTGACTTGCAAACGTCCTGTGTCTCCATTTCAGGTGAGTCATGATGCAAGATCCCTAGAGTCAAAGTCCATGGCCACTCTCCACCAGAGGTGGCCAGAATCCTTCTGTCAGCCACTCACACTCTCTAGTGGTCCAGGGACGAGCAGCTGGTTAGCTGAACCATGAGGATCAAGTGCCATTATCTGTAAGACAAGCTTTGAAGATGGTAATAAACACCATCATCTCTGCTGACCACTGATAGTGATGTGATCAAAACATGGCAGACATGTGTGACCTAGCTGGCTCAGTGCCTTCCTGAGATGAAGAGATAGATGTATAAGACAAAAATTAAAAGCCAAATCACAGGTAAGGCTGTGATTTAAGGTTATTACTTTAATAGTGCCATCAACTCCCATTCCATGGGGATATGTGCGAAGAGCCCTAGTGGATCTCTGAAACCACAGAAAACACTGAGTCCTACTGTACTGTATTAGTGTGTGTATATTTCTTATATATGCATACTACAATAATCTTTAATGGAGATGAATAATATTTACTGATAATAAAATAAAACAATTATATCAATATACTATCATAAAAGTCATGTAAAAGTTATGCACTGCTCAGGTCTAGAATTTTCCATTTAACATTTTTGGATCATGGTGACTACAGGAAACCAAGGTAAATGAAACTGTGGGTCAGAACGAGGCGCTGCTGTGTTCATCTCTACATCAGGCTTTGGCTGGAGTGAACTGTGGCAGGTCCATTCACCCATCATTGTGAGCACGGTGAATATATCATTGTGCTGGATAAACACAGTGGTGTCTGCTCCCAGAAGTCTTAAGGCTGGGGCTGGGAGTGTGTGGTTTCTGGATGCTTTCCCTTCCTATTTGTGATGCCAACAGTAGCCCTGCATTGATAAAGACGATGGACCGGGGTTCTCTCTGTGGAGGGTGATTGTTTGCATAGGCACTTGAACATGCTGGGTGCCAGTTGAGCTGTAGCCACATGAGCCATGGTGTCGAGGTCATAGGCAAGAGTTATTGTAACATTTGTCCCAAAGCACAGTCTGTTGCCATTTATGTTGTCCCAGTTTTCAGTTCCAAGACTGTGTCCTCGGAGATCCTGTTTTGGATGCTGTTAGAAGAAGCCTGTAGATTCAGGATCGGGAGGTAGAATTGAGACATTTACTCCCCCTGGTGCTATGCAGCTGCTTTGTGTCCCAGAGGTTTGTTTCTTCAGCTATGAAATAGAACCCCAGCTTTCATCCCTTCCATTACACAAACCCACTAATTTAGAGAAATCTGAAGAATACTCAATAAAACTTCTACCCCAAGTCAGTCCCCCGGCTTCTCCTAATAACTTTCTTGCATTTACATAATTCCAAGTCATCCCAACCTTCTCCCTTTCCTTCCTCCCCCCACCTTTTCCTCAACCCCCTCCTCTTCTCCCTCTGCTTATCTTTCCTTCTCCCCAAAGGTCAATAGCCCAGAACAACCTAATTTGCAGGCAGAAGCAGAGTATGGCCTCTTATAAAATTGTGATGTTATATGTGACTGGTCTTTCAACATTGGGGTGTCTTACTTTTTACAAGATACTTACCACTTTATGAATATATTATTTTAGGCATTTTTGGTTTCTAACATATTTAGTCACCCCTGGTTTTAGTGGAAACCTATCATTTTTCCCCTCTAAAACAGAGTAAAAAGACTGACCTCCTAGCTCCAATTTTTTTTGACACAATTGTTCCAGCTTTCTGTAAATGTTTGAGGCTGTTTTCTTAGCCTGATGCTGCTGATTTCATCTGAAGTTTGGAAACATATTACATTTTTTTTTTTGGCAAATAACACTTGAAATTGTTTACTCAGATGATCTATTAAGAGAAATTTCACTTTGAATAAATTTGATCCACAGAAAATTAAGTTAGCTAAATGTAATCTTGAGGGTGGTAGACAACGGCAGCAGAAATGCATTCCTCATAGTAATTGTGTATGTGCGGCAGGATTTTATTTATACACTTAGAAGTGAGCTTCCAGAATCTTCTATTGTTCTCTGTTCTTTGATATTTTATGGAAATGGGTCTCTTCTTAGGGCACTTCTCTCAAACATTTGAAGGAGAAAAGTAGCTGAGGTTATAGGCTTTGGTGTGAGGCTCTTTAGACAGAAGATCAGCTCCTGGCTCATTCTGTCCCTTGCCTTCATTGGGTCTAAGGTATGTGGAGGAAAGAAAGATACCTGGACCTGTGCTGCAAGACTAAGCTGAGATTGGCAAGAGACTGTCTTAAGGAATGTGTCAGAGATCAATTGTTCGTGGACTGATCAGAAACTGTATAACCTAGGAGGTAAGTGGGGATTGGAACAGCAGATGAGGCAAAAGGAAACAAGGTGAAGTGCGTTCAAGGAATAGGTATAGTGGGAGACAACAAGAACTTAGACACAAATGGGCAAAATCCGCACAAGGTTCTGACAGTGAAGAGCATGCCAAGGTCCCTCTGTTTAGGGATTTAAAAAATAACATTGGAGGTGAAAGATCAATATTCAGATGAGAGTAAACAACCAACCCAAAGGTGACAGGACTAGAAGCCATGTAGGGCTCCCCCAACACACTCAGTGCACACATGCACAGATGACCCTGAGGCTCATATTATCTACACTGGACAAATAGGAACTTAATGCTGACTCAAATGCAAGCTTATAGTTTTTTGTAAAAGTAAGGTTGAACAGATAAAAATTTAAAAAATACTTCTATCAAATACATGAAAAACATTAGAAATAACTGTAGATTTATGTTAAGGTGATAAATGACTGGACAGTGGGGAGGTAGATGGAGAAAAGGTAGGAAAACAGAAGAGGAACAGAGATTGGAGAAAATTCAGGATGTAGCTGGAGAAAGCAAACTTAGATCCTGGTGGCGGTAATCAGACATAGGTAGGTACAAATATTTAAAGAGATTCTATAGGTCTTTATCTCATATAGAAGGGCAGTTTGTATCTTTGTCTATTAGATATAATCTTATTATGTAGAAGGTTTGTTAATTGAGAATCTGTTATATAAACCCATTTGAACAGTTACTAGGCTTTGGAGTGATGTTTGTGATGGGAGGTGGAGGAAAGAAGAAGCTGGGGTGGTGATTCTACCCAGGAAGGAGGCAGTAGGGCAGGTGGAGTGAACCACCTGGGAAGGGAATCGTGTGGAGGGAGAGGCTGTGGACCAAGTGACAGAGTCCGTGTGCTCGGCTCCATACTAAAAGCAGCGTCCGAGGAGAGAACCCTTGGGGCCGATAAAGACATAAGCTCTTCCATTTTTAATGTTTACTGCAGCAAATAACCAATTGTAAGTACCTCAGTGTTATCATTGCTGGTGTTGAACCCAGAAAAATAAAATGAAATTTAAAGGCTGAAAATTCATACATTATTGCTCAAGGTAAAAAAAACTTTCACTAATGTCTCTTTGCAGATGCATTTGTCTTCTCTCTCTCTCTCTCTCTCTCTCTCTCTCTCTCTCTCTCTCTCTCTCTCTCTCCCTCCCTCCCTCCCTCCCTCTCTCTTTCTCTGCATGTTTGTGTGTGTGTGTGTGTGTGTTGCCCTATTTCTATCCACCATATTCCCTTGAGATAAGGGTCTCACTGAACTGGAAGCCATTTTTACTAGACTAGCTTGACAAAGAATTTCCCAGGCTCCTCCTGTCTCTACCTCCAGTGTTAGGTTTCCATTTCTAGGTTGACAATGCCTGGCTCTTACGTGGGTGCTGAGGATCAAACCCAAGTCCTAATGCTTATGGAACAAGCTCTTGTCCCCACTGACCCATCTCTAGCATTGTGGATGCAGTTTCCTCAATGATTCAAAAATAGCAGCTACTCATATTCCTACAGGGAGAAGATTAGAAACTAGTGTGATATGCTTTTTAATTTGTGTCAAACTTTTCTGTTGAATTAGTTGGATGAGGTAGTTGCTGCTATAAAAGGTTTGTGGCTTTAAACCAGAGACATTTCTTTCTCAAGCAGAATTCTGCTCCCTGATTGGCTTTGTTAGACGTGGTTCCTAACTTTCTGGTTCTATTGTCTAGGGTATTTTGTATCCTCAAATGAGGCTTCCAAGGCCCCTTGTTTCTTAACATTGAGGATTCAAATCATGGAGATTGGGCATAGGAGGGTTGGTCATCTGTGGCCAAATTCTATAGGCTAGAATTGAGTTACATGACAAAGGAGGCCACAGCATAAATATTATCAGAATGTAGGAAAAAACCAAAACAAGTCTGGTGAATAGCTATCTGGATCCTACTACATTAATTTCTTCCAAAGTTAAGAAAAAAAATTCTGCTTTTTATTAAAATGATGTGCTGGCTTTATGTTAGCATGACACATATTGGAGCAGAGAGGCTTTTGCTGAGAAAAATGCCTCTACAAAATTGGGCTGTAGGCCAGCCAGTAGGACAGTTTTTTAGTGATTGATGGGCCATCATATGGAATTGTAAGCCAAATAAACCCTTCCTAACTTGCTTTTGGTCATAGTGTGCTGTCATAGCAATTGTGGCCCTAACTAGACCAAAAGTCAACGTGTGTCACTGTAGAAAAATCATAATTTAAATGATGCCTTTTAGGCCCAGCTTCAGCCCTTGGTTTCATTGTGACAGTCTTCACTTGACTAAGGTGACACTGTTGATTCTCCCTTCTCCCTGGGAAGGTTACCCCTGAGGTAGAAATTCACCCAGTTACAAATTACACGTTTTCATCGGTTGAAAATGATAGCTGTTTTTAATGTAGGTAAGGTCATTAAATGTATGGGAAGAATATGAGTTATGACGGAAATCCTACATCCCAGTCCATCATTTTCACCTCTTTGATGTTATGTGAGGTTTCCAAATTCTCTGAGCTCCATTGCTTCCTGTAAGGGGCCGATTAAAGGGTCACCTTCACCAATTGTATAGTCACTAATGTGAGCTTTGTAGAATTGTTGGGTCCTCTGTGGTTGTTGTCTGAGTATAATGAGTTGCTTCTCCCTTTAACTTCTTTCCCAGAAATGAAAAAGAAGACAGATGGACAGAAACCACACAGTCACTATACTATCCTGTAGACTCAATAGAACATGGCCACAGTATTAGGATCGCTTGAAGGATGACTAGAATTTTCAGGTCACCAAGACACATTTCTCTCACAGATGGAGAACAAGAAGAGGACAGACAGGGATTATTTAGGAGACTTCTGACTTGAGAAGGCCAAAGAGGCGAGTCTGGGGACAAAGAGGATAAAAGGGAGTCATAGTCATCATAAGTTTAAAAGACTTGGGCTCTGCCAGCTTTTAACTTTGACGTCCTTTCAGATCTTCACGACATTTAATTGAGATCTTTCTTTCTTTTTAAATAAACTATTCTCTAACCTAATCTGGTAAGTAGTGTCTGGAGTTCTTCTGAAAGGCAGGCAAAGAATGATAAACCATCCTTTGATGTAAGGCTCTTGAGGGTGTATTTGTAAAGCATGTTTGGATATTCTGGGTATTTTCATGTTCATTAGCTTGCTGGAACAGTTTGGCTCTTGGAGTAAATTCATCCAACTCAGACTTCCAGTTTAGGAATAACTAGCCTGTAATGCCCATTTGATAAGTAAATAATAAATAATTCAAAGTCCAGACTCACAATGGTGAGGAGAATTTGAGGGATTCCTAGTCTATTCCAAATCCCTTTCCTTAAAGTTGGTCTTAACAAACAAGAGCCCTTGGGACAACATTTTATGATAAAGCTTTGTAAGAAATCATCACATTTATACGAAACACATCCCTTTGTGTGTAGTCAATGCCTCCTCTTGTCTATTAAGGCTTAATCGAGCAGTTGCAGATTACACGGTATGCCAAGCAAAAGTTAATTATTCTCTGGCTCTTCAAAAACTGTTTGTTACCTTCTCCGTGCTAGACTCTGACACTAAAGTCTCATGTGGCCTGAAAAGGAGCTTAAACCAAGAATGAGTCTCTTAACTTCTTTGTTTCTGACCCTGATCATTCCTGTGCCACATTAAATATATCTATATAATCCTTAGTATTAGCAGCACTGGGAACTACAATCTTTCCTGTCCTGTCTCCTCTGTTCAGCTCATAAGGAATCCAGGCACCCTTCACCACCCCAATCCCACATTTCTTGAGCACACACTGTGAAGACTGTAAGAGATCACTCACAAAGGCTCAGTGACACATAGAGGACTGTGGTTAGTATTTGTGCTACTGATTCTTTAACTTGGGGACTTGAGAAAAGTAAAGTGAATTTGACAAGTATTAATATAAAAATCCAGGATTAAAATAGAGATAATTTTAACTGCCTATTTGTGCAGGGTACAAGAACAGCCTATTTGTATAAACATAAGTCACTAGATATGTCTTTTATAGAGAAACAGGAATTCCACATATGACAAAATCTTGTTGCTTTACCAGGAGCAAATCCAGAGAGCGACCACAGTTTATGGCAACTCAGAGCTTTAGATGAAGTATGCTAGGTTGTGTGTACAGAATGAATCCCAGTGGCTGAACAAGAGTCGAACCATTGTGAGCAGGTGCAAATGATCTAGAGGGTTTCCGAGTGTGACTCTGCTTCCCTTGCCTTGGCTCATTTGGTTGCTGTACCAGAACTCTGCAGAATGCTTGACTCTGAAGGAGAGAGATTTATTGCTCTCATTCCTAGAATCTGGAAAGTAAAAGGAAGAGATGCAGAAGGTTTGGGGTATGGTGAGGGCACACTTCCTCGGTTTGCAGATGCCACCTTCACTCTCTGATGTCCTGTAGTGTTAAGCATTCTTTTTAGACTTATTTATTTCTTTTAGACTTATTTATTTATTCTTTGTCAAGCATTCTTCTAAGACTTATTTATTTCATTTGTATTTACATGAGTACTTTGAATGTCTGTGGGGGCATCAAGTACATGTGTGGTGCCCATGGAGGTCAAAAAGAAGGTGTTGGATGTCCCGAGTTATGACTTATCAGTTAGGAGTGGACAGAGTCACTCTATGGGACTACAGAGTTGAACTCGTGTCCTCTGCAAGAGCAGCAAGTATTTCTAACCACTGAAACATCTCCCTAGCTATCTCTGTAGCTAAATACCTACTGGTCTAACCTCTAAAGAAAGATACATGATACATTAGATACTTTCCCTTCCCTGTATTACTTTCTCATTCCCTATTGGTCTTTCCTGGGATAACTGCCTAAATAAACATTCAGCTCTTGAGCTCTCCATCTGCATCTAGGGGATCCTAAAGTGAGCTGAGGTATTTGATGGCTAAGGTGCTATCTTTGATGGGTCATTTAAAAACCATAAATTACCCACTAAAATCACCTCAAAGGGGACAAACAATAGGCACATTAAAAAATGATACCTAAGGGATTTTTCAGGGACGGAATTTGTTGGAAATAAAAGATCTTATTCCATTTGAAGGCCTTAACACACACAATTCTCACTTTAAGGCAAGAGCCTGTTTTTCTTACCTAAGTATCTTTACCTTAGTGGAGGCAACTGTAGAGTTCTTTCCTCTCTCTGATGCTATGACTATAATAAGAAAATTGCCAAAATCCTGAAGGATGCTACTATATAGACTTCCTGGCTCCCAGAAGCTTCCATGTCAAAATCACATGGCTATGTAGACAGTGGGTCAAACAACTCTCTCCAATTTCTTAGCTCCACACCACCATAAATAACATAGCTAGATTTCTTTCATCATACCTGGAGAGACAAGACTAGCCAGAATCTTTTAAGAACAGACCTTTCGCTCACCCCACTCTCTTCCTAGTTGAGTCCACAGTTCAACTTTGAAGAAATATGAAGGGGAGGATTATGGGTACCCAGTCTTTGTTAAGTTTCTTTTCTTGGTAATGTTTTCAGATACTACAAAAGTATAAATATGTGACCAAAAAAAAAAAAAAAAAAAAGACCCAAATTTGCAAGGCTTTTCCCAGAGAGAGAAAACCACAACTACATAAACATTTACCCAAAGAGTTCATCATTGTGTATGTATATCAAGAATATATCTATGCTTCAAAATGTGAATAATTCTTAAAGGTGGTATGCTAAGAAGCCTTATCTCATCTTATAACATGGTTCTAGAATAAGCATGAACTATTCTATAGTAATAGGACATATGGTTGGGAGGAAGTGAGATGAGCTGGGAAAGTTTTGGAAACTGAATTCAGGAATGTTCCTGCGATCAAGTTTC
The DNA here is from genome assembly GCF_963924665.1 of Micromys minutus. Lineage (NCBI taxonomy): Eukaryota > Metazoa > Chordata > Mammalia > Rodentia > Muridae > Micromys > Micromys minutus. Next base: position 50,254,098 of record NC_137952.1, read on the forward strand.
CCCTTTATCTCCAGGGTAGTTGGATGTAGATGTGTATAGCTGTTTTTAACTCACTGATGGACTAAGGGTACACTTTAGATTTGTGGACTTTGTTCTGTGGGTACATGTAGCCCCTGAAAAGAAGGGAAATAATAAACTTTAGTTAGTGATATTTTATTTAACCTATTCATGGGAGGGAATACAGTTTGTTTAATATTTGATCTCAACCTGGCCTTGAATCAGAGATTATATGAGAGAACGCATCAATTTTTGTAATTACTTTGAAATGCACCAAGGTATGACAGATCAATGAATGGATACAGGCCTGGCTACATGGGAAAACTGGTAAAATAAGATAGGAATTGTAACGCTTCCATGATGGGTCTGTGGCTGTCCACTCTAAGTTTCTCCCTGTCTTCCTGGATGTTTGCAAATGCCCATAATAAAATGTTTGAGAAAAAAATAAAGGCAAGATTCTTAAAACTGAAAGGGGAGATCATGAATGGAAAGTTTCATATGAATAGCATGTAAGATTGTGACATTCTCACACAATTGTAGACTTGCAGTGATAACTATTGAGAGAGTGTTAGCTAATTCCTGGGAACTGCTAAATTGAGCCAACAGGTGCTAAGATTTTTTTGGTCTGGACATCTTAAAGAAACTATCTTTTTCTATGTTAGCAATGCAAAATCACTCTGCAAAGGGGGCAGGTATCCTGCCTAAAACCAGGGTCACTGGATTAAATCTTCCAGCAGAGGGAGAGAAGCAGTTATGTGGCTATTCAGTATTAAATAATTCATTTTAATAAGTCAACCTGAGGTAAAAATGCAATATGCAATGGAAAAGCATAGAAAGTAGGTAGCTTCTATATCTGTGGGACACAGGCCACCTGTTTTTAAGTGATCTGACTGAGGTGACATTCAAAAGATAAGCATCCATGTCACTACTCAGAGGAGGAATGGGGTGTCATCCTAACGTTTGTGTGTTTCCTAAATTCACATGCTGAAATCCTAGCCCACAGGAAGTAGAAGCCAGCAATGGGATTGAGATCTTTATAAAAGAGAGTTCACAGGTAGAGCAAAGAAGGCACACCTTAGGGATCTTTCATCCAACAGGGGTGGGGGAAGACCAGCTTTTAATAGCTATGCCTTGAGGTTCTGGCAGTTGAAAATTGGGCCAGTGTGTTCTCAAGAGCTAATGGTGAATAGGGCTCTACAAACATTGGATCATCTGCTGCTTTATTCTCTGCACATGTCCCAACAGCCTGGGAAGCACACCCTAATCCTAGAGACTTCACAGTGCTCTCTCTCCTTCCTCGGAATGTGCCTACTTGTTTGTCTCTCTACGGGCAGGAGCTCAGGTTTGCCCCTCCATTTTGTATAGCCGTGTTTGCTCAGTCACTGATGGAGGCTTACAGTTTGCAGTAGACTCAGGTCTGTGAAAGGGGGAAAGGGCTCATGGAACTCCTGAAGGGTTTCCCCACCTTCCTCACTCTCTTTTACCACCTCTGTCCTGGTGTCAGACTTGTGAGGACTTCCGAGGAAGCTCCAAACTTGTCAAAATTGCACAAATGGAAGCCTCAAGAGACTCCTACCTTGGGCTTCCCTGTCAGAAAAGAAAGGATTAATTGTCAACAGAGCAGATATTTTTATTTTGCAATCCTGGAAAGTAAGCAAGTCATGTCTAGAAGTGTTCTTGGGACCTGAGCCTAGGACTCATATACACTCAAAGAGAAGACTCCTGGGGACTGTATCTATGTTAGGAACATTGTATTGTTGCAGACACCCTGCCTACCTCATGGCCCTTGGCAGGTATGAGATTTCAGGGACTCACACGGGCTTTGCTAGCTCAATAGTTCAAAGCAAATGGATACACATCTTCAGGCAACACTTTAATCTCTCACCAGGCTCTGCCTTGTGTGAAATGGAATTTGTCTTTCATACTAAATCACTTTTCAAAGAGAGTTGGTGGGTTTAAAGTAAGGAGCCCTACACTCCTGTTGTTCAGCTCTTCTGTGATTTTTCTTTTTATGAAGATTTTCAAAGGCAGAGCACAGCTATCTTAGCAAAGGCTCTTGAGCACAAAGCTGTCACAGTAGAGGGGATCCCTGGTCTAGGAGGGGGCCTGTGGATCCCTCAGATGAACTACAATACAGTCTCAAGGGAAGAATTGCACCTCATGGCACGTTTATGCCCGCTATGGCTGAGGATCTTGGCCTGCTGGGTACCTCCATGATGTAGCTAGCCATCGAGACTGTCTGATAGGTAATATGTGGCAGGGGTTGTGTACCTTCTGCATCTGAGTACTCCAGGCAGTGCAGTCTCTATTAGGTCCTCTTCCTTGGGATGAGTTGATCTTGGCATCTGGCTACCATGCTGGGAGGAAGCCAAGGTGTCAGGAAAAGACACATGCAAGTTCTCCAGTCAGCAATCCTAGCTGGCTTAACTACTAAACATGTGAAGAAAGACATTTCCTGGATGACCTGCCTTGGCGGCTGTCTGATAACGACTTCAGAAGAGGAGTTGTGCAGAAAAGCTCCAGGTACTTCCGGATCCGGAAAAAAGTAATGAAACAGACTGTGGTTCTTTGGCTCTGTCAACTTGGTTAGTTTGTTCTGTAGCCACAGTATTTGATGCACTCGTATCCCCACTGAGCCACTGCGGAGGAACCTCCATGGCCAACAGAAGATCTCCATCACTTGTCACTGTCCTACATCTGTAGTGACTGTCCACTTCTTGTTTCCACAGAAGTCATCATCACAGGAAAAGGGACAGGAGAGATATTGCTCTTTCTGTGACTCAGTCTCCAGATTTTTTTTACATTGTTTGTGACTTAGAGGCAGACATAGGTTTCTACCACACCGATCATTAGATTAATGATCTGTTTGGTGTTTGGCTGTTAGCATTTGCTGTTTTTCTCTCTACAGATAGGATCACCATGGCGACAGCAGCTATGACACACAGTTCTCCACTTATACTATACTCTAGACTCTGACCCTGCTGACCAGATTTGCTTAAATTTATTTCTTAAAATTATGTTTGTATTGTTGGGGGGGCTTGTGCATGCTATGGAGTTTGGAAGAGTATATCAGATCCCCTGGAGCTGGGGATACAGGTGTTTGTGAAAGAACCAGTGTAGGTGCTGGATACTGGACTAAGGTCCTCTGTGAAAACAGTCCATGCTCTTAACCTCTAGTCATATCTACAGCCCCACTAACTTGACCATAACTAAACCCTGGGCCTTAGAAAGCAGGGGCTTTAGTTTCCCTTCCAAGTTTTCAGTTTTTCTTCTATGAACCCATGCTGGGACCTTTATACTGTCTTCTTCTCTGACATCACCTTGTGCTCAGTCCAGAAATGGCTGATTGCATGGCTCAAATCAAGAAAGGAAATCTGCAAAGGCAGAAGCCATAAGGGACTAATGAGCAACCCCAGACAGGGCAGGCGGGACACTTTCCCAGTGATTTCATCACATACATTAGTGCCATCAACTCTCAAAACTCACAGATATAAAGCATCCCTATGGCCCTGTACCCAGGTGATGCTGGAATGGCCTTTGTAGAATCATCCTGAGGTGCTGTACCTTCATGTCCTTGATATGTGTAGCAATGGGAAGTTCATTCCTTACCCCTCTGCAGAGCCATTAATTGGCAACCACCTGGGGTTATTAAAGTCATCCTTTTGAAGAGCCAGTGTTAGCTGCTTCTGTGTCATTTTGGGTTTGTAGAGTACATCTTAAGCCTTTTCCACTTGCATATCTTTTAATTCAGCCATTGATTTCTTCTTCATTTGGGCTTTGTTCTTCAGCCACCTTTTACTGTGACATGGTTTGGAGAGCTCCTGCCCATAATCACCATTGTCTTCTTGCTCACTTTCTGTCCTCAGTACCATTACTTTCCTGGTCGCCTTCTAGCTCAAATGTCCAAATGTTCACCTTCTTCCCAATCCTTAAGCATCAGCCTGCTGCTGCATTTGAACTGCATGTGAAGAATTGAAAACCAATGGAGCCCATGAATAGTTCTTAGAGTTGTTTCAGATGCCCTACATTCCTGAAGTGATATTCAAGTCTATGGGTTCTGTCCAAGGATGAGGAAGGAAACCAGGTACTTCCCAAGTGCCCCCTGAAGCCAAGGCTATGCTAAGTGCCCTGCCAACAGAGGCTCCTTAATTCTGGTGCGGTGCTGAGAGTCTGACATTCCAGTAGTATGTGTGGAGAGGTGGGCAGTGCTGGTCTTACAGTCCAGTCACACCTAAAGTGCTCCTTCCCAACACCTTGCCCCACGCTAAGCCCTGCCAGGGAACATCTTGTATGGATGCATTATTTTTCCACATTCTGAGCTTTTCCAGGTGGCTGATGAGACCTGGACCAGGCTGCTTCACTCAGTATCACATCCTCAGGATGTGGATTTTACCAGTCAATGAGGAAAGAAAACTTTGATGACTAAGCAGTTGCTTCAGTGAATCTGTGAAAATTCTGTAGGGCAGTTTTTCTTCCTTTAATTGAAGCAAAACAACAACAAGAACAACAAAACCTAGTGAAATATGACAAACTTTCAGGCAACTATTCTCAGAATTAATACATTTGGACATTTATTTGATAGAGCACTTGAGACTAGAAGTGATTCTGACCTTAGGTTATTTTTGGACTATTCGCTTATAGAAAATGAAGTATCCTGGATTGGAAGCCACAGCTAACGATGCAGTTCATTCATGCTCATATGCAGGTTTTGATCATGTCTGAAGATAATTTCATATGATATTTTAAATTATATGAGCATTAAACCAAGTTATGTGCACTGAGCTGTCAAGAGGTCAGGCGTGGAATCTCTCTTTTGTGGCTTCATATCGACTACTACTCAGAAAGCTTTGAGGTTTAGATTTATAGATTGGTCTCTGTATTTAATCCTTTTCTACTTTCAAGAAACAAAATCTTCCAGTCCAAATTTTTACCCTTTATATTTAATTGCCCAGATCTTTGACCTTAAGAAGAAACCATCCTCTGGTTTTGAATGCATCTAGCTTGTGTTTAATACATTTTAACCTCATGTGAATGTTAGCATAGGTGGCAACTGATTTCAGTGTCATTTTCAAATTAATGTAAATGTTCTCTTGCTTCATTAACACTAACTGCTACTCTCCCCTCCTCATCTTAGATCAGAGCTCTATGACTATGTTCTATCAGACTCTGGCTCTTTTTTCTGATTATGTATCTTATTTACATGTGGTCCAGCAGCCTGTATGAGGGTTGGTATCTGTTCTTAGCTGTGGGCATTAACATTCTCATCATCACCAGCAAGTGAGGAGATTTAAGCCAAACAGGTAAACAACCTGTCTAAGGTCTGAGTACAGTTGTGCAGCCAGAGAATAAGCCTACCCTTCCCATCTTAGGCTGGTGGTCTTTCTCACTGTTAACAAGATCACCCTTCAGGGCATAATACAAGTAAAAGTGGGGCTCCTATATCAGCTGAAAGTTACGGGAAGGAAAATGACCACTTTAAGAGTTGAGTGTAAACATGCTGTCAAAAGGTTACTCCTGTGTGTTAGCAGGGCTGTTTGTGGTGTCAAATTACCCTTTTGTGTTGTCCCCTCCAGATGTGAACAGTATTATCACCAACTCTCTGGTGGCTGCTGAGCAGAGCATCTGCTCCTGACTTCCTGCGTATACAAAAAACTTGAGAATTACCTTCATCAGGATATCTAGTACTTCTTAGAACTACAGTATCTCCAAACTCCTTCATGATACAGTCATTGAGGTCTTGAGTTAACATCTATTTTGTTTCTCATTTAAACTGAGATACAGTGCTTTACTGAGCAAAGTGGTTTTTTTTTTAATGATTTATTTATTTTATGTATACTGTAGCTGTGTTCAGACACACCAGAAGAGGGCATCAGATCCCATTACAGATGGTAATGAGCCACCATGTGGTTGCTGGGAATTGAAATCAGGACCTCTGGAAGAATAGTCAGTGCTCTTAATCGTTGAGCCATCTCTCCAGCCCTGAGCAGAATTTTAAAATCAGTTATCACCAAAAGGGATCAATCATGTCTTCTCTCATTTCTCTTTAAAATTCAGCACTTAAAAATAGCCAAGGTTTATACATTTCTCAGAAGGTGTCCAGTAACATTAAAGGTATCTTTTACTTTCCCAAGGAATAGGATGGTTGTAATGTTCTTCAAACTACCTGACTCTGTTCCATTTCATTAAAATTGCTCTGTGGGCAATTTGTGTTCCTAAGCAGATGGTGTTAGTGAGGAATAATGGTGTGGGTTGTCATTCCACCTACTCTGGAGGCAGTTTATGAGTTAGAGGCCAACCTTGTCTCAAACATGAAATTTCTCACATGCCATGCTGACTCTTTTACTGGGAAGTGTGTCTTAGGATCCCTCTACAGGCACCCTGACATGACCTGTTTAATTTCCTATTCATGACTTGGTAGTCCCTTTTATAAAGAAGTTCATTAGGATTGTGTAAGCTGTGGCCCTCCACACTGTGGGCCCACTTCCTGTTATGTGAGGTTGTCACAAGGAGGATGTTATCACCCATGATTCTGCCATGCCTAGACTGAACTGTGTTCTCTGTTAACAAATCTGTGGCCTCAATGATACCATGGAGAGGACTAGAGGTGTTAATCGCTGCCCCCCTTGTACTGTAGGAATTTTTGGTGACATAGTAGACAGAAATCCCATTCGTTCCCTAGGAACCTCTCTACCATTGCTCTTCCACTGGTTTCCATCATCCAGCTGCCCTAAATGGTCCACATCACTGCACGTACCCCGGAAGAGCCAAGAAAAGAGACAGGGAGGTTCCAAGATGTTCATCCTTGTGCTTTCTTTTCTGTTCTCAAAAGAAAATGAGAATGAAAATCCTTTAACCTAAAGACAATGATAAAGCGTTTACAAGGGAGGAAGTGTGTCAGGAAGTACTTACTACCAAAACAACAAATGAATGGAGCATTTGGGGGAAGCTGGGCTGTGAGAGAAGGAAGTGATGGGAGTTTATTTGTGGGCATGCTCACTGCCTAGCTGATTAGATAATCCACATACTGCAAACAAACCTGGGCCAGAATATTTTGGTCCCATCTGTGTTTTAAGAGCTGACTTTTCCCCTTTTTATGTTTTTGAAAGCAAAGCGACAGTTGTGCTTCTAAATTTACCTCTTCTACTTGGCTGCCTGTAATTGTTTGTTCGCATATGATGTGTGTGAGTTGTTAGCAGCTTTCTGTTGAAGATCAACATGACCAGGGGCTATCACATCCCTGAAAGAGCATGGTCCCTTGGGCCCCATTGAGATGGTAACTCTCAAATGTCACATTTCTTTCTACAGAATTGTATTCTTTTCCCATGGTTAGGTTTTCAGTTGTTTTGGTTTTTGTTTTCATTTTTTCTTTTCTATTTTCCATTCTATTTTCAGTGTTCTCAGGTTTTCTGAAAGAAATGAGACTATTACAGTCTAGCCCTGCCCCTGAGAACCCTTGAGAAGATGATAGTTTTTGTTGACCAACTCTGAAACTCTTACTTGTGCCAGTTTGTTTTTTTTTTTTTGTTACTATGACAACATACCTGAGTTAATCCATTTATAAGAAAGAAAATTGGGGCTGGAGAGATGGATCAGTGGTTAAGAGCCCCGACTGCTCGTCCAGAGGTCCTGAGTTCAATTCCCAGAAACCTCATGTTGGCTCACAACCATCTGTAATGGGATCTGACATCGTCATCTGCTGTGCAGATATACATGAAGTCAGAATATATATTTTAAAGGAAGGAAAGATTTATTTTGGCTCACCATTTCAGAAAGTTCAGTGTCTTCTCAGTTGGCTTTGTTGACTGTGTGCCTATGATGAAGTGGAGCAAAATGGTGGGGAGATTTCCAACACAGTAGCTAGAAAACAGTGAAAGTGGGCCAGGATTCCAACACCTCATTCCAAGACATTCCTCTATAACCTATCTGTAGCTAACTCTGCCTGACTTCCTGAAGGTCCCACCACCTATAGCGTCACAGTCCTTTAAAATGTGGGCCTGGGAGACGAGTTAAGATCCCAACCCTAGCACCATTCCTGAAATCTTTTAGCTTCTGGCCTCTTTGAATATCATCTTTGCACTCACATAGTGATGTGCTGGTACACAAACCACTTAGAGAGTAAAGGATTTGTAGAAAGTGGTGGCACACTATAAAGAGTGGGTGCCATGCTATAACTTGAGGCGCTGCTCTTCCTTGAACCCCATTCTTTGTCCTCTTTGTTTCATATTTTTTTATTCTTGTAAGAATTGCATACATAAGCACTGTATTTACATCATTTTATCCTTCCTTCTTACCCCTCCAACTCTTCCCACTTCCCCTTGCCTCTTTGTCAAATTCATAACCTCTTCTTCAATTATTATTGTTTTACACACACACACACAGACACACACAGACACACACACACACACACACATGCAGAGAGAGAGAGAGAGAGAGAGAGAGAGAGAGAGAGAGATGGGGGAGAGGAGAGGAGAGAAGAGGAAGAGAGAGAGAGACAGAGACAGACAGAAAGACAGACAGTCTGTAATGTTCACTCAGTGTTGCTCATGTGTAAATGTGTTTAGAGGTGACTGCTCGAGACTGGATAGCCTATCTAAGGATCCAACCCCAGAGAAAATGAATTCTCCCTCTCTTGGTACTCACTGTTTGCCTTTAGTTCTTCAGTGGTCCTAGTTAAGATTCCAATGGGCGCCTTCCCTGTCATGTGTAGAAGATATCATCTAGAGCAGACATCCTGGTCCTCTGGCTATTATAGTGTTTCTCCCCTTCTTCCAAGATGTTACTTGATTCTTGAGAATAGGCATTGCATTGTAGGTACCAGTTGGAATTGGATACTCTAAATTCACCTGTTCTCTGCATTTTGACCAGTTAAAGGTAGTCACCATCTACTTCTAAAAAAAGCTTCTTTGATAAGGGGTGAGAGCTACACTTATATATGTGTATAAGGATAAATATTTAGAATACAGCTAGGAATTATTTGGGTTCCAGAAAATGACAGTAGTAGGTTCTTCTCTTGGGTCCATAGCCTCTCCAGCCAATGGTAGTTGCCTAGGTTGACAATAACAGACATGAATTCCATCCTAATGAGTTGACTTTTAAGTCCAATTAGATAACCTTTGGTTAATCACAAAATATAAACTCTACTACTGCACTAGTGGAAATGTCTTGCAGGACCGGTCATTGTCACAGTTCTTGGGCTTTACAGTGGGGGTAGACTATTGATTAATTTCTCTGTTTGCAGTTTATATATAACATTCAGATACATTGAAAGGCATTTTCAGAAAGGAGAATTCTAGGATAGTTGAGAGCTAAATTTTTCCAAGACTTATACTTCTAGTACATTTTGTCTTGAGCAATAGAATTTACTTTCGAGTTTTGGGAGGCACCTGAGTGCACTGGAAGTAACCTATATTGTTTTGGGGGTTGTTTAGACTCCTTTATGGTCTTTACTCTTGATATAGATACTAATATAGCTTGAATCTCATAGGACACTGCCTAGCAACTGTGCCCCTGAAGTGCCTTTTGAGGACCCTTGACTGATTTTCCTTCTTAGAGTGGAGGCTTCCAAGGACTTCTGAACTGCTGATGAAGGTGTTGTCTGAAGTGAGGTGTAGGCCATGGTAAAGCCATGGAGAATTGAAAAATCATCATGTCACAGAAACTACATTAATGTGGCATTCCTAGACTAGATTTGGCACTACATGGTCCGTGACTCAGTTAGATGGTCTTCCAGTTTTACAGTCAGGTTACTCTAAAGCACAGGTGAAATAGCTTTTATAATTGTGCCCAATAGTGAATAGTGCCCAGTGTACCTGGAATAATTTGGGGACCCTCTCCTCTGTAGCATGTATTTATGTATGAAATACACCAATGCACTTAATGATTCTTAATGAACTTAATGCTCCTGCTAGTGTGAAAGGAAATGCTTTCATTTTTTTTTAAAGAAGATACACAAAAATGTCCCCAAATAAATTGAAAAACTCACATGGAGAAGGATAAAATTGAGGGAAAATAGGCATCTTGTTTGTAAAACTCTTTGTATAGAGCATTCAGGTAGAAAGCCCTTTGAGAGTTGAACCTTTGCCTCCCAGGACCTAGACTAGACCTTGGCATTGAATGGGTTCTAGTGAGGTATTTGGTGAATGAATGAATGAATGAATGAATGAATGAATGAATGAATACCATAATGGCTATAAATAACTGTTGTTGTAGGTAGGAGGTCCTATTTGAAACCTCAACATTTATTGGTCCTGTGAGCTGTGAGAAACAGCTAGTGACAGTGGAGGGCAGATTCTTGGATGAAGAACAGTTTGTGTTTGGCTATCAGAAGGATCCTGTCCAAAGACTCATTGATTTTGAATTAAATAACTAATAACACTTGACTGAGAAAGTAGATGTGACAGGTAGACACTGAAAATGTGTTCTGCTTAGAGAACACAGGCCATCCTCTCCTGTGAGAGATCTGATGCCCTTCACTTTCAAAGCTGCTGAGAGCCACAGTGATGGATCTGTCTGATTCCTTTCAAGTCTCCTTTTCCCAAACCAACGGAGCATCTTTCTGTTAATCTCTGTTAATTAGAATCCAGGACTCTGTAAAACATGTCTGGAGACAAGCCTGTCCAGAAGATGGGAGACCATGTTTGCTGTCTAGGACGCAGATTTCCATGTGCTTCCAGATCCAATTGTCTCACTATGGACAGCCAGTGAAAAACCTCAAAGGCACACAGCACAAAGCCCCAGAACCTCAGAGCTAACCATTTTGTCTGTTTTTCCCAAGCAGATGCTGGCTTGCTCAAGCCATCAAAGACATATAGTTGTCCTCTGTCAGCCATGGCTTCAACATGTGTCACTTCAGTTACCTATGATTAACTGAACTCTGAAAATACCAAATGGGAAATTTCAAAACTTTATAACTTTGAAATTATGTGTCATTCCAAGTATCAGTGTGACAACACATCCATCTGTTCCTGTCCTTCAGAGAGATAGAACTCCTGCATGTGAACCACCCCTATGTCTCATGTGTGCACCCATGCTGTGTATGCAGCCTTACCTATTGTCACTTAGTCACATAGTCTCAGGAATCAGATTGATTGTCATGATATAAAATGTTTATCTTCATTCCAAATGTTTCATGGAACAATGTTCCCCAAACACGGGTGTTGTGGTACTAGCAATTTCACTATGTTGGCAGAAGTTGTTTCCTTTAAATGAAAAGATGAGAAATTCTGACTTCTGGAAAAACTTGCATGTTGGGAGGTGAGATTTGAGAGAATGTATTCCTGTTTTTATTATATCACTGTGATTTTTATTAGCAATTGTTCTTTATAGCTTAGTACACTTAATATAGATGCCATCTTCTCTCACATGTAATTTATACATGTATACACACATATATGCATATACATATACAAGCATGAATATAAATTTTGGTACCATCTGCAATTTCATGCATGCACTAGTGCTAGCAAGCACAGTTTCATGTGCTTGGTTTTAATAGGAACAAAAGCATTTAAAAACCGAGTCATCATTATTTTCCAACATTGAGTTAGAGTCTTTATGACACTGAGATCCTTCCTCTGGGATGAACCTTTGAAACTGGTTAGAGAAGGGTGAGATTTTTCCCACAAGGTTATGTCATATTAACGGTAATTGATTTCGTTGCTGTGAGTTTTTCTAGTGGACTGATAAAGATACTGTAGAAGGCAATGGCCTCTCAAAAAATGTATTGGCCAACTCTGGTGTTACCAACTCTGTGGCTTTTTGGGGGGTCCTTCAACCCCACCTTTGTGAATATTGCTCAGATCACCCTTATAAAAAAGAATGCTCCAACTTAGACCTAACTTGGCTTCATTATAAAATAGGGAAAAAATAAACATGTAACGTTGATTTTGTTCTACACTGTACTATAAAAACCCAGACTCTAAACTATCAGTCTGCCTTTGCAGTCCCTAAGACACTGGCTGGGGGTCAGGTGACATCAGTGTTAGCATCAGGGAGCAGATGCTGGGAAGACAGCTCACCCTAAAGCCCCCTGTCATGCATTTGGGAAAGAGCCTGTTAAGATAGATTTTATCCTTGATTTATTGAGCTATTTGTTATTAAGTGGCCCAAATTAGCAATGTCACTTGCAAACACATGATGAAAAAATAGTAATCAGGCTGCACTGGTGGCTTCATTTCACTGTTAAGGAGCCTGCATTCTGACTTAAACATCTCATTTATCCAGAGTCACAGAGAAATCATTTCTATTTAAGTGGCTGCTGTTGATAGTGTGGCCCTTTGTATGTGGAAGAGCTCAATGAACGTTTGTTCAGTATAGTTGAATGAACAAAATATAGCATCTCTTCAAAGCACACAGCCTTTACAAAGAGATAAGCGTGTGATCCATATCTTTCTAAAGAAGACTCTATCCATTCTTGTCTTCTGGATCACACAGTGTCTGCCAAATGTGGATTGACATTCTACTGAAGCCATGGGTTTTGCTGAGGATGCATTTACTGTATTGTTTTATAACCCTGTGGTGCCCCCCCCCCCACATTCTCTTTCTATTATTTCTACTGCTTTCTAGGGTTGTCTTTAAATTGTCCACAGCCCCTGTTCTTGTCAAGATCCCTCTTGATTTCCTAAGAAATATGAAAATAGGCAAATGTATTGTAACTCTGGCCCTTCCCACTTCCTAACTGCAGAGCTCCATCCAATCTCTCCATTTCTCTAAATATGATCTTTATGTCTGCCACATGGTCTGTGCTTGACCTGAGAGTGTCAATATCCCTCTTCTGACCTCCTTACATACCAATAACACATGTGTTGTACATACATTTGTGCAGATGAAACTCTCACACACATAAAATAAATATTTTTTAAAATGCAGATTATAGGTCCCAGCCACCTAGATCTACTAAATCCCTTCTGCATGTGATCATACTCCTCAGATGTTCATCCACACAGTGGATTTTGGAAAGTAGGAGAGCAAACAAAACTCCAGCATAGGCATTTAAGGTCTTCCCTATGCAGAGGATGCATGAGCAACAGCCTCCACAGAACAGTAGAATATTTCTTTCTAGAGTGACCTCAAAAAAGCCCACCATTGCCACCCAGAATGTAGTGTGATGAGTCGGGAGTATAATCTGACCCCATAGCTAACTGTCTGTAAAGAAGCTCAGGCTGTGCCCTGAAGCTGAAAATTTGTTCCAAATAGTCCCAGGTGACCGTGCACACAGCAAATGTTGAGAAGTGAAGACTATTGTGTGTTCAATATTCCCTCTTCCTTTGTTAAATATGCTGAAAGAAATAAAGATCAATAAGCCACTATAAGAGATTAGTGAGTGGGCACACCCAGGCTACATTGTTCTCTGTGTGGCTAAGGGTGCTCTGGGGCTGACCTGTGGTACTTGGATATGCAGATTAGTGCCTCAGCCACTATTCTCACTCATGGGTGTCTACAGCCTGGCTGTCTATGCTCAATGGCTCAGACAGCAGGAACATAAACCGCCCAGCATCTCTCTCTCTCTATCTCTATCTCTCTACCTACATCCCTCCCTCCCTCCCTCCCTCTCTCTCTCTCTCTCTCTCTCTCTCTCTTTCTCTCTCTCTCTATCTCTCTCTATCTCTCTATCTCCCTCCCTCCCTCCCTCCCTCCCCCCCCCTCTCTCTCCCTCTCTCTCCATTCTCTCCATTCCCTTCCATGACTTACTTGCTTGTGAGTCACACTTTTCTGTATACAACAGATGTTGTATACAGGCGAGATGTGTATAGGCCAGATGTTGTATATAGGCCAAATATTGTGTATGAACCAGATGTTGTGTATGGGCATGCTTTCCTCTTCTTCAGCTACCTGTTTCTTTATCTATGTACAGGGTTTTTGTTGTTGTTGTTGTTTGTTTGTTTGTTTGTTTTGTTTCTGTTTGTTTGTTTTCCCCCCAAGAAAGACAAAGCAAATTCCAAGGACAGCCAGGGTGCTTGAAATCTGTGGAAACACCTTTCTGAGTTCATTCTTGGTTGTTCTTACTTTTTTTTCCCAGGACTTTCTTGAAAGCTTCTGTTTTCCTTTCCCTCTGTGGACCCAACATGCCTTCATCTCTTCCCCAGTCCCTTTCTACCTAAATGGACAGTTTGGATCTTCAGTTTTGTTGCTTACATATGTCTGTCACTTTGAGCTCCAGTAAATGAAGTTTTACCACATTAAACTTAAAGGCTCCAGATACAGGATTCCATACTTGTAGTGGGCAGTTTCAACCAGCAGGGTATGCTCAGAGGTTCCCTTTGCATGGTGGATCTTTTCAGGATGAGGCAATCACTCACAGCTTGATATACTTGATGGACCCACATTCCTTGAGGTTTTATGGGGCCAGGAATTCTTTCCCTATTTGAGGAGGCATGAAGATATGAGAGCTCAGCCTTAACAACCACATGCTAAGGAGCCAGGGAGAGAAATAGTTACTTCTATTAGAGGTCTCCATGTTGAGCTTGGCCAGGGCCCAGAGATAGATGGATACAAGGTTAGGAGTAAGGAAAGGCTGCTTGTAGAAGGCCAGTTTTAGCCAGCAAGAATCTTCAAAGGGAAACAGTTAATTTAACACTCACCTGGGAGGAAAATGGTCCTCCTCTGAAGAGGTGGATGCTGTAAGGTCAGGACAGTGTGCCAGCATGGTTGCACATGCATACACCGTTCTTCTTTCACCTCACATCTATAAATAACTTATTTTGCTCCCTGCACTCATTAAAATTCATCCTTCAAAGTGATTGCATGAATGAAGCAGTGTCCACAACACCTGACCACCTTGGGTATGTAATCTGAGGTCCATATCATAAGGCAGCCCATGTCCATCCGCCATATTGGGGACCATTTGACCTATACATTCTCTCTCATTCCCGTCACAGTGCTATGTAGTTTCTTGCTCATCTTGGCATTCAGTCTTCATTTGGAGGTGTGTATGTGTTATGTGAGTGTAAGTACACATGCATTTGCAGGTGTGAATTCAAGTGTGGCCTACAGAAAACGGCCTTAGCTGCTGCTCCTCCAATGCTGTGCATCCTTTTCTCCGAGACGAAGCCTCTCATAGTCCTGGACTTTGTCAATCAGGCTAGGCTAGCTGGCCAGTGACTTGGGGGACCCTGATCTGCTTCCTCAGTACACATGGGATTACAAGAACATGCTATCACTCCCAGTCTTTTGTCATACATCTCTACAGTGCTTTGTGATTATATTTGTCCCATTACTCTGCCCCTTCTTCCACCCAGTCCTTTAGTGGGTACTTGCCTCAGGTTCTGGTGACTGAACTCTCACCCATCTGTTTGAAAGGCAAGAGCTTTTTTTCCTGAACTGTCTCTCTAGCCCTCAGATTCATTATTGAAACCCTGGAGTAGTGAGTGTCACAGTGACTCTTAGAATGGGGTATTTTGCCATGAACCAAAATGGCCCTAGCTGGGTTTATTAATTGCTAATATGATTTTTTAAACTTGGAGTGGGCTGTCTCTGTGAGATCACTGTTGTATTCTGTAGGAGTGCAAGACACAGAGCTCTTCCTTTACCTTACCAGAAGGCTTTGTTTATGTTTCTGAGAAAGGTCAAACAGCAAACAGGCCCGGGTGTAATAGAGCATAGCTTTGATCCCAGTACCCAGGAGACAGGTGCAAGCCAGTCTCTATGCATTCAGCATGGTCTACACGGCAAATTCTAGGCCACTCAAGGGTACATGGTGTGACTCTGTCTCAAAAGGCTCTATGTGTGTGTGTGTGTGTGTGTGTGTGTGTGTTTCCATATCAGTGTGCCAGGAATTATCAACAGGTTACCCAAAGTGGGGACAGGTTTGAATTTAACAGGATAATCTTAGAAAACTGTCCAGAGTCCTAGTTATATGGAAGCTTGTAACCATTTAATATCTTTAGATTTTATATTTATATGGTTGATTTAAATTAGCTGAGTCATTTAAGCACATGTACTTGTCCTTAAAAAAAAATCCAAAGCAAGCCACATAGAGCATAAAATTAAACTCCTGGAGTAGAGTGCAGGGCGATGTCTCAGCGGGGAGTGTTTGCTGCTGAAATATGAGGACTTGAGTTCAGATTCCCAGAACTCTTGCAAACTCCCCCAGGCACAGCAGGGCAAGCCTGTAATCCCAACACTGGAGGCTGGAGACAGGCAGATCCCAGGGGCTCCCTAGTCAGGCAGTCCAGCCAAAAGAGTGAGCTTCAGCTTCCAAAAGAAGTCCTGCCTCAAATAAATAAACAAACAAATAAATAATAAATAATAAATAAATAAATAATAATAAATAATAAATAAATAAATAATAAATAAATAATAAATAAATAAATAATAAATAAATAAGGTAGAGAAGTGACAAAGGATCCCAGTGTTGACTTCTGGTCTGTACAAACTCTTGCATAGGAGAGAATTCTCACATACATGTGTATGCACATGCACACTCACATACACAAACACATGCATACATGTGTATGCACTCACACACTCACATACACACAAAAATGCATGTGCATGCATGCACACATATACTCACACACAATTCACAAACTCATGAACATGCAAACTCATACGTACACATACATAATGCACATACACCCTCCTCTATTTACCCCACGTTGCCTCTACCTGTGTTCCACAAATTACTGAGCCACTCAGGGTTTTGAGAGGGTGTAATTGCTGACTTTTTATGCATTCACAAGTTCTTACATGCATTATAAGACATCAGTGAGGCATAGCTTACATTCACTGAATGTGTAAGTATAAAAATTGCACGATTTCTGGGAGCTTGTGCTTTTTTTTGTTTTGTTTTTTTATTGTTGTTATTGGCTTTTGTTTCTATACCTCTATCTAGACTTTGTGTTACTAGAGATGAAGAAGGAGCTTTGTGCTGTGTCTTAGAGTTTCTATTGCTGTGAATAAACACTATGACTAAAATCAACCTGGGGAGGAAAAGCTTTACTCCAGCGTAGAATTCTCTCAAGTCACATTCTGTCACTGAGGGAAGTCAGGGCAGGAACTTGAGGCAGGAACCTGAAGACAGGAACTGAAGCACAGGTCATCGAGGAATATTGCTTACTGACATGCTAAAATGGCATGTTGGGCTCCCTTTTCTAGCACCTAGGCCAGGCAATCCAGGGGTGGTACTATCTACAGTGAGTGAACTCTTCACATCAGTCATCAATCAAGCAAAGCCCCGCCCCCAAGATTTCCCACAGGGCAATTGGTAGAGGCATTTTTTAGTTGAGGTCTCATCTTTCCAAATGACTCTAGTCTGTGTCAATATGACATAAAACTAGCCAGCACAGGTTGTGAGTTTTATTTCAGCTCTCAGGTGAAGCTTGTGGATTGCAGCTCATGCTTGCAGATTTTGGGCCTCAGAGCTCCACTGACCAGTAAGAGCCATTATAGCATTGTGCATTTTTTTACGGTGAGAGAGACCTACAGCATAGTCTGGCTTCTTAAGTGGTCCGGACTGATAGCCCCCCCACACAGGTAAGTCACTCTTACTGTTCTCATTTACTGTCCTTTGTACAGACAGCAGAGTCGGGACCCATGGCATGAAGACACACAAGAATGCCCCTCAATATTTTCATTTACTCTCCCTCTTCAAATATCTTTTTATGACCTCCTCTTCTTCATGGAAAAACAAGACAGAAGTGGAACTTCTGGGTGCTGCATATCATTCTAGAGGCAAAATAAAATCAGAGGTTCTTAAAGAGGGTAGTGGGTGAGTAGCTGATTCCTCGTGTTTATGCGCTGCGGTCTATGTACCTAAGTGACACTGAAACATCATCATCAGCATCAACAACAACAAATCATCATCATCATCAACAACCAACCAACCAAAGCGAAGATTCAGCCTCAGGCTGGACCATTTGAACTATAAGGCTCGACTTTGCCTCGCCTCTGTTTTTTCTTTTTCTTTTTCTTTTTCTTTTTTATTTGTTTTTTTTTATTTTTATTTTATTTTATTTTTTTTTGTTAGTTTAACAAGTCGGATTTTAAGATGCAACCAAGACTCCACAGCAAGTACATGTAGCTTTGGTACTCTGCTGCTTACCGTGAGCAGACAGGTAACAGCTTCCTGTTTCTGAAGAGGTTTGGTGGGCTGTGATCACACGTGTTTTTCCTTGTGCTTGACTCTTTTTCCTTCCCCTTTCAGAGCCAGGGAAGAGCTACACTGACCAATTTAGCCCTTTAGGGTTTTATTTGGTTGGTTGTTTTTTGTTTTTTGTTTTTTTTTTGTTTTTTTGTTTTTTTGTTTTTTTGTTTTTTTGATGCTAGTGTACGGACCCTGCCTCCCCCAGCTGAGATGACAGGTTTTATGCCCGGGTCAAGGGACAATAATGGTGCACACTTGGACTGAATTATATACCTTCAGCTACTAAGTATGGGGACACATGTCTCTGGTAAAACTCATGGGCTTGCCATCGTACTAATTTAGCTCAGGTGTGTAGCTTGCAAAAGTGCTCCTTGCTGGTGGACAATAAAGCCTTTTCCTTTGGACCATCTGTCTCTAGGGTCATCTGTGGCTATACCGTGATATCTGCAACCTGCAGATACGTTTCTTTGGAACAATAGTTTCAGATGAAGTATCATTAAAAGGATTGGCCTAAGGGTGTCTGTTTCGATTATAAACCCTTCCCTGAGGTTCTGGACCCTTGAGTGACCTCACTCAGAAGTACAGATCTCCTTGCTGCTAGATAGAAAGGAGGTGGCCTGGAAGGTTCTTGGCTATGCAGTCATCTTGGAATCCCCGGCCTCCTCGGCAAGCTGCCTGGCCTCACCGTCTCCCAAAAGAAGGATGGGCAGAGGCTTGTTATAACACACCTCGTGGTCTACCATGCCCTAGCCTGCTGGTTTGTCTGGACAAGGGTTACTGATTGCAGGCTTGATGTGTCAGATGTGGAATTTGCCATGTTGTCTGCAGCACACAGACGGGTGGTATCGGCCCTGTCATCTGCAAATGCTAACCGCCTGTCTTGGCATTCCAGCAAAGGCAACCTCAGAGGAAAGTATCGAAGAAGAAATCTGCTTTGATCTTACAGGCCATTGAGCCAGCAGGATGACAGTCAAACCTTTGCTTCTGGGACATCCCTCCTTCTGTCCCAGCTCTCAGGGGGCATTTGCACCAGTTTGCTACCTTTACAAAGAAGGTCCTTGGGGTTGCTGTCCTCAGACTACTTTAGCCTTGTCACCTGTTTCTAAATTTCCCAGTGCTGTTAGCTTCCTCCCAACCAGATTAGGAGTTGAAATGGAAGTGGGAAGGGAGCTGTGTGCCTCGGGCTGCTGTGCCCTCACCCTGGGTTTACCATGGGATGCTTAGGCATAGAGCTGAGGCCTTGGAAGGTCACTAAAATATTTATAGAGATTGAATGTTCTGGAGAGAAAACATACATATGCCAGAATCCTAGCATTGTGGGTCTACACTGAGTTTTATATCTGAGGACAAATCCTTCAAACTATGAGACCATGGAAACTTCTGACAGAATGAGGAAGTGTCTGTACTCATGGCCATCTCATAGTGTCAGCCTCTGCATGCCTTGTGTGTTTGAAAACACAGCCAAGCTGGCAATCATCATGCTCCTTGTAAAGCAGTGGCTCTGGGCAATGTCCTCACCTTGCTGGAGGCTCAGCACTATAGCCAGCTCACACTTGACTCATACGAAGGAGACTAAGAAGCAATGGTGTGAAGGGTTTGCTGGAAAAGACGAGGGCACACGTCCTACCTCTCTGTGCTTGCTGGAGAGAGAAGGGAGAGAAACGTGTGTCATCAAAGCCACAGGGAAGACAAGCAGGTTCATAGGATTGACATTGAATGGGAAAGAAGGTATTTGGCCAACAATCACATTGGGTCACTGGGCTGTAAAACATCAGTGTCTGTTATTCACAGGACCCGGTGCAGTGGTCCATTTGACAGGACCGGGGTTTCCTATCTAATTTGAGCTACAGCTCCTAAATCAGTCAAATGAAAAAATGCAATTTCTAAAATGTCTGGCAGCTCAAAAATTCTGAGATTAAGTTCTGAAGAGGGGAGCCGTAAATCAACCAGAAGTGAAGTCATCTTGTGTCCTTCCCACCCCCAACAGAAGGACGGAGAGTGGAGTCCGGGGTGGCTGTAGGAGGAGGAAGGTAGCCTGAACTGAGGTCACAGCTTCGGGGAGAGGATGAGAACAATGTTAGAGCCTTTGCTGAGCAGTAGATTCCAACTGTCCCCGACTTTCTGGGTTCCGTTGGTGTCTGTTAGTTGTGTTTGCAGTTCTAAACTCCCACTGTGTTGATGTGTTCATTCACAGGTATCAGGATCCTCCTCCACTGGCAAGCATTGCTTTCATTTCTCCCGTTCCCCTAATGGCTCCCTGGCAACCTGCTGCAGCCACAGAAAAGAGGTTAAGGAGAAACTCTGGGTATCACAGCTGTAACAGTTGAGTCACCCATACAAGGCCACCTCCTCCTCACTCCCAAGCAGTTAGACAAATCTGAGTCCCCAAGTGTAAGCCAGGTTTGCCTTGAGAAGCTCCCTTAGACAGCTGACAAGGAAGATGGTCAGGATGCATGCCCATCCTTTGAGCTATAGACAGGTCTAGACTCCTTTGAACAGTGGCTTTGGTTTCCCAACAATACCAACTTTGTCCAAATTGAGCTACTTTTGGGGGGTCGGTGAATGTGCATGCCTTGGATTTGTAGTAATGACCTATCCTGGTAAGCTTAAAGCCATTTGTTTAAAAAGTGATTCAGAAACAGCTACATTCTGACACATGTGAGTAGCTGGTACTGGCCACGTCTTGCCTATGGTTCCTTGTTCTCACCTCTTCAGAGCATCTGCACAGGTGCCACCTGGTCCCAACTGCAGTCTTTTACTAAAAGGCTTTCTCTGGAGGCCAGAGGGTACTTATGTCTCTGCTTTGCCATGGCAGCCCCTGCCATACCCTTCAGAAAGGAGTCCCTCTCCCTGGGTAGGGAAGTCTCAGGTATGAGGTCACATCAACTCCTAGAGCCCTTCAATAGAGTTAAATTCCAGTCTCCCCTGGTGGTATCCTGCTGCGTAGCACATTTTATTGACCAGCTTTTCTCATCTTAATTCCCTCTTCCCCTCATCTCCTTCTAAATAATATACTTTCACTAAATAATTTGTCGCAGAGTTTGTTCTGTGGCTCTGAAGCCAAGGCATCCCATCAGACTGTCTTTGCAGGTAGACGAGGTTGGAAAGAAGTAACTGTGATGAACAGATGTTATCAGAGAAAGGCCGATGCCTGAAGAAACACTGGCACATTGGCTGCATTATGTCCTCATCTCTGCAATGGGTGTTCAGACATTTCCAGAAGCACCCAATTAGTTTCTTTAGAACCTAGTTCCCACAGTCAGCTGCTGTTACCACCAGGTATGGGGTCAAGAGTAGGAGACACTAGCCTTCCTCTCTTTGAAGACCACCTCCCTCCCCAGCTCCCTCTGGGTGCACTGGATTCTTGTGGGATCCCATGTGTGGATAGAGGGGTCTGTGGAAAGGAGAAAAGAACAGATGGCTGAAGGGATGCCTTTCATGTCACAGAGATGGGCTACAAAGGAGGCCAAGTCATGTCCACAGCCCAGAACTCTACCTTAGGGCCATTCACCAACAGCCTACCTACAAGAGGAGCGAGGTATTCTGTCTAGCTTTATGTAGGATGGCTGCGCTGAGCTAAGCACTAGATTCCATTCTCCTTTAGATCCGCTTCTCCAGTAGCTATTTCCCCCTTTGCAGACACTGTCTAGACCTCAGAGGGAGGAACCTGGTCTTAGGGGAACAGGAACCTCCCCATAACTTATGTCAGGCCATCTTCTTTTGGTTTGCTGGAATATTAGCCCTCATGTTGCCACTTACTTCCCTAGCTAGCCATTACAGTTAATTTCAAAGGTATGACTCAGTTGCATTTGGGACAAAAGAAACAAGAACAAAATAAATCTCACAATACCATGGATTGTCCTGTCTCATGAACATGGATGGGAGAGCAGTAGTCAGAATAGGCCACTTCTCTCTCTCTCTCTCTCTCTCTCTCTCTCTCTCTCTCTCTCTCTCTCTCTCTCTCCTCTCTCTGTGTATGACTAACCCTGAGGCTGGGAAGGCAGAGATTAAAAGAACTCTGAAGCTTGCTGGCTAGCCAGTCTAGCTTATTCTGTGAGCATCGGGTTCCATGTGTGAGGTTTTGACTCTAAATACATGAACAAAGATGGAGAGGGGTTGAGGAAGATACCCAATATTTACCTCAGGCTCACACCCACATGGGTGCCCATGTGCGCGCGCGCGCACACACACACACACACACACACACACACACACACACACACACACACACAGAGAGAGAGAGAGAGAGAGAGAGAGAGAGAGAGAGAGAGAGAGAGGTGGGGGAGGGGAAAGGGAAGGGAGAGGGAGAGGGAGAGAAAGGAAAAGAAATCCCCCCAAGCATTTTCCAAGCAGAACTGGCTCATAAATAAACCAGAGCCTCCAGTGTCTTACTGTTCCAAGGCCCTGCCCTTGAAACTCGGGTGTGGCTCAAAGATGGTGCAGTTTGCATTCTACCCTCTCTGTTCCTGTGCTCACTCATACTTTTCTCAGCACGGATCCTGTCGTTCCCCAGTAGAATCTTTTAGATGCACTTGCTAGTACCCCATGCATGTATGGCTCTGGGAGACCTGTAGGGGTGCAGAGATAAACAGCCTCCTTTCCCTGAAGAACAGGGTTTTGGAAGACACCGTTCTATTTAAAGTGTCTAACAACAACATGGCATAAATGTTGACAAACTGAAACCATCCTAGGATATAAGGGAACAGGGTGATGGAGGACTCATGGGGAGGCAGGCAGTACAGGGATAGAGCTTCAGAGCAGGGGAGGACAGTAGGAAGTGCTGGGGGCAGGGATAGAGGACGCTGTTCACCAAATGATACAGGATGGATCATTATTTGAACAAGTGGTAAGTCCACGGGTGTATAGCAGCTGACACGTATTCTATTTACTATGGGGTTATGGGATACTCACACCTCCTGTTCATCAGCTTCTCCCTGCTTAGGGCAAGATCACCAGAGCTTTGATGGACTGCCAGGAGAGTTCTGAACCAGTGTTTCTTTTGGATTTCTGCAACACAGATCAGACTGGGGCCCATACAGCTTGCTTACCTATGATTATGTCTGTTTATATCTCTTGGACGTCAAGGCTGCATTTGGAGACAAATGTGCTTATATAAAACCTGGGCCAAAGGAACACCTTTGTCCCATGTCCTGCATGACAGGCATCTTGTGGCTTTGTTGCTGTTGAGCACAGACAGGGCCAGGCTTCATCTTTAAGAGAATTGGTGTGCATGTGACATGTGTTTCTGTTTCCATCAAAATATGGTAATTTGCTAACATCATAAAGGTCGAGTTATGAAATTAACATGAGAGGATGCCTGAGTAAAACTTAAAAGATTATTTCTGCCTCACTTAGGAGATTGTTGCTGAGCTGTTCTAGAACTCTTGGGTTTGAGCATCGACTCATTTTCTGGGACAGATGTTGTCCATTGCTTGATTTATGCTACTGTCATTACTCCTTTAGTAGGCTGACCTTTTGTGACCTTTTGATAGGGTGTGTTTCTGTCTTAGTGTCAACATCTTATACAGGGGTTTATCACAGGGTTGGCTGATCTTTCTGTGTCCATACTATGTGTTACATATACATGGGCATGATATTATACCACATATTATTACTATATGAGCAAGTGTATGGTATATGTATTTTACATACCATTATATGTATATTCCATGTATTTAAATATACTTAAAAGTACATTGCAGATAGGTGTCATGACCCATATTTAACTTTGTTTGAAAATATATTGAGGATAGACATTATGATCCTTTGCTTGGCAACATTTTAACATATGAGCAAAGTACATGATAACATAAGAAAATGTCACAATTATATCAAGCTCTCAGCCTTCTCATTAGGGAAGCAGCAGCTGGTACTGCTGCTCCTCCTCCTCATCCCCTTTCCCCACCTCCTCCTCCTTCTCCTTCTCTTTTGCAGTAGACTGTAGCTAATACAGACTCACAACTGGTCAAAGTACAGAGAACAACTGACTATGGAATCTCCAGCCCTGTATGGGACTTCTATATGAGACTTCCACATGGGACTTCTATATGAGACTTCCATATGGGACTTCTATATGGGACTTCTATGTGGGACTTCCATATGGGACTTCTATATGAGACTTCTATATGAGAATTCCATATGAGACTTCTATGTGGGACTTCCATATGGGACTTCCATATGGGACTTCTATAGCACCCAGCTCTCCTAGGGTGTAGACAATGTAGACAGGGGGATGGAAAGGACAGGAGAGCTTGAGGTTGGGGAGGAGTACTGTGAAACAGTGTCCTTTGAGGTGACATGGGTCAATGCACTCGTGAACTCCCTGCAGCCATGGTTACAAGTACATGACTGTGCTGTTCAGCATTTATTATGGAAGTGGGAAGGGCTTATGAAGTTATGCCCCTCCCTAAGGAACTAATAACAGTTGATGGCGCCTGGAGGAAGGGCTTTCACTTCCCTCAGTGGTGTGGATCCTGATATTTCCCATGATTAGTAAATACCCGCCCACCTGTGCCCGTGCACACAACTCGTTAAACTGGATGTGTCACAAACATTAGTAAAAACTGTGAGCAGAGAAGTGGACCTTGTTGGGGGGAAGGGTTTGGGGAGTAAAGATAGGTGAAGCAGGATAATAGGGGTGGAAAGATCTAAAACTCATTGTACCAGATTCCCAAAGAGTAAATAATCAATTTAAAGTATAATTAAAACCATTATTTTGTTTGCTAACTAATTAATGAAACATGTCTTATTAACATACATACATACATATTAAGAAAACAATATTAATAAAACATCAGCCTGATCTCCTAAATACTGACATTACCACACTAAAGAAATCTTCAAGTTTCATAATGAAATGTCAATTCCTTATCAACCTGAGACCTAGTGTTGGAAGTTGGAGGAACAATAACTAACTTTCCAAGGGGGCATTGATTATGTACTGAGCGCTGTTGTTGGTGTTGAGGAAGCAAGGAGCAGGAAGAATAGGAAAATAAATGAAGGGGAGAAAGGACATCAAAGGGAACTCACTTTACACAATGCCATTCTTGAGAAAGTCTTGGAAATTTAAAAGCCATTGTATCTGTGGGCTAAGGAATCAATACAGATCATCTAAAGTGACCTACCTCCTTAGGATAATAAGAGATTGGCTGCATTCACATATATTTATAGAAATTAAAATGATATGCCAAAGGTAAATTTTCAATGTGTTAAATAAATATAGTTCTGTTTTTCTGGTCAGTGTTAATATTAATAATATCTAATGTATGCCTTATTCATACTCCTTCCAACTGTGCACAAAGTCTTTCTTAGGTGTGCTTTTCAAGGCAGAATCCACTCACGGGTACCACACTGCTTTGTTACGTGTTGGAGAGTAAGCTGCTTCCTCCTCTTTCCTACCACCAATATCTTGGTAGATCCAGACCCGCAGATGAGCAGAATGCCAAACTTTGACTGTCACATGGTCCCCCCCTGATTTGTAGACTGAATATTCTTCTAAGAAGTGTGCCTTGTCAGGGTTATATGTCATCAGGGTTCCTACCAGCTTGGACACTTAGTCAGGGCACCGTTATTACCTAATGGTTGCTTTGCTGTATCTGACAGTCTTGCTTCCTAGTGACCTTTGTCCCATGGCTGAGTACCCTTGGGTCCTGCTCACCTTTCTGTTATTGTATCAATATAAACAGTAGTTTTCATATCCAGCCAGTTCTACACTGGTGGGTATTCTTAGCTACAGAACTTTTCCTGTTAAGTATCACTGTATGTCTTGGAGTCTTTCTTACTATCTTCTCCTTTCCCAAGTCCATTGTCACCATTGCTCTTTAAGAGTTCAGAATGTGTCCATTTGGCTCATGTGATTGGTGGCATCTTCCTATTGGTTTTTCCAGTCACCCCATCTTGTCTTTTCCTTTTAGGGTATTTTTAACTTTCAGTGATCTGGAATAGACCCATGCAACCTGGATTTTACCAGTTCTGTGAGACCTACTTATAGTGTGACATTTTTCGTTGCGATTACTGTGTCTTATTCTTCTGAATTCTTTGTGTCTACTGGAAACAGTCAGAAGGTGCCATCCACACATCACCTGGACACAGCAGCCTTAATCTCACAGAGCACTTTGGCTGTGTTAAGCTCTTCTTCTCTAAGCTTGTTGGGATTAGTTCTCCTAGTCAGCTAGAGCTGATGAAAGAACACAAATGTGGGCAAAAAAAGAGCCCACGTTGGGTGACCAAGTTCTCCTTTGAGGATAAGTACAATTCTTTTTCTTCTTTAAGCTTTTCTAGTTTCAAGCAAGGAGCTTTATAGGCAGAATGACCCAGAGTAGAGTTTAACTGTATGTGTGAAAACTGGGGTAAAAGTGGAAGAGGCTCCGTGACACAGAAGCTTTGGGGTAGACCAGCCTGGAAGGGGAGATTTTCCTAGGACCAAGACATTTCTGGCAGAGTTTGTCAGGCTGTTCGAATCAAGATATTATTAAATACAAGTAGACTGTTAGAGCCAATGAAATCAGGCCCCGTGGAAATGCCATGAAGGTCCCTGGACGTTCAGGCCACTTCATACCATGAAGCCTGCTGGTCTGCAGCCTGCTGCCCAGGATGCCTTCACCGTGAATCACACATGCAGCTGGTTCACCTGGAGTCAAGTCGGGGAAAAAGGGACTCTGCTATAATTTTTACAGTGAATGGCACCTTTGGTCACAGAAGTGCTAGGAATTATGCCCAAGAGGTTAATGAAGTGCTACCCCTCTGTCTGTCAAGGTAGCTGACGAATTGTTCCTTTAAAACTCTGCTTCCTTTAAATAAGTTCTTGGTGTAGCTCTGCAAGACATTTAGATGACATTAGTATCAACATCATCATTGGCATTTTAAAAAGTCCACTAAGTTAATAATATTTACTTCCTGGCTTGTCATAAACTGAAAGAGTGTCTGCCTAGGTCATTGAGAGATAAACCAGGCCACGCGTAAAGGGACATAAGCATAATGCTTACAGTAGAATAAAAGTCTAGAGACACTGACATAGAACTTGTGCGCTAGTGTGACCTTAGGATACTTCATAACAAAGATGTTCTTCCCAAGCCATTAAATATTC
The DNA here is from genome assembly GCF_963924665.1 of Micromys minutus. Classification (NCBI taxonomy): domain Eukaryota; kingdom Metazoa; phylum Chordata; class Mammalia; order Rodentia; family Muridae; genus Micromys; species Micromys minutus. The sequence continues at coordinate 50,281,262 of NC_137952.1, forward strand.
CTTTTATTTCAGTCACTTGAGATCTGTGGTCTATGGAAGGCTGTCAATGGACATCTCACATAGAACCTGACTGCCTTTTTCCTTCACTAAAACAGGAGGAATTATCCCAAATACCGCACACCTTGATGCTTAAAGTCCACTCACATCCACATGAAGCCATTTTAACGTCAACATTTTTCTTACCTACAGAGAGATGGGGCCACAGATATGTATCTTCTCTAAATTATAAGCTTGTTGGCATTTGTTATGAACTGACTACTACCCCAAATAATGAACAAGAAATTCTGTCTTTAAGAAAACTCATTTCCTAGAGGTATACACTAAGAGATATCATGACACCACCATGTACTCTGGTCCATGCAGCCTGGTGCTTTGTCCAGGGCAGCATTGGTCTCTGTGTTCTCAGGACTCTACAACAGGACATTTTCACATCTATACCCATTAACAGAGTCATAGGAAGCTGAATTGTTATTAGGGAATGTGATTTTCTTGAACTACTGCTACACAAGATCCAATTAAGGGGCTAAATGGAAAAGTTAAGAACCTGATAGTTTCCCAAGGAATTTAATGTAATATGTTTGGATTAATATTGTGACACCTGCCATCCTGGGGAAATCTCCTACACTGGTACAGGGAGTTAATCTTGATGTAATCTTCAGTTTGCAGTCTTCAATAATACAGCTTCTCTGGAATGGCAGCTCAGAGGTGAATGGAAGGTGGAGATTCTTTTCAAGGGGTGACATCATCTCATTCTCACACTGATCAATTTTTTTCTGCATTCCTAAAATACTCTGGGTGGCCTTGAGGTCAGAATGGGGTCATCCCACACACAGATGAAATCTAGATTACAACTCTGAGAGGTGACGTGAGTCAGAATGGATGGTGGCCTCCTCAGTGCCCTCCACTGTTCTGTCCACTCCCAGGAGAGAAGAAACCAGGGCTGTAGACCTATATTTCCTTCTGAGTGCATTGCTTCATAATTCTTCCTTCATCCAGCCTCTAGAAAGTATAGTGGGAGTCACAGAATGGGGAGAGCTTCATGAAGAAGCCATTCACCCTGATGAGAAGTGGGAGAGAATGAAACGATCTGAATAAAAGATTTGAATAGCCAGAGAATAGTACCAGGACCACAGTGCCTACAGGAGTGAAGGGAGGAGATGGGACACAACACGGTGAGAGCTGATTCTATCAGGTACCTGAGAGCAGTGATCAGCTGGAAAAGAACCAGCAAACGAGTCCTCTGCCTGCTCATTCTTGCCTCTCTTCGATCTGCCATTCACCTAGTCCCCAGAGGACAAGAGGTGCAGGCCAGGCTCTGTGTCGCAGAGAAGAGGCAGAAATCAGGAGGGACAAGGGAAGGATTTATAACATGCTCTTCCCTCCTTTTTTTTGAAAATGTATAAAACAAGGCTTGTTGCCTTTGGTTTACAGAAACAGATTCACTATTTTAAAGGAAAAGGAAAATAATCTTGCAAATAATAAAGTACAGTTAGAAATTCATGAAAGCAGATTTTGTGCCAGAAAGAGATGTGATATGTCCCCTTCCAGAGGACTGGTGTTCTGCACACTTATCTTGATGTATGCTTCTGTAGTTTTTAATTTTATTTTAATTCTCATTAATATTTAACTACCAAGTCTTGGGTTATTTTGCTATATTATGTGTCACATACTGGGAGGAACACTTTTAGAGCTTTCTCCTGTTGTGATTGGTAGACTGTTGGGCTAATGAGGTTACCAGATGTTAACACAGTCCTTGTGGAGTCTGTCCATTCATAGTGCATGGTAGGATTCAGTGACTCAACTAATCTTCACCCTTTCTGATCAGTCTTGGCATTAACATAGTCCATCGTTTTGGAATTAAGTGGAGTCCTCTATTTCCTCATACCAAGTAGAGTTCACTCAGGACAGATTTTCTGACTGTTTGCTTGAGTGTCTGCTCTACACACAACAACATATAACATATTACATTAGGAATGAACTAATGTGGATTAACATATTCCCAATCCCTTATGTTTGGCTGTATTAATGTACCCACTACCACCGGGCTCCTCCAACAAGGATCTCTGAAGAATGTTTAGATGGTGCTTTAAATGACCCCAGATGTGTGAGGTTTGAGGGGAAGGTGTTCAAGAGCCCCAAGGGAAAAATCAGGAACCATTGACCAGAGAGGGAACTCAGAAGAAGAATGTTTTGGAAAGAAATATACTTTTGTGTGCGGATTTGGATTTTGTTGGGCACATAAAATGTTACTGTGATAAGTTTTGCTATTTTTCTTTTTGCAGTAAAACTCTTGAATGTGACTGAGCACCAGACATAGTGTTGATTTATAAAAATGGAAAGAAAGAGGTACTAATATGATTATTGCTTAGCATTTTGTCATTTTCAGTGGTAGCTAATTAACCTTCAGTGCATGTGACTTTGATGCTTGGATACGGAATACGTGCTATCACACTGCCTGAAGCCATCTACAGTGAAACAACACACCCTGTGAATCTTATTCTAAAAGCAAAAGAAGGCCAAGAGAGTGGCTCTAAAGAGTAAACAAAATTGCTGCCACTAACGTTTTCAGTAATGAGTGTCAAACCAACCCCATGAATATGCTGAAAACTTACCAAATCTCATGCTTTTAGTGGTTGAATTGTATGGGATGGGAACCATATTTGAACAAAAAAGTATGGAGAGAAATGGGCAAATAGACCTGACCATGAAGAAATTGTTTTGAGAAGTCACACAGGAAATAAGGGAAATGGGCAGCCTTGTCCTCCGTGGCTAGGCTCCATTTATTCTAATGACTTTCCACTGGCTAAAGGGCCAGAGAGCTGGACTGTGGGAACTGCTTTCAGAGCCCGGGACATGTTCTTTTCAGTATTCTCAATGGGGGCCAGATGTCACCAAAGAGTGGCTTGATTTTTGGAAACAGCTAAATGTTCTAAAAGTAGAACTGGCAATTAAGCAAATGATCAAGCTGAGAAATATCAACACGGTAGAAAAAAAAGTACAAGAGTGTTGTAAAGCACAGAAAATATAGAAAGTATCTACACACAGTGAGACAGTTAAAGATATACTGTTTTTTCCCCTGGGGTCTTGTATGCTAATTCCACAAGTGATGGTCATTTCTACCAGTGAAATTAGCTGGGTCTCGGGCAGCAACATTCAGTTCCAAGACAAATGTGACTGCCTTACTGGCATAACTGTCTTAGGTTGCCTCAGAACTAACCCAAGTTGAGCCAGTAATGGGAGTGTGAGCCAGCAGGCGATCCCATGGGCAACCTGCTTTTGCTGTTACCAGGCAACTCTGGAAACCTTAAGAGAAGATGTCACTCAGAGTGACCAAGCTAGACCCCCTGACAGCTGGGACGTTTGCTCACTGATCTCTACCTGTCATTTGTCAGATGTTTGTATGTGCTGCTGTTCTAGTCTGCACATGGCCCAGTGTGCTCTCTAAACCAGGGGCCACAACAAAAGTAGAGAGCAACTCCAAGCTATGCACTGAACACAGTAACCTTTGCTGCAAAGAAGGTCCTGGAGTTATCACTTGCCTGATTTGGCTGAAAGTGATTACTGAGAATACTGTGGTAGGCAGTTTTGTTTAGTTTCCGGCTTCACTCTACAGGTTGGTGTTTTGGGGGAAAAAATGTCTAACATAAAGATTGTCCAAAAAACACTTGGTGAAGGAATTCAGAAGTTTGCTCATGCCTGTTCCTGAAGCCTAGAATACTATCAGTTAAATTTTATTGTGAATGAACATTGTCCCAATAAATCATAAATGACAACTGTGTTGGATGTTTCACTTACCTCCCAAGATCTCTCAGCATTTGTCTTTTCCTTTGGGCCAAGGCAAATGTTCTTATGCACCAATATATTGTCTTAATTCTGAGCTGGGAGCCCATAGATGGCAAGTAACTCATGAGTCCATTCATTAAGAAACAATTAGTCATCTCTCAGATTATAAAAAAAGGTTGATGACTCAGATGCTATTAATATTAAAATGCTTTTAATAGACTTTTTATTATTGTTTCCTAACTCCAGGGAATAAGAGCACTAGCGTTTCTACCTATTTCTCCTCCCCTGTTCAATCCTGGAGCTATGGCTGAACAAACTGTATCTGCTTCTGTAGAGTAAACACTGCTTTCCATGGGGTAAATCAATTACCCCTCTCATCTGTGCATTTCGGGGGCTGGTTGTGAGGTAGAATGAGACTATATGGACTGTAACTGCTGAAATATTGACTGTCTGGCTCATATATTAAGCTAGCCTCGCCTAGACTCATCTCCTGACATTCACACAGGGTAAATAGCTCTCCTTCCTGGCTACCAGAAAGAAGTGGGTAGTCTATTCTTGTCCTCTTATAGTGGGGGAATCTTGGAGACTGGTTACTCTCAGACCTTCCTACTGGTAAAATGAACATGAATTTTCTGCTCAGGAGCAGTAGAAACTTTTCAAACCTTGTATAGCATAATTAATAAATTAACCAGTTAATCACTGATTAGAGAAAAAAAAAAACCTTCTAAGCAAGTGAGTTTGAGATAAGTTGGACTTAGATTCACTTTTTTTTCATGTCACATATCATGTGACTTTAGCCCACTCAACCTCTCTGAGTTTCTAAGATGAAAATATGAAATCTCAATGTGGCTATGTGGCTATTGAGTATATTTTGCTACAAGAATTAAATAAAAAAATAGAGCAGAAGAAGTGTTTACTATAGCTCCTAACACATACTGAAGTAACAGACATGGTAGTATGTTTTTAAGAAGAACAGACACGAGAAACAGAACAAACTTTGGTCTGCCTTATGAATGTGTTGGTGGAAACAGCTTTCATTCATACTCTGGGAAACCTGTTGTATCCATTAGCTATAGATGAATAACAAAATACCCTTAAACTTGGTTGCTTCAATGTCTACTATGGTGCATTGATCCATGAGTCAGATGAGCATTCATACTGAACTGGACAGGATCTTCCGACTTGAACAGAGCTTGTTTGTGTATGATCATTTGGGGTGAGTTAGAAGGATTAGGATGGTTCCACACGTCCCGAGGTTGACCAACTATTGGTTATGTCTCTTATTCCTACTCTACCTGCAGTGTCTTTCTCATATTCACTGAAGGTAGAGAGCTGGGAATTGCACAAGGCCCCTGAAGTCTGGCCCAGGGAAAAGTGGTATTATTTTCAGTGATTGTCATGATCAATTCAAGGTACAAAGGCAGGCTAAGTTGAAGAGATGGCACCATCCACTGGTGAGAAGAGCAGAAAAATCTTATCACAAAGGATAAATGAAGAGCCAGCTCATAGTTGGCCATTCCATCACATTCATTAGCTCTTCTTAGATATCATTTTTAAATTATATATTAGGATATCACCAATACCACATACTTTTTAACCTTGTGAAATATTTTAAAATACAAAAATATTTTCACCTACAGCTTTAAAGTATTTTATAAATTATTATAAGAATACTTACAAGTATACAACCATCATATTGACATTAATCAGACCCAGAGTTCTACATCTCAGCCAATAGTCAAAATAGCTATTCCATAGGTTCAGCTACAGCTTTGTGGCTTTATATGAAGTCAGTGACTCTGCATTCTTAGCTTTAGTGGGAAGAAATTGTGTGAAATAGAGTTTCTTCCCACTTATTAGTTAGTTCTTGGTTAAGCCAAGATCTCCCCTGACCTGCCAGTTTTGCTATGTAATGTGGCCAGGGAAGCCACTAGCATGGCCAGATGTTAATTTCGATCTGGCCTCCCACAGTTTGACTAATATAACAGGACTGAAGACCTTCGGGGCTAGTTGGCTAAATGCGTATCAGTTTTCTTTACTTGAAATTTCCTGGAGCGTCATAAGCCCTCAGATACTCTGAGGAAGGAACCCGAGACACCCTCACTTCCCAAAACTAGAAATTTCACGGGCACTGTGTATTGTCCCTGAGGCTACTTGAAAAGTGAACTTCATGGCAGGCAGGATGTCATTTTGGTACCTGGGATTGGGCCCTCCTGGTGGACTGCCAGCCCGGGCTCACTGCCTGTTGAGTGTTGGCCAGTTGTTAGGGTTAAGTGTGGTGAAGCAAGAGGAGTTTGAATTTGTGCTCTGGGGTTGATAACAGTGTAGGACCCTGGCTCTTCCACATGTAACTGTAACCTTGGACAGCATGCTGACCTTTGGAGACTTACAGTTTACTTCAAGACCATGGGGGCAATAATGGCCATTCATATACCAGCTGTGAAGATTGCCTGTGTTCCTTATGGAGGTCTACTTAACTTCTGGGTGTGGAACAAGCCCCTAGTTCCTGACAGCCCTTGTTTCCACCATTGCTTAATGGATCTGTAGCAGGCCCCTTGGCAACTATTAAGTCTAAGACATGGGTCTCGTCTGCTTTCTTACAAGGGTTCTCCACTGCCTTTCTAAGGCCAGGTCTAGAAGGCCCACTTTGAGTGGAAACATCTATGTGTTGCTATGGTGATATCATTTTTTATTCACAAGGCACTTACTGTATTTTGAAGGGGATAACTTCTTCTCTGCTCAGGGATATTTGCCAAGCTCTGAAAGAGCCATAAACTTACTGCATTGTGGAAAGGCATTCTTGGGTCCGGAGCTCCCCATAAACCTGTTTGTAATTACTCCGAATGCTTTCAGAGCTTCCTGTTGTAGCTTCCCTGGTGTATTCCCATGGGAAGTGCCTCAGGCTGTAGTTGTGTGTGGAGGTTTGAGTCTAGTCTTCATTCCTATCCAAGACTCCTCTGGTGTCTATTTGAGTTTTTCCCCTCCTCCACTCAGCAAGTATATGGGTGCTCATTCTTCAGAAAAAACTAAATAAACACTTTCAGTGAAGAATCCATGACAAAATGTATTCATAACCACCACTGAGTCTATACAAAAATCTGTGAGAGAGCCTTTAAAAGGTCATTTTACTTTCTTACATGTCCTAAACTTCTTATATGTCCTGTTTTGTTTGGAAAAGTAAAAGGAACACATTAGGAAAAAGTTAGCCTAATGTATGCCCATGTTGGGAGAGACAGAAATTGTTAAATAACTGTTGGGGTTTCATTTCACTTTGCTGACCACATGGTGCTTTAGAGAGGGCTCGCCCTGGTATACCTGCTGGGCAGAACTGTGTTCTTAACCCAAGGCTACAGGGATTGCCAAGACTAGGGGCCGAGGTCCAGGAACCAAGAGGGAACTAGAGGCAAACACTAAATTCAAGACAGTCTCCCCAAATTTCAAGCCAGTAACAAGTCACTCAAAAACATCCCAGGGTTAGCAAACACTTTACTTACTGTTTGATAAATTCTTCTTAATCAAAAGTACAGAAAAAGGAAGGGGAGGACACAGAAGCATTGTGGAAAGAGAGAGTTTCATGTGATCTCTAGAGGATATTCTTCTGGTAGTTTCTGAAGCAAGAGGGGTTGGATGAAGTACTGTTTTAGCCAAGCAAAGCCTGGGAAATTCTCCATGACCCCTTCACACCTTTAGAACAAGTACCATATGGGAAACTCTTGCACTTTACCAAGTGTGGCTGCCATCATGAGATGCAGCCTTGGCCCCTCCTGGACCACAGCTTCTGTGTGAGGACTCCAAATAATACTTCCTAGGAGATCTCACCTCTTGATGCTTTAGCCTCATGTTAACCACCACTTACTTCTCAGTTCCAGCTAACCAGTATATATTATCCCCAAAAGTAAAGGATTCAGTTTAGTGGTTCTGCTCCCTCGAATCTCCTTTTGTTATTGGTTAACCGAAGCTGAGAATGTGAGGATGCATGCAGCCATTCGGGTGAGGCATGTACAATCCGGGGACGCTGAAGTTGGGCAGATTTGCTGGAGTCTGGGAAGAAGCTGGAACAGAGTGTGTCTCATAGATCTTGGGTGGACTAGTGCTACCAGCTCCTTGATCTTGGATGTTTGCCTCAAGAACCCATAACACAATGTTGAAGCCACACAGCCTAGACTGCTGAGTGGCCGCAACTGACACCCCTGGCTGAACAACATGGGTGGTCTTTTTCAGTATCCCACTAGCCTGTCTATATTCTCTCATTGCATGGGCAGACAGAGTAGGACAGAATTTAATTCAATGTGCACACATTGCCAGGTCCCCTAAAAATGTCTGGGGATAACCTAGCAGTGTACCAACATACACCCAGAAGTTAGAGCACAGACTAGAGAGCTCTCTCTCTCTCTCTCTCTAATCTTACCATGTAGGCTTTCTGTTTATAATAAAAGTCACTGGTATAGAAAGTACCATTGAATACCATTCCTCCTTTGTAGAGTGTTACAATAACAAAAGGAAATTCAGGTAGAATTCCTGAACAAAAAACAAAAAAACAAAAAAAAAAAAATGTTTGCCATTGCAGATGAATTCAGTCTTTCTGGTCCCTTGCTGTGACAGAACAGACTCTAGCATAAGGCACCCAGTACAAGTGAAGGACGGAACCAGGGATCAAGTTCAGGACACCTAACTCGCTGGCTCTGTGCTTTCCCCACTGCTCTGTGGGGCAGGCCCAGAAAAATCCAGAGTGGTGACCAATTCCTCTGATCTTGGTGGGGTCTTGGCATGGGGAGTTTTCAGGTCTCATACACTGACATCTTCTGATGAATTATTTAAGGCGAGCCGATGCTTTAAGATCTGTATCTTGTTCAGAGATGCTCTCGGAGACCTGTGACAATCACCTGGGGAGTTGTTCCTTATGCGCACTTGCTGGGATCCATCCCAGGCATGCAGATCAGGGTTTCTAGAAGTCAGGGAATAGTGCTTTACCAAATATTCAACAGTTATGGACAGACCATAGTGGTTTGGGTACTGGTTCTACTTTGTCCCCTTCAGAGCACAATCTGGAATCTAAGTAATAAAGAGTTCTATGGTCTTCTCATAAAATCTGTCCTAAAGGGCTGAGGGGTATTTGGTCCTCTTATTTTTTTTTTAGCTATTCCATAAATATAACAGAATATCTAAATATTTCTAATGCCACATTTAAAGCATTCCAAAGGTACCAGAATACAAAGAGAGTATTTATTCCTCTCAACAACTGCATATAACTTCCAGACGCCAGGAACCCTAGCATAAAATTTAGCAACTGTTCATAATCCCTTAGATAGCAGTCATTTCTTATTCCATGTTGGCACATGTAGATCTTTTGATATGATCTAGCCAAACTCTTCATTCTGCAAACGAACCTGAAGCCTGTATTTCATGTGCTCCCTTCAAAGGGCAGGTTGTCTGGGATAGAAGGTTCTTAATTGCAATCGTTACGTTCTTTTCATTGTTAACTGTTTCTCACTGTGATTGCCCATCTTCATTTCTGAGGCATCTGTGCCCCAGATGAAGCTCTTGCTACAGAGGCGCCATGCTGTGTGACAAGCAAAGCTGTCTTGGAAAGATTGTAAGCTGGGAACTTGAGGAGCATGTCTGAGAAGAAATATATCTCAGTTTGCATGCACCGCTTAAGTCAAATGAGTCTGGGTTTTCTTGCAGCATATTCTAGAACAGTTGTCCTAAGCCTTCAGATGCAGCCCAACACATTTGTAAACAAGTGCCATATTTCAGTATCAAACGTTGAATACCCATGTTCTAGAATGAATGGAGGAACCGTCTCTGGAAGGTCACCTTAGAACACGGAGATGCACCTAATCTGCATCCTGTAGGTGAATGGATATCATTTGCTTTCATCATGAAACCCTTGCCCAAGAGTGTTTTGTCTTCTGTGAAGCAAGGATATTGGAGAGGCAACATGATGTGATAAAAAAAAATGAGCATATTATTTAGGGTTGGAGGCTTGAGTGTTGCTTATAGAAAATTCTGCTAGGTTCCACACAACAGCTATCTAGCAACATCTGTGCCTCAGTCCACCAGGTACAAGCCAGGCATAGAGGAAGACCACCCGTGACCACACTCTATTTCTCCCCCTTCTTTACTCACTCTCTCTCTGTCCCCACACATTCCTAGCCAGCCTCCCCTCTTTCTTCTTTACTTTCTTCCTCTCTTCCTCTCTGTCTTTCTCCTCCTTCTCTTCCCTCCTCTACCCATTTCTAGGTCTTCTTTCCTTCCACCAATAAACTTTCTTCTGTACCAGGACTGTCCTATGGTGTGATTGTTCCGGGGACACCTCAGCATGGGCCCACCAAGGTACTCCCTCCCCTTTCCTCACTACAATTATACTGCATTATCTCGCTGTTATAAAACATAACACCGAGACCTGAGTGGTAACTTCCCTGAGACTTTTTGGACTTCTGTTTTGCATCTCTAATAATATCCATTTGCCATGTTTTTGAAAATCAAATGGGGTGGTGAGTACTCAAGCATCACCTTTTTATAAAGCATTGATTATTGTTACTGGTGTTATTGGGACTTTAGTCCTGATGGGGAAACTGAACGTGGCATGCCAACTTTAATTTGTACATACAAGAACCAAGTATTAGGAACCTAGATCTGTTTCCATGAGCAGCCTTTAAGTAGTTAAATAATGCAATGTGGTAAATTAAGCTGATTATTTTTCTTTTCTTAAGCTTAAAATCCATGCCCAAAAACAAATATTGCCAGTAATGAAGATGACTAGCTATTGGCCTATACAGGTCCATTAATAAATCAATCTTTACATCTTGTATAGGCGCTGCGATAAACTGGTATAGAACCATGAATCTGCACTCTGCCAGTGTTCCAAAAATTTGCCCGTGGGTATCTGTCATGACAAATTTCTGCTGAGCTGGCCATGTTAATCTTTGAAGAGGTCTGACGTTTAGAATCATATTCAATTATCATGCCCATGCGTTGGAAGGTTGGGTGATCACAAATAAAGCTGTTAATGTCAAATGGCATGGGAACATGTTTGTAGTGACTGTTTTTGTGCAATGTGAAAATGTGTGGACCAAGTGCTAAGAATGTGTTCCTGTCAGAAAAAAAAAAGTTATTTTTATTTTCATCTTTGTATCTGTTGAGATTTATTTTAAAGGAATGCTAAGTTGGCTGGTGAATGTGACTTCTTAGCACATGTGACATTTCAGGAGGTTTCTAATGAATGTGTAGAAGCTGAGAAAGACTATGGAGTGAGAGTAGCATGGGTTAATTAAGTAGCAGCCTGTGGTCCATTCAGAACGAGTGGCAGTTTAGGGCAGGCCACATTCAGGATGACAGTTATTAAAACAGTGTAACACTGTAGTACCTACATAATCCAAGTCTGAGTTTTGGCTTTACTGTTTTAACTGGACAACTTTGGAAGAGTCAGTTTACCTTCTCTATTCTCAATGCCTCCATCTGTAAGATAGAAGCATTAGGACCAAGGTATTGGGGGAGCGGGATTGAATGATTAACATGTGAAGTTAAGTTTGTACCCAAATCATAGATAGTGCTCAGTGATGGTCAGCAATGGTATGATGTAGTCTGTTGTGTCTCAGCATTAGTGTAGACATTGTGGTGGTCCCCACAGAAGTCTATATAGCCTTGTCTCTCTGACAGCTGGCGAGACTCCATGGAGGATAAGTGCTCTATGGGATTTCTGAAGTTGTTGAGACAGGGAGGACAGAGTGAATATTACCCTAGCATGGATGTCACTGGGTAAGAATAATTCTGCTACATCCAGCATGTATGATGAGTTTTCCTTACAGTAGGAAGAAACGGTGGGCAATGTTGGGAGACAATGTTGGATGTGTTCTGTAAAGCACAACATGGAGAGAGGCTATAAAGGAAAACGGGCAAGGACGTGAGTGCGAGTGTACAGGTGTGGTGTCCTTGGTGGAACTCTGGGAGCATATGTGGTGTGGCTGATCCTATCTCCCCAAGCCATGGGGTTTTATTTCTCATGGACCCCATCTATGATTAGTACTGATCTAGAGCAATCTTGACCTCTTTTCCCACAATGTTAGTACTAAGCTCTGATCACTGAGACATGAAGGAATCATGGTAGACTTCCCTTCTGAGCATTGGTATCTTGGCTAGAGGGAGCAGATGTCTCTGGACCCCTCCTCTAGTGGATAGGCAGGACCATAGATAGTTAAGGAGCAGGTGCACACACAAAGGTCACAATGGCATATGGATAGCTCACATTTTAAAAAGTCTGCTTGCTTTTTAACTTTTCTTAATTTTTGGCTACCCCATTGCTTTTGATATTTTAATGATATGGTTAAGATACAAACACAACTGGGTTTTTGGTTGGAACAAAGGTTTCTAAGCCAGCATTCTGAATGCTAACTTTTACATATGTGGATAGACTTACCTGGCTTACACCTTTACAGCCCTTCATAAATTGACAGGTAGATTCAGAGGAACCCAAATCAAAGCCCAGAAGATTTATGGATGTTAACAGAATGACTTTAATGTTCATATGCAGAGGCAAAAGCTCAACCTTGAGCTCCCTGATAAGGGCAGAAGTATCAGACTAATACCTGACTTCAACACAGTGACAGACATCAAGTTAATGTGGCTAGAAAATACAATAGACCTCCCAAAAAAGACCTTAGAAATTAAAAAAGAAAAGAAAGAAAGGAAAAGAAAAAGAGAGAGAAAAAGATAACTGGCCTTGAGACAATGCCTCAGTCCAAACTGAAACCAACCAGGACACCGTCAGCAGGTGTGTAACGATTGAAATGTGGTGCATTCATAAGACAGAGTCAAGCCATGGAAAGACACAGGCAACTTTAGCTCATGTTGCTAAGCAAAACCTGACGGTTTGAAGAGGTTATTCACTGCCTGACTCCAAGTGCATGATACAGGCCAGACTTTAAAAAGAAGGGTTAGTGATTACCTGGAGTTTTGGGGACAGGAGAAAGGGAGGACATAGGAATTTTTAGGGGTTCGTGACCTTACACATTATAAAATCTCAGAGAGCACATCAATGATAAACCCTGACATACACTAGGGGGAACAGTTCTTTAGCAGTATTGGTTAATCTCAAGGGGAGAGATGAGGAACATACTTGGGAAGATTATGAATTCTGTTGAATTGTTCTGTGAACTCAAAGCCTCTCTAAAAAATAAAATCTAGAAATTGGGGAACACAGTAAAGTAGCTGGAAATTAGGAGTTTTAAGGGAATGGTCGTGATCAATTCACTTCAAAAATATATTCAAATAGATTCTGGGCTGTGCCCACAACAGTATGTCCAGTACAAAAGATGAAAGGTTAATGTTTTTGTATCAAAATTGTATGTTTAGAGAGATGGGTGGCATTGCAGGAGGCCATATGCAATTGTAGATTAGTCAGTTTAAATGCTATCTCAGACCATCTCTGAAATACAAGTATATTATTGTACCTTTGCATCCTCAAAGTGAGGGTGACCAGACCCACCCCTTGGGCTTATAATTAAGATGAAAGTAGATAAGGTCTGTAAAATGGTTAGATAGCAGGGCACTTGGAGCTCTGGCTTCAAATCCTCCTAGTGCTGAACAGAGCATTTCTCTCCAATTCAGTCAAGAGGCATGCCATGTTTGGCTTGCATTCTGTGGTGGGGTTGCCAATCGATGACAGACAGCTCCTCTGGCAGGTCGCAACAAGGTGGTAATTGACCTTGCTTCTCCCTGGACATCTGTTCAAGCTCTGCTAGAAGCCAAGGACTCCCCGATGTGGGGCTTTTGTTTCATATTGTGGCAGTCCAAACATTCTTTATGGGCTGGCAAAAGCATTTTACACTTCAGATGGGCCTCAGGAGGGTGATTCGCTTTCTTTGAGGAGGGCTGGGAATTTCCATATGATTGGAAGTTCCCACCCTGTTCATTTTAATGCTCTCAGATAGACTCCCCTCACAACACTCAGTCATATCAGAGAAGAGTCCGTGTGGTAACAGGGGGTGAACTGTCCTTATGTTGGACAATACAGATCCAAAATGTTTCCAGTTTGAGAAGGTTCTTCTGTGACACAGAAGAGATGCTGAATTTTCTGGCCTCTGCACACCACCCTTTTTATTGCTGAAATGTATTTCTCTTTCGCTGTTAGTGTGGCCTCACCCCAGTTCTGCTCTAAGTATTCAGTTGACAATTACTTTCTTTTGGCAGGCTGCCTGATGCACTGAGGTCCTGGTTTCTCCATGGCAGACTTGCTACTCCTCTGCTCAGTGCTCAGATCTTTGCTAGGATCTCAGGGCATCCAGACACCTTTGCTTTCCTGCTCCCCAAGGTGCAGCAAGAGAGTGCAGGTCCCGAGGAGGCCAGAGATGTCAGATTGCCCTGAGCTGGAGTTGCAGGCAGCTGTGAGTTGCCTGATATGGGTACTGAAGTTTAGTATTCACTCTTAACTGCTGAACCAACTCTCCATCCCCTCAGCAACTTATAATGTCATTTTCCCCAAGAAATTTGTTGTTAAGCCGCCATAGCACTAAGCCAGCAATCCTGCCCTGGTCCCATCTAGGACAACCTCTACCGCCTCATTGTGTCATCCCCTGCCCATCTGTGTGCCTTCAGTGAGTAAACACACAAGTCATGTGTCTCCTCACAAGGAAGATGGCCTGTGTGTCTGACAGTGTCCTTGGTCACTTCATGCCCAATGAGCCTTATTAAGTGGGTATTCCCAAGCTTCTTACTGCCTAATCCTGGGGCTTTCTGCCTGAGGTTTGGGAGGTTTCGAAATACATGGAAGGACCACTCTGTCTGCTCCATAAAGTAGACTAGGAGTTCCAGAGGAATATATAGTCATGAAACCAGTACTCAGCCAAGAACCGATGAGAAGCACGGTGGGAGATGCCCTCTGGGTGGCCTGGTCATGAACGTGCATGCTTCACCTGGTTTGCTGGATTTCTCAGCTGAGGCCAGTTGGCCACGACAGTAACTGGACTGCTATATCATTTCCCTTTGTGGGCTCCCTTGTCCCTGTCCTACCCTGGATATTATGATCTCCTTGTCCCAGTAGAACCAGATGCCTTAAGTCTTTAAATCCTGTCTTTGGAGAACCCAACTGCAGATTAAATGACAGTTAGACAGTCTGCATTTCTAACATCTGGGCTCCTTCAGTTTCCCCATCCTTTATCTCACAGAGCTAAAATAGTTTATGAGTGTGTGGTACATGTTACTATTCGAATAGTCAGAATTGTCTGTGATCGTCTTGTCCTGTCACAGAATTAATCTGGTAAATGTGATGTCCAAGTACAGAGCCAGGATGGTGGAAAAGAGGCTTCGAGAGATTGAGCCCTTACTGAGGTAGTCAGGAGCCAAGCAGAGGACAGTGCAGTGGGGTTCTTGGCAGCTTAGCTCTCTCTGAAGCTAGAGGGTATCCAGCTCTGTAATTTGTAAGGAATGAATTCATAGCTGGGGGCTAAAAGTGAAAAGTGGGAAATGCAGTTTTATTGTGATATTTAATTTGTTCTGTAGCTGATTTTAAAAAGAGAGAGAGAGAGAGATTTGGTTAAAATAGAATTTTGTGGAAGAGGCCAGTTAGTTACCTTATAAAATTACTGTTCAAATTAATTCTATCTAAATTCTCTTTTCTTTCTTGGCATCTGTGGTGGTTTGGATATGCTTGGCCCAGGGAGTGGCACTATTTGGATGTGGCCTTGTTGAAATATCTGTGGCCTTGTTGGAGTAGGTGTGTCACTGTGGATGTGGGCTTTAAGACCCTGATCCTAGCTGCCTAGAAGCCAGTAGTCCACTAATGGACTTCAGATGAAGATGTAAAACTCTCAGCTCTGCATTAACCAGGCCTACCTAGACACTGCCCTGTTTCTGCCTTGATAATAATGGACTGAAACTCTGAACCCGTAAGCCAGCCCAAATTCAAATTGTCCTTATCAGAGTTGCCTTGGTCATGGTGTCTGTTCACAACAGTAAAATCCCTAAGACAGAATCCTATCTTCTTTTTCCATTATTAGTTCATTTTGTGTATGTGTGTTTGTGTGTGTTCATGTGTGTGTGTTTGTATGTGTGTGTTTATGTGTGTGTTTGTGTGTGTATGGATGTGTTTGTGTGTGTGTTTGTATATGTGTGTGTGTGTGTGTGTGTGTGTGTGTGTGTGTGTAAAATGCGCTACCACCTTATATCAATTATACTTCCCAGGCATCAATAATCAATCCTATCACCTCTGTGAGCTTCTGGTAGACATTGATAGTTTATGGACACTAGTTGTGAGTTAATGTAAACTGTTAGATTTGAAGACATCAACTGAGGCAAGTGCTTGGTATGCTGGTGGTTTGATGTGCCCTGTGTTGGAAGAATAAGGCTAAATGATTGGCTCAGAATCATTTAGAATCAGACAGGAGGGTTTTGTACTTTTTATGATGTTTGAATCAGCTTGTGGTGCTTTACTTAAGGAATGGTGGAATCACAAGACTTTTTCAATTCACCTCCCCAAACCCTGAGGACCATAGGAGAGTATGTATACACAGGATTCTTGCTTTCCTGCTGTGAATTTTATACACATTAATGCCACTGGGGTTTCCTCATGCTCCAGATACATATCCCATTAGTCACTGGCATTTTCCTGTCTTGGATTCCTTGGCATTTGTAATGGCCATCAACAGTCTGAATTCAGGAATGATCCCCACTGAGTTTTTTGGGGGAGAGGTAAGAAGGGATATTCCTCATTGTTCAGATCATCTTAGTCTTTCCCAGAAATAAATGGCTCAATTATTTCACTTTCCTAATTCTACACTGAGAATTTTCCAGTGGTTTCTGTTAATTCCATCCAAAGGTATCTTTATCCTTTATATCTTCTAATCTCCTCAGACAACATGATTGAGTCCTGCCCTCCTTACTAACTTTCTCCCTTGTGGACACAAATTCTTCATATTTCTTTTATCTCATCTGGACTGGTTAAACAGAATCTTAGACAGCCTTTGAATATAATAATCATCTCATCCATGAAACTTCCTAACTATTCCTTCCTAACTTCCTTTTTTTCTCTTACCCTTATACCATTGGAGATCAGTCAACTTGGAAAACACCTTCAGTGTCTGCTATATGCCCAAAGCTCAGAGGCTAAGCTTGTCATCCCACACCTGTGTGGAACTAAAAATTATTACCATCTACTGTCCTCAGATGCCCATGAAGTTTCTTCTCTGGAATATTTCCCAATGCTTTCTACATCACAAACATATAGGCCGGAGATTTGGTTTTGTGAGTTCCTCTCTGTATACTACCCCTCCTAAGATTTCAGGAAATGCCTCCCATTTGATGGCTCATTTACTTCACTTTGCCCAGGTGATTGGTTTAAGGTAGACTGAACATAACAACAGTCATAGACTCATGGGTTTCAAAAGACACAGAATGTATGAAATTTTATTTTAGCTTTGGTCCTTTGCAACTCTTGAAGTCAGAAAGCATGACTTCAAAAAATATTACCATCATTACCGTCAATAAGTCATAAAAGAAGTTGTGTTTCAGATATTTTGGAGTATCTTAAATTTGGTGGCAGTGATTAGTGGCATGTGGTTTGTTGGGAATAGCACTCAGGAGAGGCCTGTGAAAGAGGTAGGGATACAGTTATGAACAGGGATAGAACCAGAAATGGATCATGGGTCAGCATTTGCCTGATCTGTTGTAAAATTTTTATAGCCAAAACCACAGCTAGGCTCATACTTATTGAGACAAGATGTCAACCCTCTGTGCATCTATTTAATCAGTCACTGAGTCCCCTGGAAGTGGGGACGATGTACCACTGATGGGGGCTCTACTGATGAAGTTCTTCAGAGAGAGTTTGACCTTTAGTCTTATAACTCAGCAACTGGGAGATGGTGGTAGCAGCTGTTAAGAGATGAGAGGAGGATTTGGAGGTTGGAATAGGGCCTGTATGTGCTAGGCCTGCTCTTTACCCTTGAGCTTCTTCTCTAGCCTGTTTCCATGGTTTCCAACTGAGGACTATGAACTTGGGTGAGATTCAGGAGTTTTGTAAACCTGAGAAGTACCAAGCAGAAGGGTCAGAATTTGAACCCAGACCCCACTTTCTTCACAGCACTGGCCCATGTTGCTGAATCCCTTCATTTGTTCTTGGCCATTTCAACCCTTGAGTTCCCAGCCTGAAGAGAAAGACGTTACATCAGAGTCCTCAAGGCCTCAACTCAAACCCATTTGCATTTATTGACTCAGTTTGGGATTTAGAAGTCTAAACAAACTCGTCAGCTTATGAACAAGCTCATAGCCAATTCAAATTGCCTGTTTGAAAGGTAGGTCATCTACAGGCTGGGGAAAATTGGAGATCTGAAATAAAGAAAGAGACAGTTTAATTATAGCAATTTGAAAAATAATCAGTCTTGAGCCAATCAGCATGGAGAAGGCTACAGCTCAGCGCTCTTCAATAGGACCCAAGAATTTCATCAAATTATATTCTACAATTAACTAGAATTTGTTCCCTTTTTTTCCATCAGAGTTCAGTTGAACACCTCCCATGTGTCAGATACTATGCCAACAATATAGAAACATGGTTCTCATGCACAAAGGGCTTCCATCTTAAATACTGCTTGGCTACAAAGAGGATGAAATGGAAGTGAAAGCAAAGGTGGGGTGGCTTCTCTGTGTAGGAGGCTTTAATCAGTGCCACACATCACTCAATAAGCTCATGGAGGAGGCTCAACATCTAATCAGTAGTCATTAGAAAATGACAGTAAATGACACCACGGGATACGAATGCATACGTGTACGAATGGCTCAAATTTAAAAGATGACAATACCAAAGGTTGGCAAAGATGTGGAGCAACTAGAATGTCTGGTCAGTGGAAATGTACAATGGGAAGAAGCCACTTTAGGAAACACGTTAGAGTTTCTTCTTGTGAAATAAATGAATTTCCCATGTGGTTTACCTCTTCTGCCTCTGTAGGAATTAATACTGGGGAATATAGCAGTATTTTGTTGAAACAATATTAAATTAAAATATTAAAGATAATCACATGAATGTGATTAGTTTTATATTATATCCTGGATTTAGAAAAACCCAAATATCCATAACTCTGCAAATGAATGAACCAATAAGGATGTACCTGTGCAGTGGAGTATGATGCAGTCAGGAGCCGAAGAATCTCAGAGAACACCATGCTGAGTGAAAGAAACTAGACACAGAAGAATACACCCCATGCGATGATCCTATTTGTAAGCAAGCTAAGCAACTAATGCAGAAAGCAAGTCAGTAGTTATGTGGTGGTACCAGTGTGGGGGTGTCAGAGGGAAACTTTAATGGCTGCAGTTCATTACATAGAAATAATACTAGGACCACGTCTGGCCCAAAGTATACAGTCAATAAAGGATAGACATATAAGTAGATATTTAATTATTTCATGCTTTGGGTACTTTTCTCACAAAAGAAATCAATGATAATGATAAAAATAATGCAAACAGACTCTTTAACACACGACTTCATATTTTTCTGCTTACCATTTATTTATTCAGCGACATTTATGCACAAACTACAGTTCTTGCCTCAAAGGCAGGGCCATGACAAGAAATTCAGGTCTCTGCATATCTTTTGAATTCTTTTTGAATTCTTTCCTCAGTTAGTTTGTTAAGAGTAATGTGCTTGTTTAGGGTGTTCCCATGCATGGGCATCAGTTCCCTTTGCTTGGGTTCAGGGTTCACCCCATCACCCCCTTTTACTTCGTCATTCCCTTCCTCCCCCAAAGAGTCACTCTCTGTTTTCATGTCATAAAAATACAAATTTTTATACAAATGTATGTTTAAATCCAGGTTTATCTCTGTGTTGACATGTTTTAAACAGTCATCACAATGAGAGCTGAATCGGGACAGCTGTATAGTATAAGCAAATCAAGTTGCTCTGTCCAAATTCCTATTGCTTCCTATGTCAGGAGTCAGCTTCTAGTGGTGGAACTGTCTGAATGGCTTCAGTTTTTCAGACAGAAGTCAATGAGCAGGAGGTGGCATGAAAAAATGCCTGCAGATGCTAACCAGCCTGTCTTCTTGACCAGATGCTGGTGACTTGTTCCACAGGCACAGAATTCTCCAGTGTCCTGAGCAGGGCAGCCAGGCATCCTTCGCCTTGTCTTCCGAGACAGTTGTGTAAATGTTGCAAGTGAGGCTCCCTTCCACAGCAAACGATTATCTCTTCTCTGTCTTGGTCTAGTGTGACAGGTTCCCAAGGCTGTTGCCCTAGTCTGTTCTTCTGCCACTGTGATAAACTACATTTCCCAAAGTAACTTGGGAAAGAAAGGGTTTATTTCAGATGGCAGCTTACAGTCATCCATGAAGGGAAGTCAAGGGAGGAGCTCGAGGCACGAACCTAGAGCCAGGAGCTGATGCAGAGGCCATGGAGAAATACTGCTGACTGCCTTGCTCCCCATGGCTTGCTCAGTTTGCTTTCTTATACAACCCAGGACCACTTCCCTATGGTGGTACCACCCACAGAGGGCTAGACCCTTCCATATTAATCATGAATCAGTTAAAAAAATCTCATAGATGTGTCCACAGAACCATTGGATGGAGGCAAGGCCTCAGTTGAGATTCCCATTACAGATGTGTATAACGTATGACAGACAAGCTATTAAAAACCTGATCTCTACAGTCTTCACCCCAGGTCCCCAGGCCAGGCAGAGTCAGGACAACCTAAATGGCCAGAGGGAGATCACCACATGTGGTTCTCATCACAGAATGGGGAGTTCAGCTGTCACCGGCTTCAGTTTCTGTTCTGTCTGGAGACTCCAGCCACTAGTTCAGTTCTTGTGTTGAATTTATGGCAGTTCAGACCACTTCACAAGATAGTTCCTGATTAAAATCCAATAAAACAAGACAGGGAGAAAATGGGTTAGCAAAGATGACATTTCCAAAAATAGCTCGTCTTAATTTATGAGTTCTGCAAGCAACATCTGCTAAAACAAACAAGTACCACTTCCTGGAACCCAGATTGAGTCTCACCTCTGGATTCTTTGACCTGGTGCTCTGGGGCCCTTCAGAGACCTTTAGTGGGGCTGACCCCATCCATTAGTAATTCTGTCCCTCCATTTCCTGGGACTCTAAACACTTGAGCAGGGAGAGAGGTGGGGGGAGAGGGAGGGAAGGAGAGAGGGAGGGAGAGAGGGAAGGAGAGAGAAAGGAATGGAGGAGGAAGGGAGGTGGGAAGAAGAAGAAGGAAGGAAAAAGAAAAAAAAATATTTTAAGTGCCTAGGTTAAAATACACAGAGCACCAAAAGGTATTTTTATTGAAATCTGGTTATCAGCAAAATAAATAAACAGGTAGTTAGTAGAAGGATCCTGGGTTTCTTTCTTGCAGTATTTAGTAGGGAGATCTGGTAGGGGATCAAGGACATTTTGAATTGCAGATATGCATTACAGTATTTGGGGATGTCGGTCATACTGTAATGTGCCATAAGATGCTTAAATGCCATGTGTCATAAATTAATGATAACCACTCATTATTGCCTCATGCACTGGTGGTAGGCAGAGCCTTGCAGGTACCCAAGAGATCTCATGAAAGAATTACACTAGAAGATACTTGGCTATGTCTTCAAACAATGTTTTTGCTAAATGGCCATGCTAATGATTTTGATGCTGAGTTTGGTAGTTTGGTAGTTCTCCCCTCTGGTACCTTTTAGTGATGACTTACTTAAGCTTTCTATTCAGTGACCACCACTGACCACGACTCAGACACATGTGGCCCTCGAGCTCAGCTAAGGGCTGTTCTCTGTCCTGTTCTTTTTTTTTTTTTTTTTAACTCTCTTTATTTTTAAAATTTCATCCAAAGTTTTATTTAGTACATTTAGAAAATAACAATACAAATCAATAGCAATGGCTTTGAAATTGCCTGAATGGAGAGCCAGTTGATAGAGGAACAAAGCAGGCTGTATAAGAGCAGGTTCTATTCCAAATTGGAGCCTGGCCAGACATATGCTGCCTTCACAGTATATCCAGGCTTTAGAGGATTGCAAGGCCTCAGAGGTGAGCCATTGAGTGGAGAAGATGGTGCTGTTGTCCTTGTCAGTATCTGGGGGAAGAGAAATACAACTTGTCAGACCAACCACCTTTTAGGACAGAATAGAGCCCAGGTAAGGAGGAATCAATGAGCCCACCTCTTTTCATGGGCTGTGTAGTTATGCATAACTCTGGTCAAATACTTAAATCTACGCTTTGTGCTAAGACCCAAAAGATGAAGTTGGTAGGGGGCACATGTCATTGAAATCACCTCATACCTCTTTTCAATGTGACCATAATTAAGTCTTTTCTTCTTTTAATATTACATGTTCATTTACTTGGTTTACCAAGGATGGTGGCCAAACATGCTGTATTAATGGAATCAATGCAGGCTCTGACCATTAATACTTAAGGTAATGAACATATACACCAGCATTCCCGAGTAGATGCCAAGCACATCCTGTACCAGACAATGTCTTCAAACAAGGAAATTTAGAAGTCTATATGTACAGATAAAAATCTCAAAGGATTTAGTGTATGTTTGCCACAGGGCAAGGGATGTGGAAGAATATTTGATAGCTACAAGGGAGAAGGAATGAGAATTTATGTCTTGTCTGAAATGGTTCAATGCCCAGCACTTGTGTGAGAAGATCTAAACCTCTCCATGTGTGAACATGTCTACAAGTCAACATTAAAAACATCTGCGACACCCATGGATGACTCAGAACTGCAATTTAACAACATCCCAACATCTCAACCTGTGGATGACTCAGCATGTTAGCTCAGCTGTCACATCAGCATCTGTTCTTGTGATGTTTTAACATCTCAACATCAAGGTTCACATGTGAACCTATGTCTCAATGCCTCAGTGGCCAAAAACATGTTGACATCATGAAACAATATCTGAAACAAATGTCTCAACGTCGCAACATGAAAACATCATTACAGCAGATGATTTGTTAAGTGAGACATCTTCCTCACTCTGCCAGTTCCTCAAAACTATATTGAAATGCTAATTGGTAGAAGGGTTCTGCTCTTTTGCAGATAGCAGAGCTGGCCCAGCTTTGCAACAATGCAACAGCACTGAACGTCCATGGAAATTAGGATGCAGATGACACAAATACACAAATCCATGTTGAGTTTTCCTGTCAAGTTACAGTTGACAATAATGGGAGAAGCTAGAAAGTAAGTATCCCAGGGAGAGTGGGTGTGCCCACTGGGAAAGGCCAGGGAGCCTCCCAGCACATGGTCATTGAGTGGACAAGACTTCAGGGTAGGCAGGGCATTTATTTGCCAGATCAGGTGAATGCATACTTGAGATCTATGCATTTCATTATGTGCCTTTAATCATATTTCTTTAAACAAATACCATAAACTAATAATGTGTGTCCTGAAGTATTAAGGGACAAGTACATAGATGATTCCTGAAATGTTTGTTTCAACTTTTATGTGGTGTTGTTGTTACAGGGTGTTGTTGGGGGTATAATACCATGTGTGGAGATCAAAGGGCAGTCTTTTGGAGTTCCTCTTTTAGATGCATACCAGAGATAGAACTCTGGTTGCCAAGGTTTCAAAGCAGGACCCCATACCTACTGAACCATCTCAATGGTCACTGTAATATATTTTTAAATGTGCTTTAAAAGAATAGGTTTATTGATGTGTACATGGATGAATATATTATAAAACAAGTATTTTACAATGTCTTCATAAAATCTAAGAGGACATAGAACTTAGAGAAATGTCAAAATTACTCTAATAAAATATATATAAAAAAAAATAATCGGCTGAGAAAGCTACCAAGTCTAGCCATCAGGAGTCGCTCCACCCAGGTTACATTACCTTACTTCACTTGACACTCATTACTATCAGGGGCTATTTTTAGAAATCTTAAATTCTAGTTCATGTGTATTTAAGAGAGGGGGGAAAAGCATAATTACTTTTGGAAATTTTCCATTAAATCATCTCTGGACTAAAAAATGAGTTGATTCTTAATTAAAGGTAAGCTTTATATACCTGGAAAATCCCATTTAATTGAAGCCTTACAGAAATGTCAAGTTAATTAGCATTTCTGGTTTGCGGGTAGTTACCCACCATGAACCTTCACTTGGCTTCATCATCTCTGGGGCATTTTTATAATATGTATCATTGAGTTAAAGTCATCTTAATTTGAGCTCTACCTTGCTGCTTGCTGGTCAAGGGACCATAAAGATCCTTAATTGGTTTAAGGTCAATGTTTTTTCTGGTAACAACGGGAGATGGTGACGTTCCAGCCAGGAATGTCTTTGATAACAACACTGGGGAGACTGAGGCAGGAAGGTCAAGAATTCATGTTCAGCCTAGGCTATGTAGTAAGACTCTGTCTTCAAAAAACAAAACTGGAAATTTGTCAAGCTTGCTGTGAAAGCAATTAACCACTGGGGCTTCCAACATGTCGCCCAAAGAGACTCAGACTTGAGCTGCCCTGGTACTGCCATCGATTTGAGGTGATAGAGTAGCACCCACAGAAGTTTTCCTGGCACTGAGTTCCCAAGGTGGACCGCCATTTTTACATTTTGCAGCTCATCACTGACCTTTCAATAGCATCCCTTCTCCTCCTATCAGGAGCCAAGAACTGATACGAAGGTTGAAATCTGGCTTAGTAGTCCCACAGGCGAGTCATCTCCATTCTAATATCCACGTGTCCTTTCAAACATACTATACCTTTTCCTTGACATTTAAGGTTTTATTTATTTTTCTTTGTATAAAAAGACTCTCTGTGGAGTTCACACTAGCACTGAACTTCCCTTCCTCCTGTCTCTATATCCAGATTGCTAGCACTGGAAATGTATGCCGTAAGTTCTAGTGAAAGCTTGCATGTCTTCTTAGGATCATCATCAAGAACTGATACCAAGTCTTGCTTACAATGTAAAAGGATAAGAAAACTGTCCAGTAGAGAATCGTACTATATTTTTGAGTTCTGAGTGCTCTCTTGATCCAAGAGGGAGAATCAAGGAGCCCAGCCAGCATGTGTCTGTTGGGGATGCCCATTCAGGGTGCTTTGTGTCATGTCAGAACCCATGGAAGGAACAAAGTACACTGGGATCAACCCCAGGAGAGAGGCTGAGGCCAAAGAACACACACCCTCATGTGGCTTATTGTTTTTAGAGCATGTTAGAGAATTACAACAGACAGCTTGGAGCCTTAACAATCACTTGTTTTGTGTTGGATGCTTTTTTAAAAAAAGCAAAGGTTTTTTTTTTTTCCTTTGTGTGTTATACATATGCCAGGAAAAATAGTTCCTGGTGAATGAAAACAACTCAAGGGTCAGTTTGTAACTTGAGAGGGCCCATTGGGTCCAGTTTCGAAGATGCCATTTTCTCTGGAGTAGTGAGGCTTGATGTCCTAGGGAGAGACAGATTCCACAGTAGGTGGGTAGGTTTGAAGGCAAATGGTTTCTGTTTTGAACAAGAGCCCAGCCAAGTCTAAGGAGAGCCTTAAGGTGCAGTAAGGCTTTGCTTCCTCTGTCCTTTAGGGATATGGGCTCCTCAACCACTTTTGTCCAGAAGTTAATGGAGAACAGATCTCTGGCACGATATACCCACCCCAATGTCCATACATGGCTCCCGGCTTTCTCCAGAGCAGTTTACTTTTAAACCATGTGTTGCCTCAGCATCTCCAGGGTTGGCCTGGAAATCTTATCCAGACCCTGGTTTTCCTTGGGCTGTGCTATTGTCTACAGGGCCAAGAACCTGCCAATCCACAGTGTAAGGGTGTGCAGCAGTGGAAATGTAAAAAGAAGAAGAGAGCACAGCCCAACTTGTAAGTTAACCCAGGGCTGTGATGTACAGAGAGGACAGCTTGGGGCAGGGGACAAGGGTGGCAGAGTACACTGTGTTTAGAATGGCACTTTCAATACGGCGTCTTCATGGAGTCATACCACTGAGCTGACTGATGACAAATGCAGCCTGAGTGCTTGGCTCCAAGGACAAATTTGATCACACTTAGCACTTTAGTTTGACTATCTTTTAAACCAACTTCTAGGAACATTGGGAGTCATTCAAGCAGTTTATCTCAAAGAATGGTCCAATGGCTCCATCATCAGCTTCCTTTGCAATCGTGTAGGAAAAGTAGATTCTTAGGCCCCCATCTCAGACCTATCAAACTGGGGATTCTGGGGGGGGAGCATGGGAATCTGAGTCTTCATTACCCCTTCATGGAAGCCTGCTCAGCACTCCTAGTTCAAATCCCCAGCTGTGGCAAAGCTACAATAGCTTTTGCAGGGAATGAACAGATGTCCAGGTAAGAAGTGTTCCTATTGTTGGGTATTCTTATAGTCTCGCCCATTCGTCACTTGGTGCTAGCTGCAATTAGGTTTCTATAAGGGAGGGTCTCTGGGGAAAACCAAGGCAGAGATCAGCTGGAATGGTAATTTAGAGCCATTTCTTAATTTGCTATGTAGAAAATCATAGGTAATGGACTAAGTGATGTCGATCAGGACACTATTACTTTTGTTCACACTTTACAGAAGAGTAAGAAACCACTAGAGGTCAGGTTTGCTTCCAAGGCTATTTTTACAGTTGCTGATGATGGGGGTGGGGTGGGGTGGCACTGTACCTGCCCTCCACCCTAAGGCTCAGTGGCAATATGCATGTGTTTTCTGGTTTAGGACACTGACTTGTGACAACTGAAGACCTTTTTTTTCCCTTCCTGACTTTCCTCTGACACATGGGTCCAGGTATTGTTTATCATCTGGTTTTTCTCCTTGCCCCCAGGCTAGGACTATATTTAAGCCAATTCAAACTTTGAAAGTCTTAAAAATAACTCTCCCCCTTGCTAACCTCTTCTAGGTTTGACAGGGGCTTCATTGGAACAGGAAATCTGCCTGCCCACCCCTTGTGATTAACTCACCCCATGACCTCTTCTCACCTTTTCAAGCTGTTATAATACTATTAGACAAAGCCTTTTTCCCCTTCGGTGGTGATGGTCAGGTGAGTATGGTGATGTTGATTCCCCTGCCTCATTACTGAAGATTCTAACTTTTAATGGCAAAAATAAAAAGATGAACTTCTTTGAAGACAAACACTGTACGAGTGATGAACTTCAGGTTCGTCTTTGCCTCGCTGCTCAGAAAGTCATTTTGTCTGGAAATGAACGTGACTGTGATGATTTTAAATACTTCCTGCCCATGGCACAAGTAAGTTGGTAATTATCTCCAAAGAGAATTACTTTCCTACAGAGAGGAGGCCCCAGGAGAATTTCACTCTCTTGTGGTTTCTCCATTAAATATATATATATATATTAGACTCTATTCTCCAACAGGTTTCCACTTATTCTTAATAACTAAAGCTTATCTGAAGATTTTTTCCTGTCCCAAAACAAAATTGCAGTCACCAAATGCATCATTCCTTGAAGAAGTCTCCCCACCCCTACATTTCTCTGTACATGAAACCTTAGAAATATGAATGGGTATGTTGTCCCCAGAGGTTTTTGGTAGATTTAAAGGGGTTTGCTTTGTACTTATGGGCAACTCAGTGGTTGGTGACGCAGCATCATGTAGAAGCAAGTTTTACCTCGCTGAAGAATGAGGGGTGGAACATCTTTGGAAGTTTGGATGGTCAGTAGAAGAAAGAAAAGTGTCAAAGCCTCCCGTTCCCACTTCTTAATCGCAGCTCTCCATGTCCTGGACCTACCACCACCCACGGCTGTGTAGAAACTACATTCTGAGAAGTCACTGGGTGGCTCAAACCCAGGCTTCCTCTACTTTGACATATGTACTCATTGGTTACTGCAGCATCCAATACAGCTTCTTACAGCATCACACATAGTCTCTGTCCTGGTTACTTTTATTGCCATTTGACACTGTGTCTATTAGACACTGTGGCTAAAAGACTATGTCTTGAAATGTATTTAATTAGCATTTACTTTTAAACAGCCCTGTGTCTACTATGTTGGGTAGCCAAAAAACAGGAAATGGGATTATCTGAACAGAGGCCTTTGCCCTTGCTACCTGATGATTCGGCTAGACAGAGGTCATGGGAGAAAATTGGCTTCTAAAGGAGAAATTTATCTTAAAATCGAAATGTGGAGACCTAGAAGAGAAAAGGAAACTGTTTCCATGACAAATGGAGAAAAATCGAGGCTTCAGGTTTTCGCTATGGTGAAGCAGAGACTTTCCTTGGCTAGGCAGGAGTGGAAAGAGTCAGTGTCTGATCTGTTGCCCAGGCTTTCAATTAGCTTTGAGCACAGGCTTCCAGTTCTCCCACCCTGCTGAGCCGCACGTCCTTTGAGAAGGGACCAAAGAAGGAAAGAGAACTAACTCGTGTTGCCCTTGCTGACTAGAGTCAGGAGATAAGTGATAGTTTTGTTTTTGAAACATCCCAGACAAAGGCTGGAAGATGTCAGGTATTTGGTACCATTTGCAGTTAGTGCGGGGGCCATATTTATCCAAGAAAGCAGTTCTATTTGGAAATGATTCTTGACAATGATTGACTAATTGCCATTGTTGGTGTCTGCAAGACTGGCTCTATATTTTATTGGTGAGATTCAATGAAACATCATTATGTTTGCCTATTTGTTGTTATATGAAGGATTGAGCCAAAGGCCCCACACAGGCTAGGCAAGTGCTCCACTCCTGATCTTCTCCCCAGTATCACCCCCTTTTAAATCTTTCATCTTGAAGCAGACTTTCTAAGTCACCTAGATGGCCTTGAACTGGTTCTGACGTAGACAGATCTTGAACTTGTGTTCAGATTGAGTAGGTAAGACTGTGCACATGAACCACCATGCCTGCTTACAGAGATGCATCATTTCAAACCATAGGACACATAAGTATGAAATTAGAAAGCTAAAATATGTAGCTTTTTCACCATTTGTGTCTCTGAGAATACAACACGGGCACTGTTTTTACATAATCTCCACTGCTCTCTCTCCTCCAGCTCTTCTCATGTGTCCAACTTTGTGACTTCTTTAATCATTATTGTTGTACCCTCCTTTACACATACACACATGCACACACACATACACACATGCATTAAACACAACTGATAACCTGCAACCTGCTGAGTCCACTTAGTTTTGCTCCTGTGTGTATTTATGGATGTGCAATGTTGGGATGAATGGCAGCAAATGTAATTTTCACAGTGTTAATTTTTGGGGGCAGAGTAAGGATGGACATGTATATGTGTGAATATTTGTACAAAGTCACTAATGCCTTGGTGCAGTAAGTCAACAGAACTTGTTAGAGAGACTGGGTAGCTCTGATCCTGAGAACAATCATGGCTGATATGGGAATGTAGGATGGTGCAGCAACTGGGGATGGGGAATAGAGCAAGAAACAGCCAGTGTACTAAAGGGAATACAAAAGGTCAAAAAGAAAAAGCTAGGGTCAGAAGAGTGCTCTGGGAAGCTGGCACTGTACTTCCATGTTCTCGCATTGGTATCGTCTTTCCTCCTTTGATCTTGGCTTCCTATCGTACCTCTTGGCTTGTTCCCTTGAAGGATCTCAGTCCCTTCAAGCTTTCTCTGCCTGGTTCAAAGGCTTTGGAGTTGGCTGTATGCCCTCTGTTTACATTGTCTGTGGTCCTCCCCATAGTATCTGCAGAGCCCAGCTGATGTTCTAACATTGAATCTCCTTCCTGGGTCCTCAAAGGGGCTATCCCCATTTCCTCCTTAGTCTCAACTCCCTATTGGCTTCACCCTTTTTGTGTAACAAACAGTCATGCAGGCATTTTCTCCAATATAAACCAGTATAGCAAATAATGTCTTAATTAAAGACAGGCACTGAAGAACACTCAAATCGATTCCAAAACAGAAACAGAAATAAGACCTGTGTTTCCTTAGGATCCCAGAGAGTTTTATAGTTTTACTGAGTCAAAGGGGCATAGGAGTTGATTTAAAGGGCTGGTTTTGGCCAAATCTGAGATAATTTTAATATAAAAAGATAGAGATATTAGCAGCATATAATTCAGAGAATAAAACTAGAATCTATGAGTCTGCATTGGATAGAACAGGGAATGGGAGAGGGGGAAAGAGGAAGGAGGAGAGGGACATAGTGGATAGAGGAAATGACAGAAGTTGAATAATGACCATTTAGCAGGCTTTACGTGATACAGCATTTGTAGCTGTGTTTGACAGCTTTCTACCACTCTTCAAACACGCTCTCGAGACTGAGAAAGAGAAAGATTGGTGTTTTTTTACTGCACTAATGGTTCCCATTCCTTATCAGGTTTACCCATTGCTTGGGGCAATGATAAACAGTGGGAGAGCAATGATGTGGGATGGAAGAAATAAAAAACTGCCACTCCAAGGTCTCCTTTGAGTCACACTCCTGATGTCCTACAGACCTCCTACTAATCCTCATTATGTCTTAAAGCCTTCAGTGATGCTCTATTGTACCACCCAAGGGACCAAGACTTCCAAACACGTGGACCTTTGGGACTGTCATGGGTTTGAAAGGTTACTACTGCTGATATTTACAGACCTCCTAGTAGGTTAGTGTAGTACGCTTACAAGCTTGCAGTGATGATGCTATGGATTCCTGGGCTGCCGTGTGTGTGAAGAAAGCATGGTGTGCTGTTCTGTACAGAACAAAACACCTGGTACTAGTAAGTGACAGTTAAAGGATGTATTTACTACTTCAAACTTATTTCTTAAATCATGGTCTTTCCACTTATAGAAAGAAGTCCCTGTAGAACAGCATATATCTTATGTTTACCTTGTCTCTTGGTTGCATCATTTTTTTGTTGTTGTTGTTGTTGTGCTTGATTTAACCTTGTGTGCCTTTGTTTATCATGGTCCTAGGATAGAGTATCTATGAGTGTGTGTGTGTCTCCATGTATGTGTTTGTGTATATGTGCACGAGCTATTGCTCCAAAAGATATTATATGTGTGTGTTCTTTGTACGTGCATGTAGCTATATACCATATATTCCAAGTGTCTAGTTATATATCATCTGTTTCTGTAAATTCCTCTGATGCTTGTGTAATAAATTAATTAAGCCTGCCTGCCCTTCCACTCTCCTTCCTTTCTTCCTTCTTCCTTCCCTTCCTCCTTCCCTTCATTTGTCTTTTTTCTTTTTGTGCTAGAAGTGGAACTTAGGGTCTCATAAATACTAAGTGAGTACCTACCACCGATTAACGCCTCAGTCCTTAAGGGTACATTTAAAAGAACATATTCCTGTCATAAAGCAACACAGAACTGTAATTATTTCAAACAAACAGTGTAAAATGAATCCTAAACCCAGTGCTAACAAATTGGTAAACAGGACATTAGCATATTCTCAAGGTGGATTCCCACAGAATAGTCAGTGATTACAAAGGGAGACATGGTTGCTTCACCACTCGGCTGACTCCCACTCCCTGTGAGTGTTTGTTGACACAGTCAGTAAAGGCAGACACAGGAATGTGCTGCCTGAAGGAGGGTGAGCAATGTCCCTGCAACAGCCATGGCACCGCTCCTGGCTTCTTCTGTCTAACATGTGTAGCTCGAAACTAATTGCAAGCTATCATCAGGCAAGCCCAGATTGAGACACTCTAGCCACGCTTCCAGCTCGTGGCCTTCCAAACTGAGGAACGAGAACGGGAAAAGCACCACAAGAACAAGGAACTGCCCCAGACTGGCAGTGATGAGGCAGCTGAGGAGATGGGGGACACTTAAGTACAACATGCAACTGGTGGAATAGGAATTCATAAATTATTTTTTCTATAACAACTATTAGTGTCATAATGGGCAAAACGAGGAAGATCTGAGGATTAGAGAAATAATAATGTCCTCCCTGTTCCTTTCCATGTTTTGACAAGTCTGTGTTAGTTGTGGAAGGGTATGGCCTCATTCCTAGAAAATATACTGAAGTGTTTAGACATTCAAGGGCCAAGATATCTGGCTGGCTGACTTGAAGGGACACAAAAAGGACACAGCTGAGTATGGAACCGTTCTTTAGCTTTGTGGGTTGCAGTTCACCAAGATATTCATATTTGACAAATTTTTATTAAACTTACACTGTAGAGTACACGTTTTCCTGAAGGCAAATTATGTCTCAGTGAAAAATTAAATCAGGACAAGAGGAAGCACTGAAAATATAATAAGCATTCAGAAAATTCCACAGTGGTTCGGGGTATAAGTCATTGCAGTGGCCGTGTGAACCTTGGGGTATAAGTCATTGCAGTGGCCGTGTGAGCCTCAGGTGTAAGTCATTGCAGTGGCCGTGTGAACCTTGGGGTGTAAGTCATTGCAGTAGCTGTGTGAGCCTCCCACAGCAGCGACTTCAAGACTTCTAAGAACTTTCTAAGAACTCAGAGCCTCTATGGAAGGATCTTGAGAAACGTCTTTGTAATTGTGGAACAGAAGTGAGAAGTTCTGAAAACTCCACAGCTTCATGAAGTGGAGCAGGGGCTTCCCTGTAAAGGCGGATCTGTCAACTTCCTGTCTTGTCAAAATTTGGAGAAATTACTTGTGTTTTTTTTTTTTTTTCAAATCACACTCTTGTGCCAGAATATGGTAATTCCTTGGCCTACAAATCAGTTGGAACAAAAGCTGCCAGCTAGCCGCCAGCTAGCCTAGCCTGGCCTAGCAAGAGGGAAAGATGTGCAAATAACCTAGATCCTGGAAGCAAAAAGTAGAGTTCAGGTCAGGAGAGCAAAGTAAAGATTTTATTCTGGCAACATACAGCTAGACCATTGCTCAAGGTGCACAAGCACTGAAACATGCACCTCACTCTGAGCCAGCACCAGGCTCCTGGCATCCTGGAAGGTCCTGATGCTGGTTTATCCCCCAGCCCATGCTTGAGGCAGGTGGGATTCTGATCCTTGTTTGTAGATCATGATACAAAGGCCATTTTAGGTTGAATGATAAATGTTCTCTATGTGCTTATGATTGGAATACTTGGTCCCAGTCTTTAGAGAGATTCTGGAGGCTTGAGAGGTATGGCCTGGCTTTATAATATACTGGGGGGCTAAAAGTGGAGCTTAGTTGGTACAGCCCTTGCCTAGCATACATAAAATTCTTAGTTTGATCCCCAGTACCACATAAGCTGGGCACTATTTACCTTACAACTATATATGGTACTATGTACCTGTAAGACAAGAGTAACAGAATTTAAAAGTTATCGTGATTACACAGTGAGTCCAAGGCAAGTCTGGGATATATAAGACCTTGTCTTAAAAACAAGAGGGGAGAGAGGAGAGGAGAGGAGAGGAAAGGAGGAGAGGGGAGGGGAGAAGAAGGGAGGGGAAGAGAGAGACCTGGGGTATGAGGTGAGTCCTTAAAGGTGCAGCATCTCTGGTCATTTCCTGTCATTCTTTCCATTTCCAGTCCACTGTGACTGAGCAGTTATTGTCTGACACATGCTTTCACTGCTAAGATGATGTTCAGCTTGAGTGGCCAAACACAGGC
Source organism: Micromys minutus (assembly GCF_963924665.1). Lineage (NCBI taxonomy): Eukaryota > Metazoa > Chordata > Mammalia > Rodentia > Muridae > Micromys > Micromys minutus. Next base: position 50,314,382 of record NC_137952.1, read on the forward strand.
CCTGAGATGATAATCCGAAAATAAATCTATCCGCCCTTGAGTTGTTTCTGTCAAATATTTTGGTCCCAGTGGCATAAAAGTAATGAATGTGGAGACTCAGGGGTGAGACCTCACTAGAACTTGGACTTTCTCCTCCTCTTTCCCAAGGCCAGTCTTGGTGTGGGTTCTCTCAGAAGCAGATTCTGAGCAAGGATTTGGGACTAGGTCATTCACATGAGAGATGAGGCAGGGGAAAGAAGAAGGTTCTGGAAGCTCCTGAACTGACATTCATTCCGCTGGGGAATTCTGCAAAATGTGTTCCTCCATATTCAGTCCCCCAGGAGGTGGGAGCTGCTTGTAGCTACTGTAGCAGCTGCCATTAATTCCTGGTCAGGGCTGCAGAAAGGTGGGATGTGAGTGTTGAATCCTTCTGCCTCTTGCACATTTGGGCAAAGAGAAGCTGATGCCGAGTACTGGCAAGCACTGTAAAAGCAAAGGCAGAGGAGCAACAGCCGTGTACCAACAAGATCTGCCATGCTGCCTTTTGAGAGCTTGACCAAGTGGAATAGAGCAAGAGTCTTGAGCCTTGGGGAATGTACTCCAGGCCTGCCTTTGGAATAGACATACCCTGATGTGTGAGACCCATGTTGCAGTAGAGTGGACAGTTCGGAGAGGGTACTTCACCAGGTATTGTCTGACTGATTGTGAGAAAAGGGCAGAGTTCACCTAGGTGACGAGCATTAATCACAGGTGAATTCTACCATGCTTTACCCAAATGTTGGAGAGCCCCTTGCAATATTCCCTATCTCTCCATGCAAGTGAAAAACTTTGACTCCCTCCCTTCCTCCTTTCCTCCCTCTTTTCTTCTTTCCTTTCCTTCCTTCCTTCCTTCCTTCCTTCCTTCCTTCCTTTCTTCTTTCCTTCCTTCTTTTCTTTCTTCCTTCCTTCCCTTCCTCCTTCCCTTCTATTTTTCTCTGTTTATGCTGGGTAGAAAGATCCAAGTCATGCTGGCCAATTTCTAGTGTCCCATCATGTCTGTTTCAAACTGAGGAGAAGAGGCACACACGGGAATGGGGCTGTTGTGAACAGGGAACCATCCTGAGTCACAGAGAGGCAGAGACATATCTGAATCAGCTGTGCCATCCATCTGAGGGTAAAGGATGATTTTAAGGAAGAGTTGAAAACTGAAAACAGGAGGTTCATGGGTCTGGTTCTTCCTCCTTAGATCCATCTGTCTGCCATGGGAACTGTATATCATTCTTTCTCTCTTTTTTGTTTGGTTTGATTTTGAACCAAATGGGCAGACATGACAGAACAAGTCAACACAGCCATCACATGAGCCAAGCCTTGGAGGTGTATCCAACATCTCTACCAAGAATCTTGTCTAGCTGGAGGGACAAACCTGGGAGAAAGCTTTCTCCTTGAGCTTCCCAGGCTACTTCGGTGGCCGAGAGAGGCAGTTGGAGCAGGAAGGGAGTGAGAGGTCTCCAAAGAGAAACTTGAAAATGCACATGATGAAGCTTACCCCCCACCTGTCCAGTGCTAAGCCAAGGACACAGGGAAAGCAGTAAATCCTATTGCTCCAGCGGGCAGAAGTTGAGATTTCATCAGATGGCATCAGAGGGCAAATATTTGTGCCTCTCTATGGAAAGTTCTTCTGATTCACTATTTCCTGTGGCGGCCTAGGGCTGGATGAGACCGCAAGGAAAATGAGCTACACAGTGAGGGTATGTGCCTAAGCTGGGTGGTAAGAGGCATGGGGCTAGTGGGCAGTGCTAATGCCCACATGTATACTCCTTAAACTTTGTGATCTTTGGGGGCCCTTTTAATTAAAAGGCTGCTACTCTGGCATCTCTGGATCGTGGGGTTTAGACATGCAAGCTGGCTTTCTGCCCTCACCTCATTTCATCCTCTCACAAGGATGCTTTCTGGCTGGTTTTGGTTTGTTACTTCTCTTCAGGAGACTCTGACTTATACAACCCAGTTTCTCTCTTGGCAGACCCAAAGGAAACCAGACCTTTACTGGAATGTTCCTGGTCCTGCGGGCCAACGTCAGCTCCACTGCCACCTCTTCTGCAACTGCAGGACCATAGTGAGGCTGAGCTCATCTTCCACCTGGCAGTGAAGCTGGGTGGACATTGCTAGTCTGTGAGAAATTAAGCACCACATTGGCTTATGTGATCAAAAGTTCAGATAAATCAAAGGTGACTGGAATGAGAAAGGGGGTAGGATGGAAGATGCGGAGGAAGGACTGGGGTGAAGAGAAAGAGGATTCCCTGTTCTTAGAAAGGAATGTGGACAGCCCCAGCACGGAGGAACTTTTAAAGGCCATTCCAAGTTTCAAGACCCAACTTCTTCATTGAAAGAACACAAGAAATCAAAGAACAAAGAGGATCAAAGCTAAGGGTCCAGAAATACTTCTTGAGTAAAATGAGCTTTGGTTTAAAGATGATGAATCCCAGTAACAGATTTTATATATGAAAATCCACATCCAACCTGTACCCAGGGATAACAAGGTATATTACTGAAGAGATAATCTATAATATGTTGTTCATATTTATCAGAAAGGCCCATGCATTCCCAATGTCCCCTGTAATAGATCCTTATCCTCTTGGTGTCTACCCAAGGCATTATTTTAGACTAGGATGGTGGTTTCTGAGTTCTGGGGTCTCACAAATAAACAGATTATAATGGCTATGAATTTGGACTTACATTTTTCACAGTACTTGGGAGCATGTAAGTTATCCCATAGATCTCCAGGCCCCATGCCCTAGGTTAGAAAACTGTTGTCTAGACAGATGTGACATGAAACATAAGGTGGAGGAAGACCTTTATCTCCAGCTAGGTGTCATTTTTGGAGAGAGTGGACTCCTGGGGTGGAAATATCTGCCAAAGTCATCTTAAAGCTGCCATGAGCTATGTGTGGTGTGTGAGCCTGGTCTGTGTGGGAGGAGTGAGGTGTGTGAGCCTGGTCTGTGTGGGAGGAGTGTTGTCTATCTGGCCATCCAAGTTCCCTCTTAGACTCAGTCACAACTTCTTTTAGAATTTCCTGGGTGGGTTTGGTTCTCAGCTTAAATAATTATTCATCCACCACGTAGTTACTGACTACCTAATGGAATCAAATTTTCACGCCATTGTTTTCTAAGGAAGCATGGACACTTTGATGATGAAATGTCATTGCTTAAGGACCTAGTAAGGAAGGGGTCTCAGAACTTGTCTGTGTGATCCTGGGCTACATAGCTTCATGTCCTGGGCTAACCTGAGCTGCATATTGAGCTGCTACACACACACACACACACACACACAACCTCAGCCTAAGGGAGTGTAAAGTGACACTCCATCCTGTGGTTTAAGAGTGAAGCAAAGACTCTCAGTTATGCTGCAAATCCAGAAACACCTCCCAGTTCATCTGCTTATCTAATCCCACAAAGAGTCCAACTCTCAAACTATCACTCTGGAGTGGACAGAGAGGGATCAGGATGGACAGGTGTCTCCATGCTGCTGTGTGCCTTCTCATTCTGGTCACACATAACCCCACTATAGTGACACGGTTTCTCTAAGCTGGAACCCTGAATGATTCTGGGTTGGATTCACATGAGCTCTTCTAAAAGCAGGCTGAACAGCGAGCAGGTTCTTAGAAACCGTGCCAGCATACCTCCTCCATGTGGATGTGGACAGATGACAGATGGCTAAGTCATGGTAAGATTGCTGACTTCTCAAAGCTGCAGGGGTGCTGGGAGCCCACCACAGGCTCTAAAGGATACAAAATGGAGGCAGTGGCCTTCTGTGTCTTATAGCAAGACCTAAAGAGAAGGCTCATTCAACGGTCAGGATTCCACTTGACTAAGAACATAATGAGAGAGTACTCAGCATAATCTTCAAAGAGCTAGGGGTATGTGTTACAGAAGGTCAGACATATGGCTGTCACAGTTCTGCTCAATGAGCAGACACCAGACTCAAGAACTACCAAAGTCCTGTGGATTTCCTTCAACCACACCTCAGGACACCAACAGTCCACTGCCTGAGGGCTTCCTCTGGCAACTTGTCTTAGTTACTTCTGTATTGCTATGACGAGACATCATGGAGAGTTTATGGGGGGCCTGCACACTGCTTCAGGGAATAAATATATGCTCGTCATGGTGAAAAGTATGTTGGCAGGCAGGCACTGGGGTAGTTGCTGAAAGCTTATATCCTTATCTGCAAGGAGGCAAAAAAGGGGGGTAAATTGAGGGTGGTGTAGGTGTTTGAAAGTCCAAAACCTCCCTCCCTCATGCCTCTTAATATACTTCCTCCTTTCTCTTCCTCTAAAGCCACACCTCTTAATTCTTCCCAAACAGTTCCATCAACTGGGGACCAAGTAACTATTTAAAATATATGAATGTGGGGGGGGGGGGCTATTCTTATTCAAATCAACACACCAGCTCAAAGTACTTTGCCTGTCTTTGTAGTAAACCAGAAAAAGGGGGAGGGGGAGAATATACTTCCTGAGGCAGCCATATTGTGACAGAGGAGTAACATATACATACATCCCTTGGGTGTGACAATGTCTGAGGTACATGGTGCTTTCAGGCTTGCGTTTCCCCCGGGTTTCTTGCTGGAAAATTAATCTGTAACTAGTGTGCTTCATGATTCTGGGACACATGTCTGACTGGATGTCTTCCCTTTCCAGTATCGCCTCCCCATATCTCTGTGTTAGTATCCCATACTTTACAAAGTCATTACCTATTCTGAAACCTTCCTTCAGTCTGTGACTGGGATAACTCATTGAAATTCCAGGTTCTTGGCCACCACGGCTTGGCTTTTTCCTTCCAAGGGCAAATGTTCTCACCAGGCTCTGCGAAGTCGGGACAGAGTAGGCTCCAGCAGGTGAAACATCCAAGTCAATCCTGTGGTGTGAGTACACAGTGAAGCAGGTGGAGAAAGGAAACTGGAAGGGGCTGGAATTACTTCGCAAGCTTACCTGCCAGCCTCCCACAGCCTGCACTCCTTTTCCATAAGGAGAAGTTGCCTAACATAGAGGCAGGGTGGGCAGAGACTGAAGAGATAGACACAGCCCTGACCTGGGAAGACAGATTGTATCCAGACAGGTTACAGAATTCATGATGCTGTTGCATTTGTTTGACAGATAGTCTCAGTATGTGAGGGGAGGGAGCACCATGTGCAGCTCAGTGACAGCCACTATAAATAATGGGCAGTACATTGTGGTCACCTCCTGGTGGAGGCTTGGAAATGAAACTGTATGTCGAACCAGAAATCAACATTGCATTTATCCTCAACCTTGGCTGGGCCTCTAACAGGAGACAGAAGGGGATAGTGAGGTGTTCATGAGTGGGGGCTCTGCACACTCTTCAGAGACCGTTCAGACATGTTTGAAACTCACAGGAGCCTAGCAAAGGATATCTGAGTGTTCCAGAGTATGTCTTCCCACTTTGCTGAAGTGATCCCCAGTTTGCCATGGGAGCAAAGAAGGACTTTTAAGATGACTCCTGATCTCCAAAGTTTTAACCTCTGCCTACAAAGTTCTTTTGGGTGTCTGGAAAGAGATTAAAGTGAAGAAAAGCTGTTGAATACAGCCTGGCCTTCTTATTCAGATCTTTTAATGAAAACCCAATCATTTTACCTTTATTTGCATTTATATTTATGGATGGATTTATGTGTGATATGTATTTATGAGTATGAAAATGAGTATGCACTGCTGTGTAAGTATATGCAGACAGGCATGAGTGATCAAAAGTGGGTACCCTCACAAAAGAACACACTACACGCTATGCAGGGGTTGCGAGGAAGGAATGTCAGCAAGCCTTGCGGAGGATGTTGCTTAGCCCAAGTAAGAGTTTTTATAATTTTACTGCTTTACTCAAAATTCTATTCTCTCTTACTGAAACTGCCAATCTGAGGACACAGTTTTATGCTCTCAGTGGCCACAGTCAACAAGAAACCACAGAGACAGAGACACGTGCAAGTGAGGGCTGTGTGTCTGTCACGATGGCCCCTGGTTAGTGCTCTGGTGGATATTAATAGAAACCTGAAGACTAACTGCAAGGGTGAGCTGAGGGCTCTAAAGGGTACCCCAGAGTCTTCTCCAGATGGCTCCCTGCTTTGTTCCCACGTGTCCCCAGAGTGGATGTTCATAGCGGCTTATTGCCATGGGTTTGCAGGGAAGGTGATTTTGAGTCATTTTCCTCTCTACCACAAGCAAGCTTAGGGGGAAGGGTGCTTCCAGAACCAGAGAATTCCAAGCGTCCTGAAAGGTCACTGCCAAATTTTCTTCAGTCGCTCTGAGCAAGGCAGAGACGCTTGCTTGTCAACCCTGTCCCTTTAACACAGCTGCGAGCTGACCCCCCATTTGTTGGAGATAAAACTTCTCTCTTAGTCTAGGAGTGTTCACGGCTGAGTTGGCCACGAGACAGAGGACCCTGTGTTCCTAATTATTTCTGGATGAAAAGTCCTGCAGGCGAGTGGAGATTCAGGGCAAGGATGGCCAGGTGGAGCCATCACAAGTGTGCAGTGAATTGTAGAAATGGAGAGATAATTAAATTAAGAGAGGCAGGTGCAAGCATTGAAAAATAACCATGGGTGTTAATTATGCAGTCCAGCCTCACAGTCCAGTGTCAGCAAAGGAAATGCCACAGGCCTGTCCATCACATGGCCTGTGAAAAGCTTTGGAGAAACACATTCATGGGCTCTACAGCATTTGCCAGGGCAGCCTACTTGGGATTCTAGTGACACAAGAATTATTTATTAGTGGCACTGTGCTTCGAATTTCCCCCTGAGCCAAGATAGCCGTTTTGGTGTGTGTGTGTGTGTGTGTGTGTGTGTGTGTGTGTGTGTGTGTGTGTGTGTGGTGTAGTAGGGGATTAACTTGGATCACATAGGAATCTGAATGTAGCATGGGTACCTTCATGTGTTTTCAATATAGGCACTTCTAAAGGCAGAGTGTTTGCTTAGCACACATAAGGCTAGATTTGACTTATAAGAGGGCATGAGCTGGCAAGGAGGTGCGTGCTTGTGATCCTAGTGTTAGGGATGTGTAAGATGGAGGAGCAGATGGTCAAGGTCTTTCTTAGGGACACAGCCTCGGAGGCCAACTTGGGTTACAGGAGACAGCCTTAAATAAACAAATGATTTAGGCCACAGTGATAAGTATCAGGACTTCATGAGGTACACAGAAATGTCACAGGGTGGTGGGAATGTTCTGTTTCTTGGGTGAGGGTTATGCAGATATAAACATTTTTTTCCAAAATGTGTCTAATGTGCCCTTTAAAAATCTTTGGATTTTCTTCCTGGTAAATAATGTCTGTTGGCAAATGCGAAAAGGCCTTCAATGCTTTGACCTTACATGGGTTTTGGACCCTGGTCAACTTGTGTCAACACACACTGAGGATAAATGCCTGTTGCCCAGGGTTTCTCAGTTCTGAGCTGTACTTAAACATCTGTCATTAAAGCAAAAGCAAAAAGGATGGACAGCAAGCACAGCCTTTGTCTAGATCCACACACCTACATTCTTCTATGAAAAGCTGTCTTGGGACATAGCCATAGCCATCCATTTCTGTGTCTTTACTGTCATTGTTATTTTGTCCCAGTGTCCAGTAAGTAGCCTGCCCCTGAGCCCCACTGGACCACAAGCCTGGAGGGTTTAATTCTCTGGGAGAAAAAGTTTTGAGTCTGGGATTAAAGAGTCATTTCTGCAGGGAGCCTCTCACTTCAGTCTGTGCAGGTGGAGTTTTCTGATAAAGCGTGCTGCCAAAGCAAAAGAACTTTCTAGATAATACAGGACAGGACGGATCAAGAGTATGCTTATTATTTGAGATCAACTGTTCAGCTCACAGAGTTTGCTGGACATGCATGGTATCCAGGACCTGCACAACTTGGCCTATATAAAGTCTAAATAAAGTTTTCCAGGTCATTGTTGTGAGAAGAGGAGAAATAAATCTGGCCTGGAAGCTGTCAGTGACCAAAGTTGGACTCCTTCTTTAAACTTGGAGTTGTTGGCTGGGATTAGCCTTCACAGAAAATAAAGCCAAGCTAATTGGTGGTGATGAAGGTTGATGTGATCTGCCTAAGCACGGACAACACAGTTGGCACCATTTGTGCAGAAAATGAAGGAACAAATTGAACCAGTGGAGAAATTCAGGTTTGAATTTGGGACTAAAGGAGTCATTTAGTTGAAGGTCTTCTGTATTGTTATTTCCTTTAATAAGGTTTAAATGTCTATTCTCTCCTTGACCTTCCACCCAGAATGAGTGCTCAAGACCAGGCAGGAAGTCCCTGGAGGATTTAGTAATGAGACATGCAGGTCCCAAAGTTACATCTTTCTTTATTTGACACAGTACTTAGTTTCCTTATCTCTCTGCTTTCTTGTTAAAGGATTTGATCTTTGGGCTAGGAGGATCAATAGCTTTTCTAATGAATAATACCCAAGATAGAGCGGTAGATCCTTAACTCCAAAACTAAACAAGGCAGCAAAGAGAGAGAGCTGACTATAAACCTGGCTTCTTTACACACATCATGCAGAGCCTCAATTTCTAATATGGCTGTTCTTGAATCCAGGTTACAGTGTCTGTGGACAGGTAAATTGTGCTACCTGAGACATGCCAGGAACACAAAGATGGTTCACAGTTATGTCCCGTGCAGTACAAGTACTGACTTAATTTTCTAGTGCCTTTTGGATGGACATTTGTTATTTTATTGTGTTCCATATGTTTAAAACCACTGGGGCATACAACTCTTCCCTAAAACTGCCTGAGGAGCACCCCCACATTTTTCTTTTTCATGGGCCTTTTAAAGGGTGACAGCCAAAGTAAGAGACTCTTTGACAATATGTGGCAGTCATTATCCTGGGTTTGATATGGAATCCATGATCTGTGAGGAGCCACTTTATGCTGCTTTGTAATGAAGGGACCTGGTGAGTCCCACGCTCATCAGTTGGTGCTGAGCCTGAACTAGAGTATGTTGCTGTTTATGTCGGTGAAGGGATCCTGTGGGCTCTTGGGTGGGGGTGAGAGTTGGCTAAGTTATCAGCCCACCCACAGTTACCTTTATCATCTAGAAGAGGGTCAGGAACTGTCAGATGCTCCACCGACCACAGCTACTATTGGATTCTACTGCAAATGGTCTCAGAAATAATTAAAACCCTGTACCAACCTCCCCACTGTCCCTTAGGCCACTGAAACTGACAATAACAGCAGCAATTTATATAGCATAATTTGATTCCCCCTCTCATATATTCAGCTATGGATTTAGGATTGACAGAGAGAATGAGAGAGTATGAGTTTTTTTTTTTTAGTACTTGTTCCAAATATGTATAAAGTGCTTTATAGGTATTTTCATAGAATTGGTAATAAGCCTATGAGTAAGAATTCCATATTCCCAGCACAATCTGGTGAATGTTCTCTGTGTATTTGCTCATGCATCTATTAGGTCATGAGCCCATCTTTATGAAGCGCATTGCCATATGTGAAGTTCGCTACTTACTGCTGGGAAGTAACAGTAAGCATAAACAAACCCATTCCTTGCAGCTTAGAAAAGAAGGCCGAAGATTGTCTAATAATGTGCAAATCTGTGCTTGCAAACTTAGAGAAAATGTTGTAGGAGATGTGGGTTGATCGTTGATCTGGGCTTTTATAGGTGGAAGTGACAGGAGGCTGGAATCTGCAGTCATGCTCACCAGGTGACTGTTGGAGGAAGCCATGCGAGGGTCATGCCACAACCAAGTCCCCAGAATAAAATGACAACAGTGTTGCTAGGTTGTGTTCTGAAAAGATCGAGAAGTTGCTGAATGTCAACTGTTATGATGTTTAGGAAACATAACTCACTTTATTCTGCTCTTCAGACTCTTCTTCCTCCCCCTAAATGGCCTATATAGATTCAGTCAATTATAATATCATCACCAAGAGTCATCAGGTCATTAGACCTTTCCCCAAACTCAGGTCACACCCCATGCAATGTCAGGCTTCTGGATTGTGTGTTTCTACCCCTACACCTCCACCGTGTTTGCAGCCCTGGAATGTGGGTCAATCAGGAAAATTCACAGCATATTCACATGTAATGAGTCATAAATTGCTGACAATTTTACCAAGATGTTGACATGCTGAGAATGCTTCCTGGTTCTCAGCCAAGAACTGACACGTGGCAGACATCCACATGGATGTCAGGAGCAATGTTCGTGGCAGAGAACCCCATCTGTAGAATGGAGAACAGATGTCTCCAATGCTACCGTAGGAACGTTTGGGCCTTGGATGTGTTCCTTTCAAATTCTGCTCTAGTGTGTCAACCTCTGGCAGTTATTGCTGTGTTGCAGACTCGAGAGCCTGCTTGCCTCTCCAGACACCATGAGGCTGGATGAGTGCAGGATTTTGTTTGTAGTGAATATTGTCTAAAAGGAGATACAGTCATACTGGGACTCACGAATGCTCCTGAAGCAGCTCTCCTCCGGACCTTTGCCAGAGAAGGAATGGCTTCAGACCTAACCTGTGCTGTGGGATTAACAGGAAGGCAGTAAAAGCAGAAGAGATCAAGACAGAGAGGAGAAACTGGAAGTCAGAGTCACTCTATTAGACTTGCTTACTATTCCACTTAGAAGAGGTGTCTACTTTTGTTAATAAAAGTTAGTTATTTTAAGAGAGGGCTTATCTCAGATCCTAAGAACATCTGGTACTGCAGAGTCTACACATCTGCTCTTCCTCTATGCTCCTCCCCTTCCTCCCCCCTCCCTTCTAAGACAACACCAAAACTTACAGAATACACTGAAACCAGGTGACCAAATTACATCACTTCTAGAGAAGAGAGACAGCAAGTCTGAGTTGTACTGTCTTTCATTGCCTATCTCCTCCCATCTAGAAATTGCTGTGTGAAACAAACCTGACCTGTGTGTCCTGGTGCAGCCTGGTTAGGGGGAAAGCAGCAGTCTGCTATGGCCTTAACATGTATTCACCACAATCTGGTATGGCTGCCTCGTGTCTCTATTGTGAAGCCCACACAATTGCAAGCATCTAGCTCTGTACAGTTGCCACTGCCTCAGCTGCCAGAGCACATTTTCTGTCTGTTTCTGCCAGGGGCTCTGTCTGGATAGAAGAAGGGAAAAGATCTCCTTTCAGAGTGGCTCCACCCTGAGTCTTTCTCAAAGCACAAGTGGCCAAGTCACCAAGTCTAATCTAAATGGATTTATCTTTCTGGAGGCCCTGATCAATACCCTCCCAAAAGGCCGGGCTATAAATGGGAGGTGATCATGATAGGTTATTCGTCTGTGCTGCCTGGCTAAGCCAGTCTATTTCCTATGGACATCACTTCAGACAACTGCTGTTGCATTGTGGATCATCTTCCTGCCTCAGCCTCTTGTGTGTGAGGATTGCAGGCACGTGCCACCATGACTGGCTCATCTGTTTCTAGTTTTGAGGGTATTCCATATTGTTCTCTACAGTGGCTACACTAGCCTGCATCCTTACTGTGTTCAGGAATCTCCTTTGCTCCATGTCTTTTCTAACACATTCCACCTTAAGGTAATGATTACTCTGATAAGTTTACAATGATATGTCATTGTATGTTCATTTGAATTTCTGTGATGTTTATATGTTTTAGATACTTGTTGGCCGTTTTCCTTCTCTTCAGGAATGTATATTCAGTCTGTCCATCTTTAAGTCAAATTCTTTGAAAGAAGTTGCTAAAATTCCTTACATGTTTTCAGGATTAACCCTCTATGCAAATATTGCCTTTCATTCTATATCATGTTTCTCCTTTCTGTCAACTGTTCCATTCCTGTGCACAAAGAGTTTAGCCTGAAGTAATCCTATGTGTCAGCTTTTACTTTCATTGTTTAGATTTGAAAGGTTATTGCAAAAATTCATTGCCTAGACCAAGCTCAAGGAACTTTTCCTCCATATACACTTCTAATAATCTTCTAGTTTTAGATCTGAGTTTCTACTGCACTCTCATCTGACTTTTGAGAGTGGAGATCCAGTCTGAATCTTCACCATGTTTCTAACACCATCTACTGGAAAGATGGTTCTTGAATGCTCTTGACAACTACATCAGAGTTCAATTAACTGCACATGCCAGCCTTTATTTTTGGATCTGTCTTCTAATGTCTATTTTTATCTCAGTTCCTTTTTTCCTCATAACCTGGCTCACATGGTACATATTTAAATCAGGTAGCAGGATGCCTCTAGCTTTGCTGTTATTGTTTGTGATGATGCTTAGAGCTTTTAATGGATTCATGCTAATCTTACAGTTGATTTCCCCCCAGTATCTCTCTAAATAATTCCACCGAAATTTTGATAAGAATTTCATCAGATCTTTAATTGCTTTGTTTAGTATGGCACTTCAAAAAATCAATTCCTTCAAGTAATAGGGAATATAATTCTGTTTATGCCTCAATTCCGTTCATTGTCAAAGCTTTCTATGTACAGATACCATCTCAAATAAGTTTATTTCTAAATATTTTTATGTTACTAGAAATATATACTTTTCTTGATTCCCGCCCCCCAGGTAACTTGTCCTTAGTATGTAGAAAATGTACTGGTTTCTGTATGTGAAACCCTAGAAGTTTATTAAATTGACTTGTTAATAGTTTTTGGTGCTGTAGCTAAGATAGTCTAGAAATAAAATTATTGAATCTATAAAAACAATTTCTTCCTTTTTCTTTCTTTTTAAAGATTTATTTATTTTATGTATGAGTACACTGTCACCGTCTTCAAACACACCAGGAGAGGGTATCAGAACCCATTACAGATGGTTGTGAGCTACCATGTGGTTGCTGGGAATTGAACTCAGGACCTCTGGAAGAGCAGTCAGTGCCCTTAACCACTGAGCCATCTCCCCAGCCCCCAATTTCTTCCCTTTTTCAGTTTTGAAACATTTTGCTCATTATTTCTTTTCTAATAGCTTTAGATATAACTTCTAGAACTATGTTAACAGAATTGGTGAATGTTGCTTTGTAACAGAAGGATTAGGAAAAGCAGCTTTTCCCCTTTGCATAGGAAGTCAGTTAGGATTTTTTAAGAGGTTTTATTAAGTTTCTGTTAATGCCTAACCTACTGGGCATTTCTATTGTGAAAGAATTTTAATTTTGCCCTATGTTTTGTTTTCATTGTTTTTCCACTTGCTAAACAGAATTGGCTTTCTAATACAACTCTTACTTTTTTTAAAAAAAAATGACTTTATTTTACAAAACAAAGATAAATGTACAGATTTTAAACATTTTTTGCTTAAAATTATACATTTTTGTCAGTACTGTTTTTTCAGATATTAAAATAATTTTTACATAAAACTATGTGAATATATTTTTTAGTCAATACTTGATTTTTTCAAGGGCTTGACAGTATGCATTGAAAACCTAATAGTTACCATGAGCATAAAGTACATGCAAAACAAAACGCAACATGGAAATAGTCAAAGTCTTCTTGTTTTGTAACTATATATATATATTTTTTGTTTTGTTTTCTTTATTTCTTGGACTTCATACAGTCTGTGAGTTGTTTCTGGGGGAGTGCAAGCCTCTGGGGTTAGCATCCCAATATCAGTGATTGCATATTATGTCTGTTCTTTTGTGACTGGGTTATCTCACTCAGGATGATATTCTCTAGATGCAGCCATTTTCTTAAGAATTTGGTTAAGTCATTGTTTCTGGTGGCTGAGTAGTATTCCATTGTGTAAATGTACCACAATTTTTATATCCATTCATCTTCTGAAGGACATCTGGGTTCTTTCCAGCTTCTGGCTATTATAAATAGAGCCGCTATGAACATTGTGGTGCATATAACTTTGTTGTGTATTAAAGTGTCTCTGGGGTATATGCCCAGAAGTGGAATTGCTGGGTCTTCAGGTAGTACTATATCCAATTTTCTGAGGTATCGCCAGACTGATTTCCAGAGTGGCTGTATTAGTTTGCAACCCCACCAACAGTGGAGAAGTGTTCCTCTTTCTCCGCAGCCTCTCCAGCATCTGCTGTCATCTGATTTTTGGATCTTGGCCAATCTGACTGGTGTGAGGTGGAATCTCAGGGTTGTTTTGATTTGCATTTCCCTGATGGCTAAGGATGTTGAGCACTTCCTCAGATGTTTCTCGGCCATTTGGTGTTCCTCAACTGAGAATGTTTTGTTTAGCTCTGTACCCCATTTTTTAATAGGGTTATTTGATTCTCTGGTGTCTAGCTTTTTGAGTTCATTGTATACCTTGGATATTAGGCCTCTATCTGATGTGGTGTTGGTAAAGATCTTTTCCCATTCTGTTGGTTGCCGTTTTGTTTTCTTGACGATATCCTTAGCCTTACAGAAACTTTGCAATCTCATTAAGCCCCATTTGTTAATCTTTGACCTTAGAGCTTGAGCCCTTGGTGTTTTGTTCAGGAAATTTTCTCCTGTGCCTATGTGTTCTAAGGTTTTCCCTACTTTCTCATCTAATAGTTTCAGTGTATCTGGTTTAATGTGGAGATCTTTGATCCACTTACACTTGAGCTTTGTACAAGGAGATAAGAAAGGGTCTATTTTCATTTTTTTGCATGCTGAGTGCCAGTTGGACCAGCACCATTTGTTGAATAGGCTGTCCTTTTTCCATTGAATGTTTACTGCTCCTTTGTCAAAAATCAAGTGACCATATACATGAGGGCTCATTTCTGGATCTTCTATTCTATTCCATTGATCCACATGCCTATTTCTGTACCAGTACCATGCAGTTTTCAGCACAATTGCCTTGTAATATAGCTTGAGGTCAGGGATAGTGATTCCCGCAGATGTTTTTTTTTTTTTTTTTTTTTTTTTTTGTTATTGAGGATGGATTTCGCTATTCTAGGTCTTTTGTTATTCCATATGAAATTGCACATTGATCTTTCCAGTTCCATGAATAACTGGGTTGGAATTTTGATGGGGATTGCATTGAATCTGTAGATTGCTTTTGGTAGGATTGCCATTTTTAAAATGTTGATCTTTCCAATCCATGAGCATGGGAGATCTTTTCATTTTCTGAGATCCTTCTCAATTTCTTTCTTTAGAGGTTTGAAGTTCTTGTCGTACAGGTCCTTCACTTGCTTAGTTAGAGTCACACCAAGGTATTTCATAGTTTTTGTGACGATTGTGAAGGGTACCTTTTCCCTAATTTCTTTCTCCACATGTTTGTCCTTTGAGTGTAGGAAGACTACTGATTTGTTCAAGTTAATTTTGTATCCAGCCACTTTGCTGAACTTATTTATCAGCTGTAGAAGTTCTCTGGTGGAATTTTTGGGGTCACTCAAGTACACTATCATGTCATCGGCAAAGAGTGATGTTTTTATCTCTTCCTTTCCGATTTGTATCCCCTTGATCTCCTTTTGCTGTCTAATTGCTCCAGCCAGGACTTCCAGTACTATGTTGAATAGGTAGGGGGAGAGTGGGCAGCCTTGTCGAGTCCCTGATTTTAGTAGGATTGCTTCAAGTTTCTCGCCATTAAGTTTGATGTTGGCTGTTGGTTAGCTGTATATTGCTTTTATTATGTTTAAGTATGGGCCTTGGATTCCTGTTCTTTCCAGAACTTTTAACATGAAGGGGTGTTGGATTTTGTCAAATGCTTTCTTGGCGTCTAGTGAGATGACCATGTGATTTTGGTCTTTAAGTTTGTTTATATGGTGGATTACATTGATGGATTTCCTTATGTTAAACCATCCCTGCATCCCAGGGATGAAGCCTACTTGGTCATGATGAATGATGGTTTTGATGTGTTCTTGGATTCGGTTTGCAAGGATTGTTGAGTATTTTTGCATCAATGTTCATAAGTGAGATTGGTCTGAAGTTCTCTTTCCTTGTAGGGTCTTTGTGTGGTTTAGGTACAAGGGTTATTGTAGCCTCAAAAAATGAGTTAGGTAGTATTCCATCTGATTCTATCTTTTGGAATAGTTTGGAGAGTATTGGTGTTATATCCCCAATAAATGTCTGATAAAATTCTGCACTGAACTCGTCTGGACCTGGGCTTTTTTCTTCTTTTAGTTTTCTTGTTTAGGAGTTTTCTTGTTTTTACTAGGCTGTATTTTTCCTCATTGTATTGGGTTTTCCACCTATAATTCGTTGTAGTGCTGGGTTTGTGGTCAGATATTGTGTAAATTTTGATTTGTCTTGAAATATCTTCATCTCTCCATCGATGGTGATTGATAGTTTTGCTGGGTATAGCAGCTTGGGCTGGCATCTGTGTTCTCTTAGGGTGTGCATGATGTCTGTCCAGGCTCTTCTAGCTTTCATAGTTTCTGTTGAGAAATCGGGTGTGAGTCTGATTGGCCTGCCTTTATATGTTACCTGACCTTTTTCCCTTACTGCTTTTAGTATTCTTTCTTTGCTTTGGGTACTTTATGTTTTTACTATTATGTGTCGGGAGGTATTTCTTTTCTGGTCCAACCTATTTGGAGTTCTGAAGGCTTCTTTTATGCTTGTGGTCATCTCATTCTTGAGGGTAGGGAAGTTTTCTTCTACGATTTTGTTGAAGATATTTACTGTGCCTCTTAGTTGATACTCTTCTCCCTCTTCTATTCCTATTATTCTTAGGTTCAGTCTTCTCATTGTGTCCTAGATTTCCTGGACATTTTGGGTTAGGAGCTTTTTGTTTTTTGCATCTTCTCTGGCTGTTTTGTCTATGTTTACAATGTTGTCTTCTGCCCCCGAGATTCTCTCTTCCATCTCTTGTAATCTATTGGAAATGCTTGCTTCTGTGATTCCTGATTTCTTTTTTAGGTGTTCTACCTCTAGGGTTATCTCTTTTTGTGTTTTCTTTATTGTGTCAATTTCCGTTTTAAATTCCCTCTTCCATTCCTTCATCTCTTTGATTCTGTTTTCCTCTAGTTCTTTGAGTTCTTTGAGTGTTTTTCTTGTTTCCTCTTTAAAAGCTTCTGAATCTTTTTGCTTTTCCTCCCGTTCTTGTTTAAGTATGTCTATCAGCATCTTTAGGTATGATTTCAGGTCTGTGTCTCCCTTTTCTGGAGTGTTTGGAATTCCGATGTTTTCTGTTATGGGAGAGCTGGGTTCTGGTGTTGCCAGGTTGTCTTGGTTTCCTTGGGATATACTCTTTCGCTTTCCTCTTGCCATTTTGTTGTCAGTGATATGTTCTTGCCTTTCCCTTGTATCTGGTCTGTGTCCCTGGATCTCCACTGGTCCAGGTGGCAGATGGGTCGAGCCCTGTTCTATGCCTCAGAGTCGCCGGGTGGGAACAGAAGTTCCAAAGTTCTATTCCTGGTCACTGGATCAGACAGGGCAGGGCAGGGCAAGGCAGGGGGTGCACTTTCCGTGTACACTCAGCAGAGATCTCTCTGCTCCCTGGCAGCCCAGGTCTCCCACCCACCAGTTGCTCAGCCTCTACGAGCCGCCGTTCCGGGTGGCAGATGGGCCAGGCTCCGCTCTGTGTCCTGAAGTCGCCTCTGGGTGGAAACAGAAGTTCCTAAGTTCTGTTCCAGGTCACTGGATTGGGCAGGACAGGGCAGGTCAATTCAGGGGGTGCACTTTCCCTGTGCACTCCGCAGAGATCCCTCAGCTACCCAGCAGCCTAGGTCTCCCACTCACCAGTTGTTCAGCCTTTACGAGCTGCCGTTCCGGGTGGCAGATGGGCCAGGCTCCGCTTTGTGTCCTGAAGTCGCCACCGGGTGGAAACAGAAGTTCGAAATTTCTGTTCCTGGTCGCTGGATCGGGCAGGGCAGGGCAGGGCAAGGAAGGGGGTGCACTTTCCGTGTGCACTCCGCAGAGATCTCTCTGCTCCCTGGCAGCCCAGGTCTCCCACCCACCAGTTGCTCAGCCTCTACGAGCCGCCGTTCCGGGTGGCAGATGGGCAACTCTTTTTTATACACATACTCATTCTAATCCCTCTCATCTCTGGCACTTTCTGGTGTCAGCTATAATGTCCCTTTGCTCATGAAAATTTTTGGGCTCTTCTCTCTCTCCCTTCCTCTCTCTCTCTCTCACTCTAAATTTCAGTAATCTTTAAATGACTTTCATATTTATTTTCTATTCCATATTTTTCCAGTTAGAATTTTATCATTTCTTTCCTTGTGCTGTTGAGGTCTAAGTTTCCTTGTTTCTGGCTCCTTGAGGTGTAAAGACATGTTCTGTAGTTTCAGACTCTCCATCACGGTGAGCTTCTCATAAAGCTAGCCTTGTTGTGGGCTGCAGTTCCTGGTGTGTTGTGCTTCCATTTTTCATTGGCTTCCGCCTACGCTTTGATTTCTTTCTTGGCTCATGGGTGACTCTGCAGTGTGTTGTTTAATTTTCACATATTTGTGTATTTTCCAGTTTTTCTTGTTTTATATTTCCATTTTCACTGTGGTTGGAAAAGATACTTGATATGAATTTGGTCTCCTTGAATTTGTTAAGACTTTCGCGGCCTAACATATGATCTTTTCTTGAGAACTTTTGCTTATGTGCTTAAAATAAATGTTTATGCTAAACTTGGTGTGGCACATCCCTTTAATCTCACCAGTCAGGAGGCAGAGGCAGGCAGATCTCTGATACTCAAGGTCAGCCTGGTCTACGGAGTAGATTCCAGGATGGACAAGGCCACACAGAGAAACCTGATCTCAAAATACATAGATTAGGTAGGTAGGTAGGTAGGGAGGGAAGGAGGGAGGGAGGGAGGGAGGGAGGGAGGGAGAGATGTAGGTAGAATATTTTGTTACTGTTGTGTGGTGTTTTATATATTTATAATATGCATACACATTGGGTAATTTTGGTCTCTGGTATTGTTTAAGCCTACTGTTTCCACATTGATTTTCTGCCTTAATGATCTACCTGTTGTTAAAAGAAGGTTATTTAACTCCCACAATGTTATTTTCTGTTTCTAATTTTGTCCTTATTTCTAACAATTTGTTGTATATATTTAAATGCTTCTTGCTGGGTGTGTAGGTATGCAGAATTGCTGTAGAGTCTTGATGAGTCAACTTGTATCATTACATAATGGCTTTCTTTGTCCCTCATAGTTCTTTCTGATTTAAGGCCCACTCTGTCTGAGGTACTGCCAGGTTTTCTCTCCTAATTGCCATTTATATAGAATATTTTTTCATTACATTCTATTTTAGTCTGTGTATATCATTAAAGTTAACCTAAATCTCTTATGACAATTTTTTTAATAATTAAAGAAAAAGAGATCACCAATTTGAGTTGTGTCTGGGGGGGGGAGAGACATGGAAAGGAATTGAAGAAAAAAAAAGAAATGGCAAAATGACGTATTATATTTTAATTAAAATTAAAACATATTTATAGAGGGAAAAGTCCATCCATTTCATGTCTGCTGATTGGAGAATTCAGTGCACCCACATTTAGATAAGCTTTGTAAAGAAGGATGTGCTACTTCACACTGGCTTCTACTTCATCCTCCTCTCCTTGCTCATCTTTTCTTAGCAATGTGGTGGCTTTAAAAATGATATGCATTGGTTTTCTTCTCTTTATTATTATGGATACCATGAAACTTACAAACATATATGCTTATTCATTCTGTCTTAATCTGGTCACAACATACCTTAATTACATTAAAAAAAAATTCTTTTTGCTTCCCCTCCTCCTACATCTATTACTGATATAGCAGTTTTATCATTTATATGCCATGGATCTATTAATTAATTAAGTAATTTCAGGCATTTGTAGCTTTTTAAATAGTTGTGTTTTAACTTTTTTCAGTGTTAGGGTTTAAGGGTTGAGCCAGAGATTTGGCCATGCTAAGCAAGCACTTGACTATGGAGACATTCCCTCAGCCTCTGTCATCTAACATTTATAACAGAGATAAAGTCGTGGATACAGTAAAATTACAATGTTGACACATTCTGATCTGATTCTAACCTTTCTGCTGAGCTTTGTGCTTTTATGTGTTGTCCAATTGTCTCTTGTCCTTGTGCTTCAACTTCAAGAATTACTTTGAAAACTTCTAGTGTTAGTAAACTTATAGCATCTTTGTTTTCCTGGGAAAGTCATTGTCATTTACTCTGGAGGGCAGCTTTACAAGATAAAGTATTTGTGGTTGGTGGCTGGTTTTGTTCAGTAGTTGAATATTTTTGCCCATACTTTCCGGGCTCTCAACATTCCCACTGTTGGTTAGTCTTAAAGATGTCCCCGTGAATATAATGCACGTTTGCTCTTACTGTCTTCACATTTCTTTTTGTTGCTGCCTTTTGAGAATTTTATGTGTTGGGAAACACCTCTTTATATTTAGTCTCCTCTGGATTCTTTGGGTTTTATGGATTTAAATGGGTGTTCCCCTAACAGATTGCAGAAATTTTGATCGCTGCTTCTTCACTTGACATTTCAGTCACTTTGTCTGTATCTAAGCCCTTCTGGAACTCACAGAATGTACATCCTGGTTTGCTTGACAGTGTCTGTGATTCTCAGGGGCCTTTTAAAACCTTTACATTCTGTTTTTGTTTCTCTGATTGTCAAATTTTAGCTAATCCATTATCTGGTTCATTCATTTTGGCTTTCGCTTGATCATCTCTGCTGGAGGAAAAAAAAACTCTATGGCATTTCTCAGTTCAGTCATAATTTTTGCTTTCAGTGTTTTTCTTGTTTATTGATTGTTTGTTTTTCTTGTTTTATTTTTGATTCCTCAAGACTCTTAGTTGAACATATCATTTTCTTTGTGTCTTATTTTACTTCGTTTTATTTGGTTTAGTCTTCCCTTCTTGCTTTTTTTTTTTTTTTTTTTTCTGAGACACAAGTTCCAGACTAGATAGGGCTAGGTAGTGAAGTATCTAGTGAAATCCCCATGTGCATTAGAAGAAACCAGCTCCTAGCCTAGTCTTTACAGACTACTTGCACCGTTGATACTGAAAACCATTGACTAATCAACTCTTTCAAATATTCTAGGGCTGGGCATGGTACATGCTTTCAATTCTAGCAATCATGAAGCAGAGGCAGGAGGATCTCTGTTAGCTCAAAGTAAGCCTTGTCTGCATAGTGGGTTCTAGGACAGTCAGGGCTTTATACAAAGAGACCCTGTCTCTAACAATGACGACAATGACAATGATAAAGATTCTAGGGAGGCATTTTGGTGGGCTCTGTAGGAGGCTTTCTTTCTTCTGAAGTCCTTGAATATGCCAAGCATGAAGATAGGTCTACAAGAGTGGCCTAGAATCTGGGACTATAGAGACTGGGCCTACAACCAGGTTTATAATAACCATTGCAGCTGGGAGGCCATCCTAGATATTAGAGGCATAGGGGATAGCCTAGAACTTGTATCTGCAGGGGATATTGAGGTCCATCTGTTAGTTCCATATGTGCATGGGTAGAGTATGTGGAAATTGGGGGCCTGTATATTATTGTGAGTCTACAGCCTTGGGTTTCAGAAATGCATCTTTTCATCTATACTGGGTGATATTGAAGGCTGGTTTTGCAGGAATAAAGCCAGGAGTGAGGCAGGATTAGATACTAGCCTAGTACCAGGGGACTTGATTCTCAGAGTGAATGGGGCTTACCCATTGTTAGAACATGTCTGAAGCTTAGAGTTGCAGAGTCAACCAGGAGCCTGAGTTTATGGGGGCTGGCCTATTGGTCTATAGCAAAGTAAGGTGTATACCCTATGTCTTACCGTATGTTGGAGAGGATCAGTACCCTACACTGCTTGGGTTTGAGCGGGCATTGGCTCAGGAAACTTGGACCTGTCTTTTTGATCCTCACAAGTGGGTGTTACTCGGCACCCTGGTGCTGTCTTCTCTGTTCTGGAACTCTCAGCTCTTGCAAGGCTATTTTCCCTCATGGATAGATGCTCAGATGCTTCTGTGAGAGAATGAACACCTCCAGTCCAGTTACACGGCTCTACTGCTGACATTACCCCAGTCTCTTGGATGTCTGTTGGTTAATTCTCTGCCTCTCCCACTCTTTGTGACAAATCTAGGGGTATATTTTGTTTATTGTTGAATTTCTAGCAAAAAATAATGTCCCAAAATTTAATCAAGGGGATAAAATCCACACATATCTTTCCTTTTGATCTCTCATTGCATGCTCTAAGTTATTTAATCTCTGCTCCTAAACTACAGGCTTCCTTTTCTATCATTATTTGAGAATTATGTGAGAATTTTCAAAGTGAGAACACTTCACTAATATTCAAGTAGCCACGATGTAGATCTTGCTGTTGGCATTTCCTAGACTTACGCTGTTGCCCATTTTTCCACTAATTTAAAATGCAAAGTATCCTTCAAATTAAAAGTAGGAATGAAGATTGGAAGCTTCAAGCCTTGAGGAATTCATTCCAATATGATGTCAGAATCTGAGGCTTGTACGCCCTTCAGGTAACCTCAGAAAGACAGTCTGGCTAATTGAATAGGGGAAGTAAGTGTTTCCAGTGACTCTCCAGGGATCGTCCTCAGTTTGTCATTGTAACTAATGAGAACTGATAACCACTGAATTCATGCATCTTTGGATGGGCTTCTCCCCCTGGGCACTGCATATTTGCTTGGAGAAGTTCTACCCCAATAAAGCCTTTAGGATATGCACAGGAGATGTGTCTTTGGTATAGTGTCATCACTGTTCACCTAGCACGGAACTCTAGACTGTCTTGTTTAACTGACATAAGGGAGGCTCAGCCCCACTCACAATACCCTGAGTTTCCTAAGTCAGGCTCCAAATGTGTTTTCTTATTATACCCCACAATAGCTTCGGGCTGTGAGCACATCAGTCAGGGTTCTCCTGAGGAATGGAATCAATGGAATATATACATCTATAAGAGGGGATATGAGGATGTTTCACATGATTAAAGCCTGGACCGTCTTACAATGGCTGCCTGTAAGCAGTGGAGTCTAGTAAGCCAGTAGCTACTCAGTGCAAGAAACTGGGAATCTCAAAACAAAGTAGACTGAAGATGCAGCCTTGGTTAAAGGCTAAAGGCCTGGGAGTTCCTTGAAGAGTTACTGATCCAAATCCAGAGCCTGATGTATCTGGAATTTGAGGCACACAGGTAACACAACATCAGTACAATTCAAACTTGCTCTAAAGGGCCTTGAACACACACACACACACACACACACACGAGCTTCCCTCTTGTACGGCTGCTCTGGACCACCTGGATCTGCTGGATAAGCTCGTGGCAGAGCTTTCGCACCCAGTTTTCTGACCCATGCACAGATCTTCTCTGGAAGTACTTTCCTAAACATACCCCAAAGCATGTTCCAGATGGCTTTAGATCCCCTTAGTGTTGACAGCCAACACAAAAACATCACAGTGAGGTTCCTTAGTGACTAAAAGATGGAAGGATTGTTGGCAAGTCAACATGTCTCCCAATCACGAGTCCAGACCTGTTAATTGATCTTAACAGATGCTCTAGTCTGATATTCTTGTATTCTTTCCCAGGTGTTGGGTTCCACCATTCAGTTTTCTTTATGTGCAGAAATATAAAGCCATAACCAATACTTCGCAGGTTGGAGTCATCGGCTGGTAGCACAGGCATCAACCTGTAGTCCGTTGGAGATCCAAATCTCAGTTCTGGGTCAGAACCCCTGGGATGGTGCCCTGCAGTGTGTTCTGTAGCCAACCCCCAGTAGATTTTAGATCTAGATTCCCCTCCAAGTGTGAGAAACAATGGGCCAATCCATAGTACATCTGGCTTTGCTAGCAAAGGGAGCCGACTTCTATCTGTGGGAAGGGATTGCTGATTACCACAAAGGCTTCTCCAGGCTGTGTGTCCAGAGGCATGTCTCAAAAAAAATGTAGAAGTTCTTTCTTTCGTTATTGTTTTTATCGTGGATTTGTATTTCCTCCACCCTCTAAGACCCACATCTAAAGCTAAGTCTGAGGCCATACTGAGAACTTCTGCACCTGCTGTATGGGTCATGGTTCACCTGGCTTGTGGTGGTGCTGCCACCCTAGTGAATGAGAAGGGGTGAATGTTTTAGCCTCTGGTGAGTGCATTCAGTCTGTCCCCCTTGGACCATCTGAACTTGGAGTCTGGACCTAGAGTATCTCATCCTTTGCCTTACATAGTTCTAACACAGAGCAGTTATATAACAGACATCCTAAGAATGGGAAGATCTGTGGGATTTAGATGTTTAGAGGTTAGAAAAAGAGTTAAGGTCCATGTTTTCAACAGTTTCCCTAAGCCAAGCTGTGAGGTTTTGTGTGTGTGTGTGTGTGTGTGTGTGTGTGTGTGTGTGTGTGTGATAAATAAGTAACAGCTATGCCTAGTGGCCCCTAATATGTGAATGTTGTGTGAGTAGAAAGGTGGCCACACAGGGAACACAATAACTTACAATGTTTCAGTTTGCTATAAATGCCCTCGAAGCATATAACACTGAAACCCATCATTTTCTGTTATCTTCTTTGAGGGAAGAGGCTGCATGCGATCCCTTCCTTGACGTACAAAATTTTGAAGAAAACTTGAAGTAAGAAATGAAAAGGATCATTTCCCTAAAGCACCAGGATATTCCTAGCCAGTCATATGCCAAAATGAGGATGCTTTCAGCATCCACAAATTATGACCATATGGATTATTGCCAGGGCCACAGGAATTGTTAGTCATCTTTGTCTCCTGAGGCAGGGACCCCCTTCAAATTATCCTTGAATACCATCCTTATGCCAGAGCACACGTTTCTCAGCCATGGCTCCTTAACATACAGGCACCACGCACCATTTCAAATGACAAAAGTGGGTGTGGTGTTGGGGTTGAATGTGAATGTTCCCTGTGGAAAAGTCATCAAAGACTCCACTGTGCCACGTGACCTGGTAAAACTAATCACGAAGACAACCCATGTCAAGGGGAGAAGAGTTTGCAATCTAAAGTGAAGATCTCTCCTTTGTTTATCCAGGTCATTTGGTTCTGTTTGTGACAAAACCAAATTATGCCATGCTTCATGTTTATCCCTTATTTCTGATTACATCATCAGTTACATTTGAGCAAAGAATAGGTTTCTGATAAAGTAATTCATTCACAAAATGCCCCCAATAAGTTCTTGTTTGCTGAATGAATTTTGATTGGATTGTAAACAAGCTTACATGATCCCTTTCTGATGCTTATAAAAGGTTTATAATAAGAAAACAGAAAGCTCATCAATACCCAAGGTTTGATACCCAGTGGTGAAAGACTGAGAGCTGATTGTTGTTTAAAGCAAGGAACAGGATCAGGATGCCGTCTGTGTCAGCACATCCGTGAAAGGCCCGGCGATCACATTTAAATCCAAATTTAGATGTGCTAATAAAATTATTTCTATGGGAAACATGATCCTATATTTAAAAAACCCTAATATTATATATATCAGTGCATATAATCAACACACAAAAATCAATTCTATAAACCATTAGTAAATAATCTGAAAAGCAATCTAAGAACGCAATTATATTTAAATATTATCCAATTTCTGAAAGAAAACTTATAAGGCATAAATAGAATATTGCTAAGATGACCACATATTAAAAGTATTCTTAATATTGCATGCAGTCTATATCAAAGTCATAATATTTTTTTCATAAATAGACAAACACATCCTAAAGAATCCTAAATGAATCTCAAATAGCTATCACCATCATGACAAAGTGCAGGTTTTATGCTGACTGGTTTCAAATTTTGCCAAAGCTACAGGGGTCTGAAGAACATGGCAGGGCTAAAAAGACTGACATGTGTCTCAATGGTGCTACACAGGACGTCCAGGCATATGGTATCAAACGTATGAGCAAATGGTTTTCAACAGGGTGCCAAATAAAAGGACAATATTTAACAAGTAATGTTGGGGAAATTTTGCATACACACAAATGAATAAAATCTATCCACCATATTTAAAAACTAGCTCAAGATCAGCGGCCAGAATTCAAGGTTTTGAAGTATAGAAAAGAACCCATACAGTAATTCTGTAATTCTGGGATTCTAGAGGCAGAGGGAGGGGAGTTATGAGCTAAAGGTTTGGCTGGGCTACATCAGGGTATCCTGTCTAAAAGCATAAGACCTTTCAAATAGAACATTAACAGAGAGCTCATGACATTAGGTTATTGGACTTACCCTTGGTTCCTCAGATATAATGTCATAATATAGACCAATGAAGTTAAAACAGATAAATGGAGTCATATCAAAGGTTAAAACCCTCCATCAATGAAATGACATTATAAATGGAGTGAAAAGAAAAATGCAAGAAAGTATTTCAGGTTTATCTGATAAGCAGTTTATATGTAGAATATAGAAAGGTACTTCTAAAACCCAAATATTATAAGCAAATCATAATAAC
This sequence comes from Micromys minutus, assembly GCF_963924665.1. Lineage (NCBI taxonomy): Eukaryota > Metazoa > Chordata > Mammalia > Rodentia > Muridae > Micromys > Micromys minutus. The sequence goes on from NC_137952.1 coordinate 50,340,486, forward strand.
TCAATGTAAAGTGAAAAAAGGATGTAGCCTGACGTGTTTCCCAAGATGATCTACAAGTTACCGGCAGTGTCTCAGTGGGTGCTTAATGCCAAATGATCCAACAGTCACCTTACACCAGGGCCATGGCTGCTATATCACAACAAAAGAAAATTAAAAGCACTGGCGAGCATGTGGACAATTGGAACACACTTGTAATGGGAGGGGAGTTGGACAATGGCAATGACGTCACTGCTGGAATTTCTCAAAATTTCAAAAGGGAACTGCTTTAGCAACTCTCCCTCTAAGCATATTCTTAAAAAATCAAAGCTAATACCTGCATCCTCACATCCACAGAGGCGCCTTTCATGGTAGCCAAAGGTGCAGGCAGCACTCATGCCCAGTGAGGGAATAAAAAGTAAGCTGTAGTGTCTGCAGACAAGAAGGTTCTGATATATGTGGCAGTGTATATGATCCTTGGAGAACAGGCCTGTCATGAAAAGGGGAATGTTATATAGTTTCTCTTTACTGCATATAGCTTTGCTCATAGAGATAGAGAGTTGAATGCTGGTTAGCCGGGGCTAGAAGGAAGATTACTGAGGAGTGACAGTTTGAAGGACTTAGCATTTCAGCTCTGAAAGATGAAAACTTCTGGGAACGTGTTGCACATGTGAATACAGTTAAACCTATTGAAGTGTTCATTTACAAATGGTTATGATAAGGAATTTGTCTACGTATTTTCCTGTAAATTTTTCACATCACCCATTATTAATCTAGTTGTGGATATGCACCAATTTGTCTGGAATATGACTCTCTTAGACTTCTCCGTCCTGGGTGCATGTGTCTGTTCGAAAGTTTCCACAGAGGCGCATGCACGAACACACAAGCGTACACAGAGTCACACCAGCACAACACTGATTCTGGTCCTACAGTGTTGCGGGCACAGAGAAAGGTATGGATTACGTGGCCTGGGTTCTTTTTGCATGATCAAATGATTGCAGGGAGACTTCACTGCATCACGGTTCTTAAAAACTAAAAAGAAAGAACCACCAGAGCAGGTTTATTCTGCAAGGGGCAGGGAGAGTGTCTGTGTTATGCTGATATCTGTGTAAGAGTTTTACAGACAGAAAAAGGAAGTTGCATTCTAAGGAGTAGCAAATACATGAAGAAAGAACTCGGAAGCCTGAAAGTTTCAATGTATTTTGGGAATGTTGAAAGAAATCAATGTGTTTGGAGCACTGGGGTGTGTCGAGGAAGTGACAGGGCATGAGCTTATAGTTTGGAATGACAATTTGGCATTTACCCCCCAAAAATGTTCCCATGCCTAGCCCCCAAAATGATTTACTGGTTCTAAAGAATGAAAATGCTATTTCAGTGGCAACAGCAGCCTCAGTGGTCATTAGCAATCAGTAGTCACTGAAGTTGTACGGCGAGCCGTGAAGGCAACTGTTGGTGTCTGGGACAGAGAGAAATCTGGAGTAGCTTGGCTTCTGAGGGATTGGACTTCATACACGCGTGACTTCATACACGCGTGAACTCTGACGCTCAGGGCAGCAATATGCTCTTTGTGTTGCTTTTAAAATGGACAGTCGTAAGGTCATAGGAACTGTCCATCGCTGCCCTTCAGGACAGCTCTGCTCAAGAGAGAGGATGCAATGGACTGTACACTTAACAGCTACCTTAAATAAAATAAAAGGCAAGAGATGGAACTGACCGAGCAGAATATTTGATTTCAGCCATTGTTGAAATTACTTCATTTTGATATGAAACTAGCATAAAATTTGCTAATGGTGTTAAGTTCTCTTTTGATGTCCGGGATGCAAACTCCAGTGTGTTTTGCACGTACAGTCATCTCAGTAGAGACTGCAGTCACCATGAATACCACACATTGCAGTGGCTATGCCCATGTGGTGTGGACTACATGCTACAGACGCCTCAAGACAAACATAAGAGCCTGGCATCGTCCATAACTTTGGTTGGACTAAAACATGATCACTGTGAGTATCTTCTGTTCAGCCCTTGCTCACAAGTACATATCTAATTACTCCCCTGCCTCTTAGGAGAGGTTTCGCTGATAGACTATAATTTTAACTGACACTTTAGTTTGCCAGAGTACTTTATAGTGTCTTAAATCATGGTGACTGTTGTCACGGAGGAACTTGGGACAAGTAACTTACACCTGTACTTGCCCACTTTGACAGTGGAAGGTTTTTCTTTTCCATTTTCATCCTGCACCAAAACCCTCTATAGAATATGTATATAATACAGGTAGGACTGACTTTAGAAGACAAAGGACTGTAGAGTAAATGAGAAAATGTCCATTAACGTAACTGCATGCTAGATATTACAGACACACACAACACACACACATGCATTAGACATGCTAGTAAGCATTTGAATCTTTCTATGCATTTCAACCCAACCTGCAGAATCAATTATTTAAGTCTCAATTTAAGCACAGTCTAGGTGTTCCTCTCAGATTTTCCCTCCTCCCACACCTGTCCTATTTTTAATTTATAGATTTGGAACCTTTAAACTCTACATCTTCTTTTTTTCCCTCATTACCAAAACTTCTCCTACGTGCCATATGCTTTTATTCATTCAAAATAAGATTTGTTTTTATGATATCCATTAGATTCTTGTCAACAGTGTAAGATACCTCCTGAGAAGGCATATCAAAGTCTAACCCTCTGATCATGGAAAGAGACTAATTGGAAACCACAGCAGTTGGAAAGAAAGCAAGACCCGGGAGTTTAGCAGGGTTTACGAACGTTGAGGGAAACAAAATCCTACAAACAATTTATTAGGCAAGCATTTTTTTCAAAAGCTTTTTTCTCCTATGCCTTGCTTCTTTTTACTTAAAAAATGTTAGCCTTTCTCAAATTGCAGGTAGTTATAAAGGACAATGATGTGCCTTTTCTTTACAGTGAAATGACAAAGGAGGCAGGGTGAAGGCTATAAAGTTAAAGGCTGGCAAAAATAGCCAGACCCTTTCATCTGCTGTGTAAGTCGGAAGCTTCCGGGAAATAACCTACTTTGGAACCAGCATCATGATGTTCAAAGGGCTGCTGCCAGTCTCGATGTCATGTGGGAGCCCGTGGGAACCAGTGTTACACCCTAGCTTTGCTTCCTGGGGATGTGAGGAAGCAACAGGAAGTGAGATCCCAGAAGAAAGCTAAGAGGAAGTAAAAATCATGGTGGCTCCCTCCCAAGGAGCAAGGCAGAGAGCCAGCTAAGTGTGCAGCGGGTGGAGGACAATACCTCACACTGTTTTATTAGATTCTAGGTGTTGAGCTGTTGTGTGATTCCTCTGTCTTGCTCTTTCTCTCCAACCTTTGTGCTTTCCTTATTTTGATGTTTGGAGCCTTCTCTACCCTCTTCTGATGATCCTTTTCCTTTTGGCTTATGATAAAATTTATAAAACTTGTTGGTTTGTCTCATTATTTAATTTAACTGAAAGGGACTGGCTTTTCTTAAAAAAAAAAAGGGGGGGAGCCTCTTGGGATGATGATTGGGATGTCTTAAATATATAAATTGAATTAGAGAGAACTGGCAAATTTGAGAGAACGCCCAGCCTTCTGACAGCAATTTAGTTGTTTGGGTGTTTAGCATCTCCAAGCAGTCACTTTTAACCTTTAGTATCCAGATTTTTGTATAGCATTTGATCAGAATCATCCCTAACTTATAGTTTTAGTGCCAAAACATATTGGCCGTTAAACTTTTTTCGTTTAGTTTTAACACTTTCATTATAGGTTTTGGGTGTAAATAGTATTTAAGGCACAGTAGAATTTGTATATTTCCTTTGTATTCTGCAACATCATGTGTTACTTCTGATAGATTTGCATTCACTACATTAGGTTTTCTGTACAAAGGGCCACAATGTCTGTAAACAATGAGGGTTTTCTACTTTATCCTTCAATTTTTATTTATTATTCTATTTTCTATGCTACAAATATTCTCTCTATATAAACATCCTGTACATTGTTCTAATTTTATTTTTCTTGCCTTATTTCACTAACTAGAGATTACATAATTTTTTTGAGATTTCATAGCCTTTAGCAGAAGTAGAAAGAATAAACCACCTTCCTTGTCTTGCCTACTGTTTTGGAGAAATGGATATTACCTCTAACTCTTAAATAAAATATATTCTGTAGGAATTTTTGTAGTTATCATTTGTCAAGTGAGGGAGTTCCCCTCTGTTCTGAGATTACTGAGAATTTCTATTGAAAATAAGTATCTATTCCATCATGTATTTTTATTAGTCTATTAAGATGATAGTGTATTATTTATGGTTTGTTAATATTGGGTAGCAGCTGAGGATCGGGCAAATATTTAAACCTCTGGCTTGGTTTTTCATCTTTCAGTCCTAGTTCATTGGGACTGGTGTGAGGATGCGTAAGCTGGTGGATGTTGAATGCTTAGAACATCCCTGTCATACAGCAAATGCCCTTCATTCAGGTCTGATGTCTGAAAGAGAAAATGACCTTAGCTTCCTTTTCTGGCTATAGTCACACAGTTGCCTGGGGTCCACAGAGGTAGCACAGATGGCTTTAGTTTCTGTCATCTCTTAGAGAATTCTCTATAGTTAAAACAGACTTCACCTCCAACTCTTCTGAAATGGCAGGGGAACCCGGACACTCAAATGAGTTGTAAGTCAAGAAGTTTATTACATCTGATGGCTTACTGCCAGGTGAGAGATAGTATAGTATATCCACTTGAATACCTGATGGAAAGTAATCCAAAGACTCGGAGAAGTTACAGAATCTTCAGAACCTTGTAGATCATCTACCTTTGTCCCTTCATTAGGCAAAAGGAAAGCTGAAGTGTGTGTCCCCAAGCATTCCCAATACAGATGAGGAACCTGGCTGATGGGGTCATAGTATAGTTAAGGGGGTAGACAGAGCCTCTCACCATTACCACTTTAGGGAATCACTATCCATGCCCCAGCTCATAGCACTTACATATCTTTTCATTCACATGGATTAATTGTACATATGTGTGGGGTCCGTTTTCCCATTTTTCCATGTATACAAGGCTGCCCTCCTTTGATAGCTTTTTGTGACTAACATTCTATGTTTGTCTAGTGAGATGTGGAAAAAAATATTACTGGGTCCAGGAATCACCCTCCTTGGCTGCCCATGGAGGTTAGTGTATATCCCAGCTCTCTTCCCCTGAGTGACCAAAGCTAAGACAGGGGCTACATGGGGACAAATTACAACCCTAGTTACAACAGAAATCCCTTTTTAATGTCATGTTATGAAAGAGGAATGAAAGAATTACCACTCTAAATCTCTAATCTAAAGATTAGACAAAAGCCTTGAGAGAAATGATCACAAAATAATCAAATCCATGATGATCTCAGACAGAACATGCCAGCAAATAAAGAAGGTGCAGCCCAGGAAAGAGGATTTGCTAGGTTTTTCTCTCTGTAGCCATTCCCCATCATTGTGTAACTGAGAGATAAAGGCACACACTACAGCAGTGGTTCAATGGCCCAAAGCTTGGCTTCCGAAAGAACCTAACCAGGGCCCTGAGACTGGAGCTTAGTTGGTGCAGGCAACCCTAGGTCAGTCCCCAGCACAGCTTAACACTGGGCATGATAATGCAAACCTGTCATCCCAACACGCAAGAGGTGGACACAAAAGGATGGGAAGTTCAAGGCTGGCCTGGGCTACATGTGATCCTGTCTCCAAAAATCTTAGAAAGGGAACCAAACAGGGTCTCAGAAGGATATGAATGCCAAGAAGCCACCAAACATGACTATGTGGAGTCCACATAGTCAAGACACCTAAAAAAAATGAGACCACATCCTCTAAGGGAAGGCAGATAAGACGGCCTGGTGACAGAAAGGCAGTAATGAGGAGACCAACCTTGGATGCGAGCTGATGTCAGTAAAGAACATGAAAATGGTGATGAAGGTAGGGTGTCTGAATCTGTGGGGCGGAAGGAAAACCAGAGAACTTTGTTTGCTTGACAAATGAACAGTTTAGAAATCTTTCTTGTTTCTGCCTCTTTAGAAAAGATAGATGGTGAGTATGTGGCTATTAAAAAAGTTGCAGGTTATTGTGTTAGAAAGGAGAAAAACCCAAATAGGGAACAATGTAGATGACCCAAAACATGGAATGTGCATGCTTGGAGGGCCCCGGACACCGGTCCAGTGCACTGGTGGACGTGATCTAGTCATTGTGGGCTGTATGGTAAGAACTGCAGCCAGGTGACTCTAGAGAACCAAAGGCAGGGCCAGCAAGAGCGAACTGAGTTTTGGTTTTAATTAACGTTAATCGCTGTAAATGCATGTAACACATGTACATGAAGACTCTCAACCATTATATGACCCCAAAGGTATCCCAGGGTCATTTCAAATGCTTCAGAGGGACTACTTGAACTATCATTTTGAGATATTATATAGGACAGACAATGAGATCTGTAAAACATCCAGTGGTGGTTCTTTTCTCCTTTTCTAAGACAAATAAGTCACTGTAAACAATAGGTTTGTCTGACATCATAAGCTGTGTACAATGTAATTCTTTTAGTAATTTTGTACAACCCTTATGTAATGTCTTTTATGCCTGTCCCCTGTGTGTGTGTATGTGTGTCTGTGTGAGTATGTATCTGTGTGTGTATGTCTCTCTCTGTGTGTGTCTGTGTGTCTTTGTGAATATGTATCTGTGTGTGTATGTCTGTGTGTGTATGTGTGCGTGTCTATGACTGGGATCATACATGTGCTATTATTTCCCCACACTCCACTTCTGAGCTATATCTCTGACTTTTGTTTTATCTGTGGCTTTTCATTTTGAAGTAAAACCCTCATTAAGTAGCCAGCTTTAGCCTTGGACCCACTCTGTAGTCCAGGCAAATTTTAACTTGTGATCCTTCTACTCAGCCTCCTGGATGACTGTCACTTTGTCAGTCATTCATTTATTTCTTCAGGAAGTAGTCATTAAAACATGAGTTCAGCTTTGAGGACACAGACACAGTCTGCCTCTTCACACTCAGGGAGATGAAGAGATGGTAATTTAACAAGAGGAACAGACGTCAGACCAATAATTACATTGATTTGCTTAATTATGACCATGCAAGTACCATCATTAGAAGGGCAGAGTACTGTGAGAACCAGTACCAGGGCTCAGACTCACCTGAAGGTGGCTGGGGGGTCTTCCTGAGGAAAGAACTTTGAGAAGAAATTAGACTGGCATAGATGCAGCAGTGAGTGGGCAGGAAAGAACATTCCAGATCAAGGAAACAGCATTTATGCTGGCCCCAGGAAAGCAAAGATATTGTTTTGTCTTTGGAGCTGTAAGACTAGCACTGCAAGTCTGTAGGAAAAGCCCATTTTATGCATAAGGACAAGAGTTTGTTGGATACCCAGGACTAAAGGACATGCTGAGTGGAGGTTTCCATGTAATCCCCAAGGTCAGAAGATAAATACAGAGACCCCTGGGTCAAGCTCTGAAAAAATAGACAGAGACAGACAGAGAAAGATAGAGACGGTGAAGGACAGACACACAGAGAGAAGGGAGAGATTATGAACTTCTACATATGTGAACATGCCTGTATGCACGCGCGCGCGCGCACACACACACACACACACACACACACACACGTATAGCCGTAATAAACATTAAGCAATTATGTAGTCGTGTCATAGAACTTATAGGAACAAGAGGCCTCAGTAATTTCCACCTATTGTTTATTAGCAGTGGAGTTTCACAGTCAAAACAGTCCTGTAAGTAAACGCCATGGCCCATTGGATGAAGGCCAACACGTGCTCAGCTTTCCTATGTGTCCCTACAGGGAAGAGATCCCAGCAAGCTTTGGTCTAAACATGCTAGCTTCACATGTGAGAATCCTGAAATGCAAAGCACCCATAGGCCAAGATTGCATATCTAGCCTAAAGCAAAGCAAACTTGCACCATGTCACATCTCAGAAGAAAAATTCCAAATCTCAATCTGGAATTCAGTTTTGCCCATCAGGTATTTCTGGCAACACAGGCACATACCAGGTGTGCCCCTGGAAGCTGAGACTGGCCTGATTAACACAGTAAGCTGTAACCTTGTCTGTAGTTCAATTTTGTGAGCTCACACTCATGTTGACTGTTGGGCTAGACAAGCTAAAAAACTGCCTAGTTTTGGAAATCTTTAAGTTCCTATGACAGTGGATCAAAATATAATTTTTAATGTTTGTTTTATCCGGGTATCACAGCCTCATAAGTAAGTGGGAAAAAGATTAAGGAGTCACTGAGTGGGAAGTACTTGGTGAATGTAGCTTTGAACATTACCAAGAGAGAAGGTACCTGTGGCCTTAGGGGTGTCCTAGTTTTATAGCAGTTCTTTCTGTTCCTGCCTGAATTTGTGAATTACAGCCTCTTACTGGTGTTTCAAGCATAGATTTCAGTAAAGTTCCATGCAGACTTCAGTGTGATCCAGCGTAATAGTGGTGGTGAAACTCGGGGCAGTCTGTTGCTCTTCCTCTTGTGCATGCCACTGTCCCCCTGAGCTTTGGCATGGCTGAAGAACCGAAAGGCACCTGCGTAGCAATGGGCTCTTCTCGGGTGAGTGGCTTCTTTCACCTGCCATGGAAGAATGGTGGTCTTCCTTTCTCCTAAGCCTGTCAGTGGTGAAACAGGTTTTTCAGAGCCCTATTCCTGAGGCTGAAGAGATGGCTTGGTGGTTAAGAACACACACTGTTCTGGCAGGGATCAGAGTTTGGTTTCCAGAACCCACAGAGTGACTTAAAATCATCTATAAATCCAGCTCCACAAGATCTGATGCCCTTCTTTGGCTTTTGAGGGGAACCTACGTACATGTGGTACAGACAGATGGACAGACAGACATACATTGATAAACAGGCAAAGCACTAATACATATAAAAAGAAAGGTAAAACTAAGAAAGAACCTTCTTTCCTTCCTATAAAATCCTTAGCATAAGTAAGAACAGATGATAGTAAGGACAGTCACACAGCTCCCCAGGGACCACTAGGTGGATCACACAGGGTAACTAAGGGTCCTCTGTACATGGAATAGCTTTTAGCTACAGGTTGCGAATCAATTTTGTGTTATGTCATCAACCTCAATGTTATCTTAATTCCAAGATCCATGTGTTTCTTCATGGTTCCTGGTCACGGACTCTCTAACATCTTCCAAGCATTGCAGCTATGGTAAAAAGTTTTCCTTCATTCAGTTGCTGTGACTGAGGCTTTGGAACCCCCTATTCCCATCTTTTCTCTAACAGTTGTCCGGGAAAACCAGACATGCACACACTGGGCCGCCTCCAGTCATGCACACACCTGGGTCGCCTCCAGACATGCACACACCTGGGTCGCCTCCAGACATGCACACACTGGGCCGCCTCCAGTCAATCTCAGCTCTCTCTGTGTGTTCATTGCGTCTGTAAATTCAAACTAAACAGCCAGGGGCAAAAGTTCTGTCTCAGAAGACAAAATATCGTTGAGTGTCATCCTACCTCCTACTGGTACCTTTTCATTTTAAGGCACAGAATGGAAAAATAGGCAAATTGCCACTAGTGACCAAGTCATATTTAGTACAAGAATCACTGAAGCTAGAAAGTCAGACAAGCAGCTTAGAAGGGGTTTCTCAGAAGCAGAACTGTGTCTACCTCATAGTCAATCTCTTCTCAACGTTTCCATTAACTACCACCCCAACACAAATCACCCGATTCCCAATGTGATTATCAATAGCATGGTTCCAATTAGTTTAAGACAAAAAGGACAAAGCAGGAAGTTTTGAAGAACTGTATGTTTATTTTTATTCAAATAAAATTCTTCCTATGAGAAGACATAGCTCCCAGGCTAATGGAGATGCCCACACTGGCTAGGATAACACGAAGGTGTGGTTTAAGGTTTTTTGTAGAAGCAACTTTGGGTAGAATAATGAAGTGGTTTTTAATACATGGATTTGGAAATGCATTCAGGTTTGTTCAGTGAATGATTTCATGTGCTGGAGGATTATTTTAATAAAGACTCTGTCAGCAAATGGATTTCAAAATGGAACTTTAAAAAATCTGATTTTGGATTGCTTTGTGGAGCCTGCTAAAATCTGTGTCTGCCCTTCCTTTCTCATTTGATTGCTTTGAAAAGTCTTGTATGCAGTCTCAGAGGCTTACCTAACTTTTAGGACATTGGGGTGCTGCACCCAAAGGTCTAAGTATTTTAGCAGAATGCCTCGTGTTCTTAACTGTTTTCCTGGGGTGGATGTAGGAAGTAGAGAGAAAGAAAGGGGAGGGAAGGAAAAAGAAAGGGGGCACAGAGAGAACTTGACTGCTGGTATCAAATCACGGCCCATCAGGAAGATTACTTCTTAGAAATATTTCATAAGTATTCTTGTACCTGTGTGTGAGAGCAATTGTGAAATTACAGAGGATTAGCAAAGTTGATTTAGAATTGAGGAACTTGGAGTTGGGTCTTATAGCTCTTCTGCTTCTCCCTTCCTTTAATATCTATGCAAAGCTAAAATAATTGACTTTTCACTCTTTATCTGGAGAGTCAGTTCAGCTCAATGCACAAATGCTTACTAAGAACCATGCTGGCTCTATCTACAACCAAACTACCTGAATACTTATGATCTCTGAAGCTAGACCAGGTTGTGCCTGGTTAGTATTTAGATTGGAGAAACTTGTCAGCGATTTTAACCAAGCAAGATTTGACTCCTTTCTACAAGAAATGTTTTCATCTAGTAGGGGCTGAAAGCGTTGCAGTACAGAACAGTGGGTTGGGTAAGCATAGAGCACAGGAGCGTGGCAGGAAAAGAAGGGACAAAATGAGAAGGAAATTACAAACATGTGAGGGCTTGAGGGTCAAGCCATGGTCACAGCCTTCTCTTTGACCTCAGTGACTAGAACACCCCTGTAATCTTCCAGGGGAAGGAGGCAGGGCTGTGTCATTTACATCCAAGTGCACACATGAAGTTAGTGATCTTAGTCTAGTGTACAGGACAGAAGTACCCCACTTCTATGGCAAGGTGTCAAGTTATAAACATAGCATCAGTACAGGACCTGGAAAATAAGAGGGAGGATCCAGTAAGGGATGACAGCCTACAGGTCTATGGTCTTCACTCTCCCTTTTCTCAACACTAGTGGCATCAGACATCAAAAGATCAATCATGGTACCTTTTCCTGCTGACTCAGCAAGGTCAACTAGGCAGTTCCTACCAACCAGAGAGTTGTCCTTAAGGACAACTTTTATTAGTTTTTTTTTTTTTTTAAGCAGAATAGTTTTATTAGAGTTTTTTCACCTTGACAACCACCTGAGATAGGTTTTGTTTTGTTTTCTTCTAAAGAATATGTTTGTTTTATTTAGGCTTATGAGTTCATTCCATACTTACTTGCCCCAGCAATGCCTATTACCTGTGATCAAGGGGTTAGATTCTGGAAACTGCACAGACAAGTACAACATAGTGGATTTGTTGGTAAAGGGATGATGGGGGCTCTAAAGAGCCAGCATCCATTCCTTTTAGAGTGCATAGGTATAAAGGTAAGGCATGCTGGGGGACCTGACACAGGAGCCCCAAGAGCAGAAAGTTCAAGGCTAAGAAATTGTTTGGGGAGTTTGATGCATGGGTGATTAAAATAACAGGGGTGAGAATTTTCTGGAGAGTTGGAAATACCCTTCAGATGGAAGGGATTTGTTGTTTTCATCTGTCCTGTTATTCCAAAGCTGTGTCCTCAATTCTGTCTCCCTCCTGGGAGCTGAGGAAGGGCCAGACTATGCTCTGATGGAGCCCAGTCCCAGCTGCTCCAGCATTGGGGGAGAGCACCTGGCAGGGTGGAGCTGGCTGTCATGTCAGACAGCAAGAAATGAAAATAACAACAAAGCTTTCCTGGCTTCAGAGAACTGCAGTAAGGATTCAACAGAGGAAAAGCTTCAAGGAAAATGGATGAACCACATGAGTATCTATTTTAAGAGATTTTTTTCTTACTTTTGATTAATCACAAGCATAAAATAAAAAGAATAAAATTCTAAACAAGACCAACAATGATAATGATCATTGTCTTTGTATGCTAGTTTGTTCCCTTGCTTCACAAAAACATAGTTTCCATTTTCTCAGTTTTCTGTATTTTGGTAAAGATATCATGGCAAGAGCATATTTCTTCTTGAAATATATCATCGATGCATACGTAACTGTTGAAAACTAGGTTTTATTATGACATGTCCAGGTTCGTACCTAATATACTTTGATCATAGTCACCCCCACCCTCCTCTTTTGTTCCCTCCACTCCTGGTGTACCCTTATTTTCAAATTATTTATCTTCTATTTTCATTTTTTAATATACATTCTGACTATAAGGGGAAACATGAAGCTCTTGTCTCTCTGCATCTACATAATTTCGCCTAATGTAGTGGTTCCAGTTCAGTCATATTCCCGAAAATAACATATTTCATTATTTATGGTCAAATAAAACCCCATTGTGTGTGCATACATGTATACACATATACATATACCTTACATTTTTTCAAAAGTCTGGCCACATGTTTGAGCCATTCACACTGACTGTATCTCCATGGCTGCCGTAGTCGTGCCGTAGGAAGCATTAGTGTGCCGCTGTGTGTCTAGAATGCTGACTACCTGGTAGTTCTCATTGTCACTGTGCTGTGGAAACATCAGGCTCATTTCTGTTGTGGCTACGTTTGCTGATATTCCTCACAGGAGTGTAGGTTGCATGTTTCCTAGCATCTTTGCCAGCATTGGTTTTCGTTTATTTTCGAGATAGCATGAGATAGGATCTCGCATGCTCATGACGGCTGAGGATGTTGTGGACGTCTTCTTGTGTATTTATTATCTGTCTGTACTTGCTTTGAGGACTGTCTGTTGAGTTCATTTGACCATTTCCCAATAGACTCCATCACTGCATCTGCATTCTGCTCACCTAGACACAGCACTAACTGGGCAATGGATGTCCGGAGAAGGGAAGTCCTGATACTTCTTTTCCACTCTAGTGGGAATGGAGGTATACCAAAACAAAGGCGTCATTAAGTCCAGGTTTGCATATAGGAATAAACTTTCAAAACCAGTACCTCCTCTGAACATCCTGTAACCGTTTAAAAAATAACTACTGCTTACAAAACCACTTCTAAGAATGGCAGGGAAGGCCAGCTGTCAGTACCTAAAAAAAAGTAGAAGAAAATGTTGATCATCAATAGCCCAGAGATTGAAGATTTTTTTATATTATATTCCTGTCTAAGTATAAAACAAATGCATGCTGATTTGAGCGAAGATTATAAAATACTGAAAATATGAAGAAAATTGGGACTTTTCATGGTGAGGCATACTGTTAGCATTTGTACATTTATCCTCATTCTTACGATTCTTTTTGTGTGCATGGGCATGTGTGCACATGCTTGCGTGTGTGCATGTACATGTGTGCACAGCTATGGTGAGGTCAGTACCGGGATGTCTTCCTCAATCATTCTCCATCTTGAATTTTGAGACAGCGTCTCTTCCTGAGCCTAGGGCTCATTGATTACCCTAGACTGGTTACCCAGTGAGCCCCTGGGAGAAGCCAGAAATAGCTCCTCCTGCCTCAGCATTGCCAGTACTGAGATTCCAAGTAGACCTCTACATGCCCAGGCTTTTAGTCAGTGGCTGGGCATCTGAACCCAAGCCTTTATTATTCTGCTGTATAAGCTCTCAACTCATTGAATCTTCTTCCTACCCTTGCTCATGATTCCTCGATTCCAGCTTTTATATAGGCTGCTTCTCTATATGCATGGTTTTTATTGACCACATTATATTCTGCCCCAGTTTATATATCAAGGTTTCTTTTGATTCTTAATGTAAGTAGCAATCTTGGTGACTCCACTTTTTTCTGTGTCATGAGGAAAGATTCCTAGAAGCAAAGTCTTGGACAAGGAACAATGGTTTCAAGATTTAAGAAATCCTCCAAGCATAAAATCTATCCTGACAATGTGGCAAATAAAATATAGACTCTTTCCCACAAGGAACTGGGACTGACCTTCGCTATGGTTTTTGTCTTACCGGAGGTCACTTGAGTAAAAGCTTGGCTCCTGGAGTAGAGGTATTAGGAAATACCATGGACCTTTAAGAATGGAGTCCCTAAGGTCCTGGGCGTACATCTTTGATGGTTACTAAGCTCTCCCAGAAGGCTTATTATAAAAGGAGAGAGCCTTGAGTAAACATTCTCTCTGCTTCTCAGCCCTCTCGGTGATCTTACCTCCAACACGTTTGCACTGCTTGCCTTTGGCCATGACCTTGCACCTGTGCTTAAACTTATCCAAGTTTGCTCCAGTCTAACCATTTCCTGGTTACATAATAGATGTTCAGTAAATGCCGAAAACAACTAAGTACCATAATGCAGTCTACCAAGAGTTTAAGGTGTCTCAAGGTAGCAGCAGAAATACCTCTGCCCACAAACCCACTCATCATTCCTGCAGATGTTCATCAAATACTCTCTTACGCAAAATATCATCTTCAGAATAGCAATAATATGCATGAGATGTTAACTCATGGTCTAGACAAAGGTGAAGTAGAGTCTGTATTCATGATATTAGTGAGTCTGCATTTGATAATGAAAAGGACGTGGGAGGTATTTCTAGAAATATCCTTGTCATTTTGAAATGGAGTTTCAAGAAAGGCCACATAGTTCTTCCAGGCATTCCTCGGTCCCTCGGCATGACCATGTGACATCTGATTTGCCTCCTGAATACCTGTATTCCTGACAAGTAGACATGTCCCTCTCTGACATTCAAGGCGACTATGACTCATTCACTGGCTCATGTGGAAAAAGTCTCTTGGGCTCCTGGCATAGTGTGGTAATGATGACCCAAGTCTTGAGCACACAGTAGCTTGAGGAAGCTGCTACTCTCATCTCTGCCATAGGTGATGAGTCTTCCTGATTATCCCAAATTGAGCCCATCTACTGTGGATCTGGAAGTCTTTTCCTTGGGTCTTTGCTTCAGTATAGAGTGTTGGGGAAACAACGACTCTATGCATTTTTTTATTTTTCTAGTGCAAGTGTTTAGAATCCTAGATCTTCATAGTTGGCAGGACAATGAAGCCAATATCTGGACTTAAAGATCATATTTAGACTTTGCTTTGGACATCACCTTGCAGACTGATGATCCACTGTTTTTATTCTGGAATTAGGTGCTTTTAAGCACCATCAGCAGAAACAAGAAGTGAGTTGGACTTTTTTTCAGCACTAGAAAGATCTGGCTATTATGAGAGTCTGTCAAGCAAGGCTGAGGAGGGAGTGATCTGAGGAAAACAGTGAGCACCAGGATATCACTTACAAAGTGTCTCATGTGCGTCTCTTTCATAGATCTGACCACCTCCCTGTTGCTTTGACTAATTGTGGGTTATGCTTTGAAGATGCAAGCATTTCAGTGTAGCAGCCTCCAGCAGTTTGATCTCCAGTGGCTACATGCTCTAACTGAGGACATAGGGACGTTGGATTTTCTTTGCTCCTTTCAAAATAGTTGAATTTTGTTTCTTATATATTTGTTGAACATTGCGTTCTTTCCAGAACCTGCCGTGGGATGAGAACCTTAAAGTGTGGGAAGTCCCTAAGTAGCTCCCACCCAACTTTACCTCAGAGTGTATTCTTCATGCATTTTAATGAAGCCTTCACAGAACTTGAAGCTCTTTCTTACACAGCAACCTAGGTTTGCACTCAGCAAACTTCAAACCTCAGTAACTCAAGAATTTCACATATGTGGCCTGTGAATTCACCTCCTGCCACTTTTATTCATACTCATCAAATGCATCTTTGTTTAAAACCCAATGAAATTAAACCCTAATGAAATTATCCAGACAAGAGGAAAGGGCACAGATAAGAAAAAATGGAAGTTTTATTGATATAGTGAGACAGAACCAGAATCCTAGAGAAAGCCCTTCTATGAGGCAGAACTGGGGGAAGGGATGGAGAAGATTGTACCAGTTCAGTTTCCCTTGTGGGAAAAGTCTAACTGAACATAAGGAAGAAAAACAACAGCAAATTCTACAGCCAGGTGCGTGTCCTGATGAAATGTTCCCAGGCTCTTCTGCAGCACATCCCTGTCAAATATGGAGGAAAGGAGGGGATGTGTTGTCCTCGAATGACCTGGACTCTTCCAAAACTGTATGTGTCCATATGTAAACAACAACCAAACCATTTGCCAGTAACTCCCTGATTGGCTTCCAGCCCCTAAGTGCCTAGGCTCTGGACAACTGATATTTTGTAGACATCAATCTCTTTGACATGTCTCTGTTGAACACAGTTCAGTGTTTTCAGGATAAATATAATAATAATCAGAACTGGAAACTCGGGAACAAGATAGGCCCGAGCATCCCTACTTGCTACTGAAATGTACTGTCTTTCTGAGAGCACTCTAATTAGTGGCCACCTGGGACATGCCCACCATCTGTTTAGTGCCAGAAGTAATGTTCCCTTTTGCCTCTCTTTGTTCTAGATCATCAAGAATAGAATTTTAGCACTGAGACTAGCATTCTCCTAGAACTGGCCTGGATTTGCAGGCAGTTACACATGGACGGACCCATGGCTCCAGCCACATATGTAGCAGAGGATGGTCTTATTGGGCATCACTGAGAGGAGAGGTCCTTGGCCCTGTGAAGGCTCAATGTGCCAGTGTAGGGGAATGCCATGGAAGGGAGGTGGGAAGAAGTGTGTAGGTGAGGGGAGCACTCTCATGGAGGCAGGGGGAGGAGGGAGGAAACAGAGGGATTCCAGAGGGGAACCAGAAAAGAGGATAACATTTGAAATGTAAGTAAAGAAAATATTCAATAAAAAATTAAACAAAGAAATTTTACTGTTAAAAGGGGGGGTGAAATTAGATTCCACCTCCTAAAGGCTCACCTACCTTCTCAGCCACCCTGGGGACAAGCACATAGTTTCTGGGGGACAAACGAGATCCAACTACATCCTAATGACCACATTTTCAGCTTCCTGTTTAAGGCAGTTAAACATAAGGAAAATCAAAACAATCAGTGCTATTCTGCGTTAGTTCCTGAGGAGTCTATCCTAGGAATGCTTTGTGATGGAGCTGCTAAAAGCAGGTGCTTGGATGAGAACAAAGAGAAATGACAGGGGTGAGTTTGTTACAGTTTAGTCATCTCTCTGCCAGACAGACATAGTTAACAGACAAGCCTCAAGTTCAGGGGGTTCGGGACAAACCTGACAGAATGAAAATATGAATGTCCCTAACAGATCAGGCATTTATACAAATTAATAAGACAAACATTGAGATACACAATATATATCCAACCAACAAGCCACAAGTCTTAAGAGAATAAATGCCCACGGAAAAATCAGCACAGCTTAGAAGCTCCAGTCTCACTGGATTTGGAAAAACCAGAGATTGAAATGACAGGAAGGTGGAGTGTCCCGTGCCGCTCAGAAGGTTTGAAAAATAACACACCAATATGGATCAAGAGCCTTACAGCATGTGCATGCCTTCTGACCCGGGAATTCAACTTCTGGACTAGGTTACCAGGCATTGAGATCCCATTTATATACTGGGATGCTCATAAGAGATGTGTAATTTATTTACTTGGACCAAATTGCACCAATTGATAGGTCAGCAAATACCATTCACCCATCCTGTGAATTGTATAGCTGCTAAGTAGCATAGTGGATGGGGAGTTGTTCCTGATATGGGAAACTCAGCAGAAAACCAGACCAGCACAGTAGGTGCGGCACAGTAGGTAGTCTCATAATTTTTCATGAAGAGAGACTGGTAGAGGATTCTCCAAATCCTCATATCAGTTTTCTCAGGGCAACAAGATCAGAGGCAGTTATGTTTGCTTTTCAGGTATTTTATCTCAGGCTTCCCAGAAGAGACAGCCTTTCTTCTTAAACCTGAAAAAGAATAATGACCTTCCTAGCTGTCCTTCTCCAGATCAGTGGCTTCTTGGTTTCATGTTGTCTCTCATATATCCCATACTCAGATAACTCATGAATGACACAGCACATCGGAGAAGGTCTCCATTTCCTCGTTGGGTGCCAAAGAGCTAAGATTAAATACATTACTTTTCTCAAAATAAATTATCATTTGAACTTTTGAGTTCATTTTATACTTATTCTTATAGGTTAATAGTATCTATTTTTAGTTAAGATCACATCTGTGTTAAGCTGAAAAAGAATCTTTCCAAAGATGTACTTCCTAACATCATCTTCTATGGCAAATTAATGTTAACTGGTGTGCCAGATGGTATAAGTAATATAATCTTAGAAAGATCTGGGGTTATAGCTCAGTGGCAGAGTGCTTAACACATTTATACAAGGTGTAGTTTCTATTCCCAGAACATATATATATTATAAACAACACACACACACACACACACACATACACACACAATTAATTGGCTGAGCATCAAATAGTTTCTCACACATTTCCCCAGAACAGGCAGACCCAAGGTGAGCTGACACCAAGACAATGTCACAGAAAGGTAGAAACAGAGATGCTTCATAAACCAAGAGCTCCCAACACCTAAGGAAGAAAATATAGATTCTCCTCTCCAGACGCCAGAAATATAAGAGGATTCTTGTCTGGTATTTGTGATGTGTGATACTGATCTTTGGAAGCTGACTCAGTATCCCATGTTATAATTGGCTGAGATTGTTTCTACCCATTTCTATAAGGCAACAAGACCCATTTGCACATGATCCTGCCATAGTAAGAGAATTTATCCAGGATTTTCTAAAATAAGAGACATATATGTACTGGATGATAGGGAGTACTCTAATTGCACTAAGATATGGATTCTAGAAAGGTTTGCACATCCATTTTGGAAGCTATTGTCAACTTTATTGAATACCTAGAGGTTTCCCTTTCACACTCTTTTCACATGAGATGCTGGCAAGTAAAGCTGAAGCAAACCCTTCCTTAGCATCATTTTACCAAGCAGCCCATGGAAGAAAGAATGGCTAACCCATTTACCCACTTGCCTCTGTTTGCCTCTGGGAGAACATTCCATGTGGACTGACAAGGCCACCCTATGTAACAGTGGAAGGAAATTCATCTCTCTCATAAGGAGAAACTCTACCTTTGTTTGTGCCCTGAAGCATCTGCCATGGGCAGCATCTGCTAGGCAAGCAGGAGGGATTCAGGGGTGTTAGAGTTCCTGTGTCTGCCATCTCCGAATTCACTAGGGAAATGAGCTATTTGCATAGAAATGATTCAAAACTAAGACAAATTGACAAACGCCGATTTTGAAGGATTTAAAACAAGGGGGTCAAGAAGCTATTATATTGCCTGTCTAAGCCCTGAAAGCCCCAATAGTCCCCTGGGTACGTGCCTTTACTTTGGCACACTTGCCTGACAATTCCTATTTCTTACAGATTCTTGCCTATGAGATGTATGCTCAGTGACAACAGGGGTCCTTTAGAGCTCCAGTTGAGATATGTGCTTCATTCATATGTGCTCTACTTTCAATCTTTAGTCAGGTGAGACTCTGCTGAATGAAACTGTTCTGGTTTTATTTTGCTGCTATGATAAAATACTGTGACAAAATCATCTTAGGGAAGAAAAGGGTTTATTTTTGCTTGCAATTCCAGATTACACTGCCATTGAGGAAAGAAAGACAGATACAAAAGGCAGGAATTTTGAGGCAAGCCTTCTTGCTGTCCCACACATTACCTGCAACCAAGAAACTCATTTCCCCACTGGAGAAGCTACAGCAGGAAACACGGAGAATGTTGTTTGCTGGCTACTGGGGGCTCTTATTGCTCAACTGGCTTTCTTATACAGAACAGCTTCGTGAGCCTAGGGATTGTTCCTAGATTTCCCCATTGCAGAGCTTGGCCCTCCTACACTAATTCAAAATCAATACAATTCTTCACCAACATGACCACACACCAATCTGATCTAGGAGATTCTTCAAGTGAGGCTTTTCTTTCAGATGACTCTACATTTTGTCATATTGATAGTTAAAATTAACTGTAACACCATGCAGGTTCCTTCTGAACCTACGTTGAGGCACATTCTAGCTATCTCTAAGCAAATCTTACATCTATATACTCCCTGAGTTCTCGAGGTAATAGGATGTTACATCTTAGAAGACAGCTCCAGCCATATTGCCCATTTTCATTATATTGCTTACCAGCATCTGAATTCACTTCTGCCAAGCGGAGGGACTTTCCTACTGCAGTCACATTGGTAAAACACGTGGTTAGTCACCTAAATTAGAAAAGCACATAAAAGGCCAGTGAACACCCCGGGTGAGAATACTTGACCTTGGCCAGTCAGATGGATATTCTCACCTGTGCCTACAAGGACAGGAGAAAGGGAGGAGGGACTGGTTCTAGTAACAGCTTCTTCCAGTCTCCAGTCCCAGCACTAGCATCTCATTCTATAAGCTACGACATCAATACCAAGTTAGTAGCAATGAGCTGCCAGCAGTAGGTTCGGTGGTGGCTTTGATTGTATTCTAGCCCCTGAAGTGGCACGTATCAATGTTTCTCTGAGTCTGGGTTCTCATTTTCATGGCAAAGATCGATATCTACTCAGCTTCAAGGACTGGCGATGGGAGGGAAGCATCATACTTCATCAGTGGGCTAGAGACAGTTGAAATCTGCTTTCTCAAGATGCTTGGGAGAGGGGAGGTCCAGCTAGAGGTAAACTTATTAATTTCAGAAAGCATTTAAAGGCTCATAAATGAGGATGAAGACTTGGGTAGAGATGAGATTTTTTTTTGGTTAGGAACAATGACAGACTTTTAGCTTCCCCTGCCATGTTATGTAATCAGAAATCCAGCCCTACCCTAACCTCAGGAGATGATGTTGTCTTCTCTGATATGACCCAGGAACACTCTGACTCAGGTGTGAAGCAGGGTGGGAGAGCTGGGTGAGGCATGCCATCTACAGAAATGAGAGTGTATTATTTTCATTCTGTGTGGTGAGACAGCAGCATGTCACCCTCAAGTAGAAGCCAGACTTATGTTCTCCATACATAAACTGATGGGTAGGAACTGATCCACTCAGGAGAAGAGATACAAATAACTTTGGCCTTGGAGTCCCCGGAAAGAGTGCTAGATCCTAGTTTGAATTCCCTCTTCCATGAAGCCTACTAGGAGACAGGTTTTTCCTCCATAGAAACAGAGCTTTCAGTCAGCACTTGAGCCCATCCCTCAAACATAAGTGATCTGCAAAGAATCACCAGGCATTTGAAGGAAAGAATCAGAAAAGATGAGAAGGGAGATGGAGGACAAAGAGGAGAAGGAAAGGAAGAAAATGAGAAGCAATAATTGTTGGCCTAATAGAAGTTACTATATTGTGGAACTAGAACAGTGTGATGTAAAAAAGGAACAAGCAGAGCATACAATAGAACCTATGAAAATAAAAGACAGGATGGCAGAAGCTCTCGTAGCATAGTGGCCACATAAAGTCCAAATCTCCTAAAAAGTAGAATAAAACATCAGTGAGAAGATAGAGTACTGGCTTAAAAAAATCAGGTAAGTGTTTCCTAAACAAAACAGAAAACAGGAAAAACATCTTCACAAGAAGTACCCTGCTACCAGCCATGGGTTGTATACTTTGAAGGGGCTCTTAAGTGACCATCATGATGACTTCTAAGAGACCCTTTTGCACAGACTATCTCATCTAAAAGGAACCAGAAGTCACTGGATAAATGGTTGACTTGAGGGTTGAGACAAGGTAGAACACTGTGTCAAATTGAACAAGGAAAACGCTCACTGAAATCTGGTTTGACCAGGACTCAGGAGCCAGTTTGGAGCAATTCCCATTGGCCAGAGCGTAATGATGCCAGCATCCCATACAATAATGACTGCAGTGTATTGGGTATGCTCCAAACCAGGAACTGACTTCTCTTCCAGAGGTCCTAAGTTCAATTCCCAGCAACCACATGGTGGCTCATGACCATCTGTAATGAGATCTGATGCCCTCTTCTGACATGCGGTACTCATGACATAGAGTACTTGTATACATTAAACAAATCAATCTTAGAAGTTGATGCTTGCTGTCCATCTATCAGATTGGTCCGTCCTTCTGTCCTTCCTGTCATTTTAGGGGAGAGGATGGGAGGAAGCTGAGAATGGAAGTGTCGCTTGCTAAATCAGATCTTCCCGATAGCTGCTTCCTATTGTTTTCTCCATGTTGGGTGTGGCAGTGTGCATACATCCCTTAGTTCAGGTTCATGATAGAGATCAACAGGCTAGGCTATTAACTCCAGGTCTTGCAATGCTTAGTTCAGTTTCCTTCTTGTTTGAACTAGGAAACCATTCCAGGAAGTAGTTGAAGGATGGAAGAAAAGAGACAAGAAAGCCAATCAAAATGCACTGATTTCAGGGTGTAATTCCTGCAGTAGGCAGCAGAGGCTCAGTCCTCTGAGAAGTTCTGGGCATCTGTAAGGAACGTGACTTGGCGTCTTCTCATACAGAGGCAAGGAAAGAGAAGTTGCCCTGATTCATTAAGAGTCATTCTTGGTGTACTACTGAGCATGATCACAGGCCAGAGATCAAAGTCTCTCACATCCTGTCAGATATCATGACAGGGCTCAGAACAGAACCACACCAATATAGCCCAATTCTGAGTATGTAACTGCTATACAAAATCACTTTGGGGGTGGGGGACGGTCTTTTATTAAGTTCACGTTTGGAACTTGGGGAGAGAGAAGCTGGAAGACTTGGGAAGTATTTGCCTATATTGAGCACTTATCAGACATGATAAATGTATCTATCATGTATCAGAAAAGAAGAGATTTTGATGGATAAGGGCAGAGTGTGCCATAAAGAAATGGGACACATATGCTCAGTGTGACAGCAGGGGCCTGCGTTCTGACTGGGGCCCCTCTGGAGTTCAACATCCTTTGCAGACAGCTCTTAATCAGATCTAATCCTGTGTCTGTCCAGGCAGCTTTGGTGAAAATGCTGACAGTAATCACACACCACGGCTGCACAATTAGGTCACCAGGAGACTTCAAAAAAACATTGGTCCCACTGCTCCCTCCACAGAGCAAGGAAGATAGCTGAACTGCAGTAGTCCTGGCATGGAGTTTTAAAAGCCCCACCCCCACCCCAAGCAATCTAAGCAATCTAATGAGCAGCGACACACTCCTAAGAAAGTTCAAAATGCTGAAGCAGAGAGTCCCCATTGCAAGCAAGTATTATTTTAGCAATCAAGAAGGAATTTCTCACTTCTTATAAAGCCCCATGGAACTGAGAGGAGTATGAGACTCTGTAGAGGAAACTGTCAGCAATTGCTTTTGCCCACAGTCTAAGTAGAATGATATTGTGTCATTAAATAGTGGTGGTTGATAACTCTTGTCATCTTCTACCCACAAAGGCCTGCTTAGCAGCCATATCACCTCAAATCCTCTGGCTTTAGTCTCCACATTTATAAAATGGGTACATTAGCAAATGAACCATGGACATAGTTCACAAGACACAGGCAGGGAAGTTACAACAGAGGTTTTTTGCTCTATATTCAACTAAAATGGCCAGGAAAAGTTCTGTGTCATGAGCCACAAGAAAGTTACATTAGCAGATAAGAGGGTGTTCTGTTTCTTCTGACATGTGCAGGTCAGCCAGACTCCATGTGAGAGAAACACTTGAGAAGCCAAAACATCTTTCTTCCTCCAGCTTTTCCTGCCTAGCCCATGCAGTCCCAACCATGGACACTGCAAGCTACAGCCAGCAACAGTGCCAAGTGATAGACGGCCTCTGAGGCTAAAAGAGAGGCTGTGTTCAACAGGACAGAAGAAAATGTAGTTGGGCCACTTACAGACTTGTAGCTTGCTTCTTTCCCAGAGAATAATCATAGGAAATACACCCCTCAGCCCAGGGATTTTGATGGGCCCGAGCAGCAAGGGGGTTGCTGCAATTGTGTTTGCAGCTTCCAGCACTTCCATTTCTGTTTGAGCTTGGGCACTGGATGGTACTGGTATCTGATAGTTAAGCATCATCCGGAGCTTGGCCCAAGGCAGGCAACAATAGAGACATAAGCCTATACAATATAGGCAGGGCAACAAGATCAGTAATATTCCTCTCCATCTTCATAGGAAGTGAAATGTACATGTTAGTATGTATGTATGTATGCATGCATGTATGTAGTATGTATGTATATATGTATGTATTATACATCATGTATATATTATATGTGTATGTAAGGTGTATGCATGTATTATGTATTATGCATTATGTATGTATGTATCATGTATGTATGTATGTATGTATGGTGAATACATGTATGTATATTAGAGGGCAAGGGTTTCCCAATAGGCAGCTGGGTCTCAAAGTCTTTGGGGACTTCTAAGAGACTTGATGAACACAACTTTGAATTGTCCCATCCTGGACCTAAGAATCAGGAGTCTCTTTGCCCTCATTCTTTGAAGGCTACTTCTGGGCTTCTGCTGAACAGAATGGCTAGACATTGTGTGCAGATAGAGCCCAGTGTCTATAGGTGATTGTCAGGTGAGTCCCACAGAGTATACAATAGAGTAGTACAGTCACATAGGTAAGCAAGTTCTACCTGGAGATCGTACTAGTTACTGAAGGAGAACATTGTTGAGTGTGTTCATAGTTTATTTCAGAACACAAACTAGTACCTGATGTAAGAGCAGCAGGTGCCTGAGCCTTGAGCTGGAAGAAGAGGGTATTGCAGTGATAAACAGAAAAGGTGTTGGTCTCATAGCGACTCTTGTCTAGGGTGAGTCTGAATGAAGAGAGACAGTAGGAAAAGGAAGGAGTTGTAATGGTGGACGTAAATAACAGCCACTGGAGAGATAGGAAGATGGGTGTGGTGGGGTGAGAAACAGCAGCCATCTGGGTGTGGCTGGGGCAAAGGGGATGCAGAGAATGAGAACCGGCACAGGATCAATGTTTCCTCTGCTAAAGAGCAAAGACTTTACTAGCACGGGCTCCATCTCCTCATTCTGAAACTTATGGTCCACAAAAGTAATAACTATATCTCCCACACATGGATTCCCAACTTTTAGCAGATACCAGAGTGCCTTTATAGTTTTCTCAGAAGCGTTTAAAGTAGGTTATAGGCATCAAGACTAAATGCTTCAGGATCCATTAATAGGAAGAAAGGACATTGTCTCATATAAGCACATTGTGATTGTCACATCTGTGGAATCAAACATTTAATAGTGTATTGTATCTGCTTTCTGACATTTTAAATGCACTCTGGAGTGGATTTTCTATAGGACCAATACCTTGTCTAGGGTTATCTAAATAAACTTCTTACCTCTCTTGCTCTTTGTCTAGAGTTGGTCAAGAAAGACATACTGCATTTGGGACACTCGCTTTTATCTCTTTTAATGTAGAATAGTCTCCCATGTTTTTCTTGTTGTTTTGTTGTTACTGCTGTTTGGTTTGGTTTGTTTTTGATGTTATTTCAGCTCAAGGTGTGGTGGTTCCCGTCTGCAATCCCAAACCACACAATCCAGTAAGATCCTGATTCAGATTAATATTATGTTTAAAGACCGGGGAATGGATATAGATCAGTGGTAATAGAGAACTTGTTAACCAAATGAAACATATGGGTTTGATCAATAGCATCCCCCCCCCAATCTAACCAAAAGTCAGCTTGTAGAGAACCCTATAGTATTGACGTATACATATTTCCTCACAGCTAGAGTATGTTAAATATTTTTGGCAAAATGACTGGAAAAGAGAGCATCCTCATCCCGCTGTTCCACAGTAAGGGCTCCATGATGCCTGTTTTGTCTCCAAATTGCTCGGCTAAGTGGTTCGCTTGGCTGTGTTGCCACAGACTCTTCATTTTAAAGATGCATTTGATCCTTTCTAATTAAGGGCAATTCTACAATACTTTCATCCCATTTGCTGCTCAAAATACTTCTGTAGAGAAAAGTCTCCCACCACACCCCCTTAAAGTCACTGTTGTGGATTCACGGGCTCACTATGCAGCACTGTGCTCCAGTTTAAGGGCACTGTTGAGCGTCTATGTATTCACATTGCCCCAGACTGGGCCAAGAGAAGCCCCTCAAAGACAGCTTCTGTGCCCCCTTTGGCTCTGAATACATCTAGGCTTTCTGCTTTCTTCTGTACTTTTCTGATCTAGGCTTGGAGTCAACTTCTCAGGAAATCGAATGTCTTCATTGAAAATTGACCTTGAAAACTAAGGTCCAGGTGTCTACTGTACCCAATGGCTGCAGAAATGTCCTGGCTTTGGAACACTTGAGGGGAGAATCTTAATAATATCCACATTTTAAGATAATATACTGAAAATGTATATTATTAAGAAAAACTAAAGGGTATTCTCTCTGCTCTCCTATTCGATATTGATTCCAAAATATTAAGATATGGACATGTTTCATATATGTACTTGTTCACTCTGTCCTATAATATGCATAGAGTCTGCCAAGATGACTCTGGAGTAACAATGCCATCAACAGTATCAACAATAACTTAAAATAAAAATGTGATATTTCTTTGTTTCTTTTCCCTTATAGACTATGGCCTGCTATCGGTTCAAAGCTTGTAATTGAGAGATGATGAAATATATTATTTATGTTTGTGGTTATAAATCTAAACAATTAATTCAACTGTTTATAACTTGAGGAGGGTTATCTTAATTTTATTCTTTGGAAAGAAAATACATTTCTAAAATCAATACTGCATTAAATTATGTCCCTAACCTATTTCCTAGCAATGAGAATTTGGGTTATTTCCAATAATTCTCTATCACAAATAACGTTGTGGTGAATTATTTCAGTGTGTGGATAAGCATCTTCTGGATAAACTCCTGAAAAGATGAGTGCTAGGCAGAAAGATTAAAGGCATGTACAATTCAGTGAGCTGTTGTTGCATTCCCACATAGACAGGTTAGGCCACTTGGATTTGCACTGGTCTCTGTGATGAGAAGAAATGAGGTCAGGCAGAGGGGAGTGGTTCAGGAGGCCCTGCTGTTGTCCAGGTGGTTGTCAGGCTTCTGGTGGTGGGACTAGGGAGGGAAGCAAAGAGCTGGGTTAGAAGCTGTGCTGTTGATTGGGCTAGGGAAAAGAACAGAAAGCCAAAGGAAAAAACAGAATTTCCTGGTGAAAAGAAAAGGGAATAAAAAGACTAACCAGGTGTTAGGATAAGGTAAAGAGGCAATGTGGGCTCCAAATGAAGATGGAAGATAAAAGGAAGGAGAAAACACATGCCATGTATATGTCTCTGTGTATATTCAGGCATAGAATATAATCTGTATATCTGAGGCTCTGAGTTCATGTGCAGTTATTTGTTGACATCTGTGTTGTGTGCATTAATGTGTATGTATGTACATGTCTTTGTAGATATATCTGTTTAAATGCATGGGTGTTTGTGCACATACATGAGCACATGTACCTACCTATATAGGTACTAAAATGAGTTCAATCTTGAGATACAGAGTTTGGGAAACAGACGCTCAGGAGCCCGCATACAAAATAGAGTAGGGCGGGTACCAAGGAGGCCCTCCATGAAGAGGGCACTAAAGCCAGTGCTCATGGGTGAAGTTAGTAAATTACCACAGAGTATCCTGAAGGTGCATGCAGGAATATCCGTGCACTGTGTCGCTTTTCTCAGATGAACAAGGGTACTTCTCTATTTAAGTTTAGGAGCATCTCGTTGAAGAAACAGCTAGAGGACTGAAGAACAATGTACTGAACCTATCAAGTGAAGATGTACCCTAGCACCATTAAAAATTAAGTGACTTTGTTTCCTAGTTTTTAGGATGGCACATGTATTGTAGTATTCTAGTCAGGGGCAGGCAGGGCGGCTGTGCTCCCAGTCAAATGACTGGGAAATGGGCTGCTGCACAGGACCTTCATGTGGCTGCTCCTGGTGCTGCTTTTTGCTAAAAGCCCCACCCTGCATCATGCCCCTCCTTCTCACATGCCTATAATGAAGAAATACTAGGGAAGACAATGATGTTTCTTGGAAGGAGGTATTTTTCGGAGGCAGAGAGGTGTCCAAGGGAGGAAATCGTCTCTTATCATAGTCCTGTGAGATCTATCAAGTTTCCTAGACAGAGAGTTCCACCTCCCATCAGAGAACATCTTTATTTACTGGAGGGTAGTTCATGTTCTTAGTAAAAGGTGAACTGTGCATTCAATCTCTTCGTTAACTTCAGTGGACACATTTTAGGAGTCAGCAAAAATTTTGCTACCTGTGGTGATTTCAATAAAAAAGACCCCCATAGGCTCATGCTTAGCCATGAGGAAGTGACACTCTTTGAAAACTTACAAGGATTAGAAGATATGGCCTTGTTGGAGGAGGTGTGTCACTGATGGTGGCCTTTGAGATTTCAAAATCCCATGTCAGAACCAGTCCTACTCCGCTCTCCCTGTGGAAATCAGTGTGGCTGCTTTTTCCTTTTATTGTATATTTTCTTTATTTACATTTCAAATGTTATCCCCTTTCCTGGTCCCCCCTCTAGAAACTCCCTGTCCTATCCCCTCCTTCCCTGCTTCTATGACAGTACTCCCCCACCCACCCATCCAACCATTCTCTCTTGCCTCCCCACCCTGGCATTCTCCTACACTGGGGAAATGAGCCTTCACAGGACCAAGGACCTCTCCTCCCAGAGATGCTGACAAGGCCATCCTCTACTACATATTCATCTGGAGCCATAGGTCACTCCATGTGTACTCGTTGGTTGGTAGGTTAATCCCTAGAAGCTCTGTGGGGTCTGGTTGGTTGATATTTTTGTTCTTCCTATAGGGTTGCAAACCCCTTCAGATCTTTCAGTCCTTTCTATGACTCCTCTACTGAGGACCCCATTATCAACCCAATGGTTGGCTGCTAGCAGCCACCTGTGTATTTGTCAACCTCTGGCAGAGTTCTCAGGAGACAGCTATATCAGGCTCCTGTCACATGCACTTTTTGGCATCAGGGAATAGTGTCTGTGTTTGGTGACTGTGCTGGTTCAACTGTTCATCAGCATGTAGAATAATGAAAATCAATCCATTCTTATCTTCTTGTACAAGGATCAAGTCCAAGTGGATCAAGGACCTCCACATAAAACCAGATACACTCAAACTAATAAAATAGAAAGTAGGGAAAAGTCTGGAACGTATAGGCACAGGGGAAATTTTCCTGAAGATCAACAATAGACAAATGGGACCTCATAAAATTACAAAACTTCTGTAAGGCAAAGGACACTGTCAATAGGACAAAACGCAAACCAACAGATTAGGAAAAGATCTTTACCAATCCTACATCCAATAAAGGGCTAATATCCAATATACACAAAGAACTCTAGAAGTTAGACTCCAGAGAATCAAATGGGATACAGAACTAAACAAGGAATTCTCAAGTGAGGAATACCAAATGGCCGAGAAGCACCTAAAAAAATGCTCAACATTCTTAGTCATCAGGGAAATGCAAATTAAAAAAAAAAAGAAACAACCCTGAGATTCCATTTCACACAAGTCAGAATGGCTAAGATCAAAAAGCTCAGGTGACATCAGATGCTGTCGAGGATGTGGAGAAAGAGAAACACTCCCCCATTGTTGGCGGGATTGCAAGCTGGTATAACCACTCTGGAAATCAGTCTGATAGTTTCTTAGAAAACTGGACCTGAGGACCCAGCTAAACCACTACTGGGCATATATCCAAAAGATGCTCCAACATTTAACAAGGACTCATGCTCCACCATGTTCATAGCACCCTTATTTATAATAGCCAGAATCTGGAAAGGAACCAGATGTCTTTCAACAGAGGAATGGATACAGAAAAATATGGTACATTTACAGAACAGAATATCATTCAGCTATTAAAAACAATGACTTCATAAAATTCTTAGGCAAATGGGTGGAACTAGAAACTATCATCCTGAGTGAGGTAACTCAGTCACATAAGAACACACATGGTATGCACTCACTGATAAGTGAATATTAGCCTAAAATCTCATAATATCCAAGATATAGTTTATAGACCACATGAAGCTCAAGAAGAAGGAAGACCGAAGTGTTGATGCTTCAGTCCTTCTTAGAAGGAGGAACAAAATATTCAAAGGAGGAAATACAGAGACAATGTGTGGAACAGAGACTGAAGGAAAGGCTATCCAGAGTCTGTCCCACCTGGGGATCCATTCCGTATACAGACAGCAAACCAAGATATTAATGAGGGTTGCTTTCGACTACTTCTGCAGTGCCATGCCTGCCACCACACTCCCTACCACAGTGATAATGTTCGAAGCCTCTGAAACTGAAAGCAAGCTTTCAGTTAAATGCTTGTTCTGATGAAAGTTGCCATAATCATGCCATAATTCACGGCAACAGAACAGCGACTAACACATACCCGGGCACGTGTAAAATAGCTGATGACACGTGTATGAGACATACTGCTGATCCTTGCCGAAACTCATCTGGGATCTCGCACTGGCATGTTCCTGGTACTATGTTGTGTCTAGTACTAATTACTTAGCCACACTTTAATTCTACAGACATTGGCAGATGCCTAGGGTGAGGATTAGGCTTAGAGTAAGGCTGGGATTAGGTGAAGGGTTACATTTAGTGCTAAAGTAAGAATTGTGACCAAGGTGAGGGTTAGCACCAGAGGAAGGGTTCGGAGGGATATAAGGTTTGCACATGCATGTGCACATGCACATGGATCCCTCAAAGCATGGCTGCAACTCTTCTTTCTGCTGCCTTATGATTGACCTGTAATAGCAGTTTCATACCACTGAAATGTAGTCTTTCTCTTTCTTGTTTGTTTGTTGCTTGAGCGGTCAGTGAGCTTGGACTCCAGGAATTTATTTGGCAGACTGGAAGTCCCATGCATTGAGTAGCTAGCAGGAAACCCTGACCATCTGACTCAGGCTCCAGGAAATAAAGGCCACACCTCCAGGAACAAAATTTGAGTTATCCAAGTCTAAGAATATAGACTCAGGTTACCCAGAATTAACATGTTCTCTGACGGAGGTTACATTAGCTTTTATTGTTGAAAAAAGAATCATTTTTAAGTCAGAATATTTACCAGTTACAATAGTGGGACATCAGGTGGGCCAGCTAGAGCAATGAGGTGCAGTCTACTAAGTCTATTTCAAACGATTTCCTCTGCCTTTTGTGGCTGATAAGAAAGTTAACAAATGCCAGGACATTGAGGTGGCGGTGGGTAGGTGGGAGTGAGAGCATCTTCATGGAAGCATGGGGAGGAGGGTATGAGGGGGCAAAGGGGGATAACATTTGAAATGTAAATACATAAAGTATCCAGTAAAAATTAGTTAATGTAATGAATGAGAAAGCTAATGATAGCCCAAGATACTTTGAGTTCTTGGCCTACACTTCATCTCTTCACAATTATGATGTCACAGTTCAACTATTCTCCTGAGTGTGACCATATGTGTGTCAAAAAAACAAAAAGACAAAAAAACAAAAAAACAAAAACAAAACTTAGTTTACAGCCACTAAACCAGCAAGGGCTGAAAACTTCTCAGTCTGAAAACAGGATGTGGAGGAACTTTGACCCCTAGATGATGGAGTCTTACCCCGGCATTACCAGCGCATGCTGCTTTCCCGTCAGCAGAGATGACAGAGCTACACTCACATCTCTCATCTGAATTCTTTCCCAGAGTGGGTAGGGGTGGCATAGCTTTACTGTGAGCTTTACCTTGGAGACAAAGGTAAGGAAGCCGTAGACTGAAGTTTTGAGTTCTGACTCCTTCCTTATACCATTCCTGAGTCATATGGTCTTGGGCAGCTTGGGGCCTACGTGTGGATCTCCTTATGTCTTAAAATTGAGCTATTGTGTGCCCTGCTCAGGTGCTGGCTGTGAGAAAGTTTTGTTCATGCAGTGCAGGCTTTGAGCACAAAATACCTTTAGTGTATGCATACCCTTAAGGGGACCTTGGGGAGGTTTTAGATGCAGATCAGACAAGTTCTGAGCATCAGCTATTATTCCACAGCTAGATTGATTACATGGTACTTTCTTCTCCCCAGTGTTTTCTTCACCTCCCTCTGCCACCTGGAATTTTAAAGGGAAAAATACAATATTTTGTTTTCAATGTTATTGTCTGTATTTGCTTATGTGTTTGTTTATGGCGCCTGCCATGATCCATGTGTGGAGGTCAGAGGACAGCTTGCAGAGGCGGTTTGTCCCTTCCAGCATGTGAGTTCAGGGAGCGAACTCAAGATGTCAGGCTTGCCTGACATCTTTACTGAGACAGACATCTGACTGAGCCTGGAAATACACTGTTTTACTAGAAATAATAATAATGATGACAATTCTGAAATGACTGCCCACTGATAAGCTGCAGTTGTTATTGGAAAGTTTCATTTCTCTGAAGATAATTGAATTCAGGAAGAGATGTGGACACTTGACAAAAGCTAGCACCTCACTGTCCCCCACCCTGTCCCCTTTTGTCTCTATTAAGCTGACCATAGAAAGTGGTCAATATTTGATTCCTTTTGAAATATAAACACGACAATTTCCTGTGCCTAACCTGACAACTTCCAAAAAAAGAGAATTTAGTCCTGGCTTAAGGTTATCTGAAGCAATATTTGCAGTGTTGTGATCGTCGAGTTTGTGGTAGATACAGTAGAGAGGAAAAGCCATATAGAATTCTGTGTAAATTAAACACCCAGGCAGAACTTAATGTACCATCTGTGTTGCTGTTTCCCTGGCTCCAGGACTTTGTCCTTTCTTAACTGTAATTCAGCCTAGGAAAAAGGACTGTTCACAGGTAAGACTCTGGGAATTAGAGTGGAATTTGCTCTGTCCTTTTTGTATCCTGCTTCCCTTTCTTGACAGTAAGGTTCTCAGAATATTGCCTTCAACACCCTGCTGACCTGCTAAATAAATAGTTCCCTGGGCCTTCAGGTCTACATATGCTCATATGCTTCATCTGAGGACATTGGAACTCTGGTCATTGGTGATCAGCTGTTCAGCCTCTCTGTCTTTATTTTTGACTGACCCATATAACACATCTTCCATGACCCTGGTTAGAAACTCTTCATTTGATTTCTAATTATGTCACCATAAAGCATGGAGAATTTCCTCACAGTAAATCTCTCACCCATTGGGCAGCAGTTCTCAGCGTATGGCTTATTACCCCTTTGAGGGGTCACCGAAGACCACCAGAAAATAGATATCTAGATTATGCTTCATAACAGTAGCAAAATTACAGTTCTGAAGTAGCAATGGAAATGATGTTATGGTTGGGGGTTTACCATAACATGAGGAACTGTATTGAAGGGTCGCAGCATTAGGTAGAGACCCACTTCTTGAAAGTTTCAGAAACACCTGGCTGTACAACTTAGGTAGGCAGACGGTGGTTAAATGGAGTCAAAGACCAGGAGAGAGCCACCCTCCAGCTGCCTGTGGGGCATTCTGCAAGGATGCTGTGGAGCTGAGGCTTGGTGGAGACAAGCAGAGTAGGAAAATGTAGTCTCACTTCTCCACTCCCCACCCTATATGAATCCTGTCAGCTAAGATTCAGCCATGGCTGAGGTAATGCCCATCTTTGGACTGGGGTCTCAGGTGAGCAGTAGTTTTACAGACATGGCTGAAGGCACCCTGAGTGCATTAGGGGTGTGGGAGGGTGTCACATAATAGAGCAAGCAGCACTGAAGCTGAGAAGGTAAGAGAAGACCTCCCCATAAACCCCCCGAAGGCTCAGCATACATATCATTGCTGTCAGATCAGGGGTCCATTGCCAGAAAGAAGGAAGCTAGAGGAAGGGGGAAGTTTAGGGTGAGGGAGAGCAAAAGTAGAGAGAGAGAGAGAAGGAGGAGGTATCAGAGGGAATCGAGAATAACAAGGAAGAAGGGGCTGTTCTCTCAATTGATTTGGGTGAAAATTAAAACCTAAACCTGTGCTGAAGGGTTTTTGTAACCTTCAGGGAGAACGATAATGGGGAAAGTAGTGCATAAAAACACAGCTGATCAGTGTTGGCAGCTCTTCTCCCTCGAGATGTTCCTGCCTCAGGTGGTGAACACACAGGGCACTCACACTCACACACACACACACACACACACACACACACACACACACACACACACACACACAGAGGCATACATGCATGTATGTGTATACACAATCAAGCCACCTATAATACCTGTATGCTCAGATGTAGATACACAATGCATTTGCATGTGGACACACATGCATACACACACACACACACAGAGGAAAGAAG
The DNA here is from genome assembly GCF_963924665.1 of Micromys minutus. Taxonomy (NCBI): domain Eukaryota; kingdom Metazoa; phylum Chordata; class Mammalia; order Rodentia; family Muridae; genus Micromys; species Micromys minutus. The sequence continues at coordinate 50,374,519 of NC_137952.1, forward strand.
GGAGGGTGGGAAAGAGCACTGCCCCACACCACTTGTGCTTTCTGATTTGACTCTGGTCAGAAGTGAATCTCCACAGATTGTACACTTCCAGCTACCCTCAAAACCTCAGCCTAGCTACTGCCATCTTTTCTAGAAATAAATGGAGCACTTATTGCTAACTTTGGGTTAGGGCCATAGAACAATCTTCCTGCAATTGGTGAAGGTTTTAACTGCAGTAGAGAGAGGTACTGGGGATGTCACCTGTGTCTCTTGTTTGGTTTTTATTTGACATTGTAAGACCATTCTGCAAGTTTGGGTCCTCTAAGGAGCAGACGCTAACACAAGATGAAATATATAGTTTTAAATTAGGGAACTGCCTATAAAGGGCAGCAAGAGCTGAGGTAGGAATGTTCAGCAAGACCACTAGGGATCTAGCCCTGAGCTCTCTCTCAGTAAGGTCTGCCCACAAGCATGGCTAGCAATGCCCCATCCTTAGGCCTATGGGCTTCTTGACCGTTAGCCCATGGATGAGGTGTGTGTCACCTGCTAGGTGGGCTGCTGGAGCCTCCTTGCTTCGATTCCACTGAAGCTGTCCATGAGGAAACTGAGAAGAAGGAAGATGCAATAGAGTTCCAGTCAGCAGTAGGTCTCAGACGAGAAACAGGAAATTGGCAGTTCACTCAAGGAGAGGCCCATTTTAAACAAACATCAGAAAGCAAATGCAGCCAAATAATCATCTGCTCACAGAATCTGCTGTCTGTCTGAATTCAAGGATATTTCTCTCTGTGTTCAGCTGGGCATCATGTGGCATTTTACTGCCAGCACCGCGGACTATGGGACCAAGCGTGACAGGGAGCTAGCTGTCTAAGGGGAGATGCATTAAAATCCCTGCTTCACCTGGTATCTGGTTGAGCTGAGCAAAAGTCATGCGGTGCCAAGAGGGAGCAGTGACTGAGGTCGCAAAAATGTCAAAGACTTTTTTTGCACTCACAGTCTTTAGCAAGAGCCAAACCTCGAGACAGGTATTGTGAGAACAATTACTTTACATCATTTTCACAACATGATATTTATATGTACTCCTAGCAACCATCCTACCAAACAGTGGAAGTTTCAAAGGCCCAATTCATCAGAGAAGAAAAACAACATCCCTGAATGTTGCTTAGCTATTCCATTGTTTATCCCCTGTTCATCTTTCTGTTGGCTTTACTCTCAGTGTCCCTATGCAGTTAAGGATCCCACGAAGAATTTCAACCCAATATTTCACAGCTACCTTGCCTTTCTCAAGCCCTAAGACATCCATAATAAAATTAGCAACAAAAGCTAACGAGGACAGTCAGAGAGCTTCCATCCGAAGCTTGGAATCGTTGACACAGAGCGCTGCTCAGCTGTGTGGCCTTGGCCAGGAAGACCACTTTGCCTGCTTTCCATAGCCAGACACTATTATTTAACCCATGTTCACGGGACCATATTAAGGCTCTGCTCTAAATTTACTGCTGTAAATTGTGAAATGTAAAAATTCACAAGAATATTTGGAGTTTCCCATGATCCTCCTGAGGATGATGGTGGTTGTAATTGTCCTCATCTTATATAACTTTCAAGTCGGTGGCATGGCTCCATTTTTTAGGTAGTTTCAATCAAGGGCCAGATGTTTTCTTGGATGCAGACAGCGATCTCTCTAGGAAATTGCCTCCTTCAAGACTTAATGGACTGTACCTCCTTCTCTTCAGGACACATCATCGAGAACATTTCAGGTTTGATGTGGGGCAATAGCGCCCGGACTTTTTCAGCAGACAAATGATAGATGACCAAATTCTTGTGCATAAAACATTTATGTTTTATTTTCAGAGTTTGGGAATTGAAACTGGGTCAAATCACAGAATGCTCTCCCACAAACTAATGAGCTTACAAAATCCACAGATCCTCAGAAATCATGCTTGCAGTGGTTTTAATGAATGCTCCATAGGGAAAACACACCGAGATTTTTCATCTGAATTGGGCAACAGCTAAACTTAGGTCACTTTAGGGAAATTTTCTACATTATGCAGACTATCAAACTTTTATCTTCATTGCTTTGGTTCTTTTGATTCTTCTGTCACAATGGTTGGTGTCCATCTTTGAGAAGGAATATTTAAAAAAATGAAATCTGCTGACCCTGGGATGGGCATGATATGGAGTCTGGTGATAAGTGTGCTGATTCATGGTTGGTCAGCTTGACATTTGGGTTGTCTGGGAAGAAGGCACTTCAATGGAGAGAGTGCCTCCATTGCTTAATCTTTGAGCTGGTCTGTGAGCATTTTCTTGGTTAATGGTTGATGTAGGAGAGATCCTTCTATCTGTAGGACCGCCTCAAGACAGGTGGTCCTGGGATGCATAAGAAAGCAAACTGAGTGGCTAGCAAGCCAGTAAGCAGTGTTCCTCCATGGTCTCTGTTTTAGTTCAAGCCCTGCCTGAGCCCTACATTGGCTTCCATTTATGATGGAACACAACTGTAAGCTAAAATACCCCTCACCTCATGCTGCTTTTGGTAATGGGGTTTATCACAACAACAGAAACCTAACTAGAACAGTGAGTGACTCAGATGGCAATTTTGTCTTGAAGCACATTGTGTTAATAGGAAATCCAATGCATAGCAAGGCAACAAATAGGATGATCACTACTGAACAAACAGTTTGTTGCTCACAGTTCCAGAAATGGCTTATACCATTTGGGACCACACAGGGCAGAACCAGAGTTGGTCAATGGGAAGAACAGTGGGAAAAGTCTTTCCTGTGGTGCCCATGGGAAGAAACAGATGAGGTAGAACAGGCAGAGGAAGACTTGTGACTTAAACAACTATTGTAACTCTGGTGTATAGGATGATACCATAAGACTTTTGGTATCAAATTTGGAGTAGATAGATAGTAACCCAAGATGAGATGTAACAATCCAGGCAGAAAGTGGTTGGGGTATGGGTTCAAGGTTGGTTGGCTTCTATTTAACAAGTTCACTTCTGGGCAAATTTTTCGTTGTATTTAGGAATTGCTGACCCAGAGTCAACAAGAACTCTGGTACCAAAGTATCCAAATACAGAAAGTGAAAGGCAGAAATCCTTATATATGGTATTCTTTGTGGGCAGGCTAACTAAGGAATCCAAGAATTTGCTTTTCCCATAGAAGCCTACAAACACGGATTGGCTTCTCCTCGTCACCTGTTGTGAGGGTCTGGAGTGATTTATAGAGAGGAGCAGAATGTTCAACAAAGTATGAGGGAGAAAGCCCTTGAATGAGCATATAATAGAAGATAGAAAACATGCCTTGGGTTATCTCACACACATCACCCCCCAAACATTTACACTGTAGGGATAACATTTTCAGTGCAAGATATGAAGGAGATCTTTATTGAAGCCTGGTTTTACTGTAACAAATGACATTTCAGGGGAACCTATGATTTGTTTACAAAGATACAGAGGCCAGATGTTCATAGTACCTACAGTGTAATGTGGGAACTACCATTCTCTCTGTTGCTCCACATGCTATAGTAAGCTACACAGGTGTCTCTGGCTGCTTGTTTATTCTTGGCTAATTATAGTATAAAGGGATTTTACAGTTTTACCTAAAAGTATTTATAATTAAAACCCTCTTTTCATTCTTACTAGAAAAAATAAATCTAAACTAATGCCTAATTAGAAAATTATGTATGCAGTGCAAAGAAAATGACAACTGTGCATCAGAAAGGAAAGTCACATTCCTTCCTGTCAATGCCACATCATACTGTCATCTCCTGTCTTAGAACATATCAAACAGCCTAGTTTTCCTGACAGTAGCCAAGGGGTTACCTTTCATTTGTTAGCTATAGGAGCTTATCTAGTCCTTCAGTAGATGTGTGTTCATCACCTGATCCAATGAGTCCAGCTTTGCATTTTCTCAATGTATGACAAGATGTTACCATCTCTCTTCTGGAGCGGTATATTTCTTTGTTTCCTGTTGCTGTAATAAAATGCTCTTACAGGAGAATGAATATATATATATATATATATATATATATATATATATATATATATATATATATATATATATATTCCACCATAGATGGAAGCCAAGGTAGGAATCTAATGCGGGAGCTTGAAGCAGAAATTAATGGAGGAATTTACTTACTGACTTGCTCCCAGGCTCACATTCAACTGCCTTTCTTATACTGCCCTTACCTGCCTTGCCTAGGGATGATACTACCACCAGTCTTCAGGGTCAGTTTACATCCACAACAATCAAGAAAACGTCCCTGCAGATAGGCTCACGGACCAACCTGGTGGAGGCAGTTCTTCATTTGGAGTTCCCTCTTTCCAGGTATATCAAGTTGGCTATTAACAACAGCCATTACAGGTGCTCTGAAATGGAGGCTAACAGGTTAATCCATTGGTGCAGCCATATGTGTTTTCAGCATAATATTCCATGCACTCCCAGCCAGCCAGCGAGAGCACAGTGGTTTTCTCTACAAGGCTCCGGCATGGATAGATCAGTATTCTCCTTGATTCAGAGTTGAGTCTGGAAGCTTGTGCTCAGAGGGACGAAAGTAAGCAGAGTTCTAAGTGTCCCCAGAGTTTGGACACCCAGAGCTCAGCTACAGAGAAACTGTTTGTCTTCCCACTTGCAAAGGTTATCTGATAAGACTTAGAGTGAAAGGACTTTTTGAGTAATGGAACCTTAAAAGGTGACCTTGGGGCCGGAAAGAAGGCTCAGTGGTTAAGAACATTCATTCTTTTCCAGATGACCTCGGTTTAGTTTCCAGCACCCACATCAGGTGGCTTATAACTGCCCAGAACTCCAGCTTCAGAAGATGAGATCCTTCTTCTGCCCTTGGTGGGCACATGTACTCATATGTGCTCGAAAGCATGCATGATCACATGTGCAGACACAGACACACACACACATACAGAGAGAGAGAAAGAGAGAGAGAGAGAGAGAGAGAGAGAGAGAGAGAGAGAGAGAGAGAGAGAGAGAGAGAGAGATGGCCTTACTGAACATCAGTCTGGGCTCCCTGACCACGGCCTCTTTGGGGGCTGGTGTAGACAGTAAGTTAGTCATGAAGCTCTCTGAATCTTCATCATAGCAGACGGTATAGACAAGCATCTCCTCATCACTCTCTGTACCTCACATCCCCACAGAATGGTCTCCCTCTTTTACCTAGCGGCTGCCTAAATAGCTATGGCAAGTGAAATATACGTGACAGTAGCTATAGAGTTTTAAAGGAGGTTTTTACCACATTCCTTTCTATTCCTAGTTTGCCAAGAGTTTTTCTACACCTTTTGAGATGATCATGTGTTTTATACCTTTTTCAGCTATTGATGTCATGAGAGTTATTAATTTATTTTGAGCATTTATTTGTCCTTGAAGATTTGGGACAAACCTCAGTCATTATTTTAATTTTTTTAATATTGTTGAATTTAGCTTGCTTTTATTTTATTGAGGACTGTTTGCAACCAATAACATGAGAGATGCTGTTTTGTAGTAAGAAACTTTAATTTTCCCATCTGCCTTTGGTACTAGGAAAACACTGAGCTTGTGGTACAGGCTGAGAAATACCCCTTCTTTCCACTTTCTGGAAAGGACTGCAGGGAAGTGATGCAGTCATCAAGTGCTTGCACGGCTTAGGAGCGCATTCACCCGAGTTCTGTATGCCTTCCGAGCTTATTAATTCCTGTTTTGGAATACTGATTATTGATTTGATTTCTGCAGTGATATAAACCTATCCATATTATTTACCTCTTGATTGAGTTTTTGCTAGATGATGTCTTTAAAGGAATTGGTTTATTTCACCTGAGTGTTCAACTTTATGGGCATAGGATTGTGATATTCTGTCATTATTATCTTGATGATGATATGGCTCTTCTTTCATTTTTTATTCCACTAATTTGTATTTTCTAATATTTCGTATTTTTAACTAGATAGGACTACATTATTGATCTGTCCGTAAGGCTCTTGGTCTATTGAACTATTTTTCTATTTTCAATTTTATTGAATTCTGCTCTAACTCTCATAATTTCTTTTCATTCTTACCTGGAATTTAATTATTTTAGTTTCTAAGCTAAAAACTTAACTTTAATGAGTTTAGATCTTTCTTCTTTTTTGGCATATGCACATATATGTGTATATGTATATACATATATTCTTTATTTTATTATCAATATTGTTAATTGTTTAGAATTATATTGTATTCATTTATTGGGGGTGGGCATCTGACAGGAGGCGTACAAGTGGCAGTGAGTGAGTGACTTGTAGGAGTCTGTTTCCTCTTTCCACCACCCTGTGGGTCCTGGAAATTTAACTCAAGCCATCAGGCTTAGAAGCATGAATGTTTGCTCTCTGAGCCATCTCACCATCCCTGAGAGGTTTTGTTAATTACAAAAAAAAGCACAAAGATGATTTAACACACTGTGTTACCATTAGCCAGAACTGACCTTGTCAATAACCCCATATTTGTTTTATTGCCTTACAATAACATCTGACCTGGTGTTTTATATAATGTGACCATTTGACGTGATCAGTTCTCATAACCTCTGCCCCTTTTCTCCATGACTGTCATGGAGCCAATGTCCTTGCTCACATTCCAGCTACATTTACTGACTTAATGGTCACTTGGATCCTTCTTCTGTCAACAATATCATTTTTTTAATCTAGAAAGAAAAAAAGTCCTTGTGTTGAAACAGCAGAGGCAGAATTCACAGATGGGATTCCGAGTCTAGTCTAGGACATAGACACATATGCATGCATGGGTATCACGTAAGGTATTTGGAAAGTGGACCCAGCCCAGGTTAAGAGCCCATGCTGTGTAGATTATATGTCAGTGTTGGTCAAGGAGGGGGAATAAGAGTTAAGGCAAAAAAAAAAAAAAAAACTGTGTAAAGGTCACATTATTGACCTGATAATATAGGTGGCTGGAGTTTAATTCTTCTGAGAACTTGGTTACTCATGAGAAATGAAGCCCTGGCATTTCTGGACATAAACAAAGCCAAGTCTCAAAGCCAGAGTGGGACCCTTGAGAAAGAAACATGGGGCTTGCAAGGAGAAGTTGGGCAGCTAGCTGGGTACTACAATAGTAAAGAAAAGGGAATGTGATAACTCTCTCAGCAATACTGGCTGAAACCACCTGCAAAAAGTTCCTTTCCTGGAGTTGTACTTCTGTCGAAGATCTAGAAACGTAAAAAGGAAATCATTGTCCCTACTAACTGTATGCTATGTGCCAGGTTGTGGGATCTCATCCCATCCTTGAAAGGTGCTAAGAGGAACTGAACGGTTATCTTCACCCCCTTTGTCCAGATAAGCATTGTGGGTGCTCAACACTTATCTCTGGAATATGCTAGCACCAGAACTCTGATGAACCTGCCCAGACTCTGGGTCTCAGAGCATGGCTTCGGTGAGTTACAGGAAAGAACATGTAAGAGGAAAGAGCTACAGTGGCAGAGAATGCTTTTGCTTAGACAGCTTTTGGAGGGCAGAATAGAATGAGTTCTGGAAGACTTTTAATTAAATGTTGAAAGTACAAGAGGTTGAAAGCAAGCTGCTTCAACAGGAAAGCTAATATTTACAGATAAAAATGTAAGAGTCTGGAAACCCAGGTCTCTTATTAGGTATAATATAATTACTGGACTTCTGTTTCCTAGCAATAAGGAAATATGTTAATTCTCTGTCCACTGGTGGCATTTAGGCAGGTCTTGGGTTTGGACATGGGCTGAAGCCATTGCCAGGAGACAGGCCTTTGTTTTCATGGCTGCTAGATGTATAGGGAATCACTCTAAAAGGAAAGCCACTGCATGTCCTTGGAGGAGTCAGGTGACTTGGATGAACCATTCAAGCAGTAAATGTCAGAAGGGGGAATGTCCTTCAAGCGACCTTGAATCACCCATGAAACCCAAAGAAACTCAGCTTTGCTGTCAGCCCACTGTGGAGCTTTGAGCAAGTCCACAGAACTCTCTGGACTCAAAGTAAGTTTATTTATTTATTTTTGGTTAGGTCCTTTTAGAATCTGTTAATGGCTTGTGGCATTTATCAGGCGAACAAATGGACAGAGAAGCAGTTGCCAAGGGACCTGGGCAGGAGTCCACACTGTCTATTGTAAGCTGCAGCCCACATCTGCCACTTGCTCATGCTATCTCTGCCGCGTCTGGAGGTTCTCTATGGTTCTCAGCATCTCCTAAATGATTAGCATCAAGTCTCCGAAACCATAAAAACCCACCTAATGGTCACCATAAACCTAGAAGGAAGGACAAGCAAAAAGTGCCTTGTTGATTCATGGTAATCATAAGTGGTTTAATAGATTTGAGTAGTTTATTGACAGACAAGTCTACTTATCACTCTTGCAAAATTCCACAGCTCACAGTACTCAGCAAGCAGCTATCCGCACGGTGGCACAGAAGCCTGGGGGCCTTGCACCTTCTGCTTGCCACTGGCTGTCTCCTCAGGAATTCCCTTATGCTTAGCACATAGGCAAACGGAGAAAACGGAGGATCAGATGACAAGGGAAAATAGACCAAGAAGGCATACATATATCATTTAAGTCCCTGAAGCCCTGCCAGAACTGCACAATCTCACTAAACAGCATGGACTAGGTAACTTCAGTATATAGTACATGGATGTTGCTGAAATCACAGCTAACTCTGACTTAATTATATGAGAGCTGAAATAGGGTCACGAAAGTCTGACATTCTGAGATGAGCTGTGTCTTACAAGATGACATTTGGTGGCAATGGATATAACCCCATGCTCTTAGCTGAGGGCAGGCGTTTTTTCAGGTGCATGGGATGGAGAGATGTCTTAAGAGCCCTGTACATCTGAGTGATTTGGGGCTTCCACGGTGTACCATCAGCATGGCTTCCTAACACTGAGGCAACAGTGTGTTAGACAAGGTCTCACCCACTCGGGAGCTGTGAGGTTGGGTACAGGTCACCTATGACTCAAATACGAACCCTATTATATAAAAGTAAAGCATTCAAAAGTTGGTTGCTTCTTTCCACAGGGAAGCACTACCATTGGCTCCCCAGGGAGCTGCCAAGGAATTGATGAGGGAATCTGTGTGTGTATCAGCTTTGCACTGCTATATAGAATACCACAGACCAGGGCATCTATATAGAATACCGCAGACCAGGGCATCTATACAGAATACCGCAGACCAGGGCATCTATATAGAATACCGCAGACCAGGGCATCTATATAGAATACCGCAGACCAGGGCATCTATACAGAATACCGCAGACCAGGGCATCTATACAGAACACCACAGACCAGGGCATCTATACAGAATACCACAGACCAGGGCATCTATACAGAATACCACAGACCAGGGCATCTATACAGAATACCACAGACCAGGGCATCTATATAGAATACCGCAGACCAGGGCATCTATACAGAAAAGAAACAGACTCCCTCACTATTCCAGCAACTGAGACGGCCAAGATCAAGGGGCCATCATACGGCAAGGGCCTTCTGCTGCCTCTCCCATGACTGAAGAGAAAAGGACAGGAGGGGCTAAGACAATGGTGGGGTAGGGAGGGGAGAGAGGCAGGGAGGAAGTGGAGCTTTCTTCATACACTAACATAACATACATACATAACACTGTTACATTGTGATTGCATTTCCAATATGTTTGTTGGAGATCTACTCAAACCATAGCATTGTGCAAACCAGCTTAGCCCAGTCCTGGCCGCTAGTCAACGTTCTATGAATTGTTAATATTTTAGTGAATTCAGGCCTTGGAGCCATTTTCTTCTTTTCTCCTCATAAAGAGAAAGAAACCCCCACTTCCTGGAGGTGGAGGGAGTAAGGTCAAATATCAGTTCCTCAGCACCTCCTGGGGTGCAACTCAGAGTTGAATACATAAGGGCCCTGTTCATTTGGTTCAGGGGTCCCTGAAAACAACTTCAGAGATCAGGACTCAGGTAGTTTATCAGGTGACTGATGACCAGAAAGAAGGGAGTAGGCAGCAGAGGGGTTAGACAGAGGGAAGCTCCAATCAAAGCTGCCATGTTGAACAAGGTATTGCTTGGGGCAGATGGGACTCTGGCTAGCACTGGGCAGGATGCCCCGCTTGGTTCTTCTCTTACTACCCCCACTGCTGGCTGAAAACCAACTCCTTGCATTTTAAGGACTAAACAGCTTTGCTAGGAGAGAGGAGGCTGAGAGCCACACTCCACTCTGGACTATGAGAAATATCCTCCTAGTTACAGTGAGACAGGCGTCCCGGGTGTGCAGCTGCCCAGGGTGAACCAGTCTGACACATCTTTTTGTGAAATTCAATCTGACGGAATTCTCTCGGTGTGAGCCTTGTGCTGGGAATTCTGAAGTGCCTCGGCCCAGGCCCACACTCTTGCACGGAAGTCCCCACCTTTGCAGTCATTAAGTAGGAGCATTCCACAGACCTCAAGGCGTATGACAGACAAAATGACAAACCTTCCTCACCTTACCCGACAATCGGGGAGGTGGGCTTTCTGCCTCATTCTTGGCACCTACAAGCAGAACCACCCCTTTATTTCTCTTGCTAGTTATGGCTGTGCTGTGTGACACAGGGGTGAGGTAGCTGGAGTAAACCACCTCCAGCTGAAGCCAAAGAACCCAGGTACTTGAACTAATCTGCTGCTTTTTGTCACAACAAATGGCCAGTTTGATAGCAGCTCCCCATGGCACAGACAATTGGGTATTGGCTGTAAATACAATAAGTATGGAGTGTCTGTCTCAAGGTCATCAGGGAGTAAGTATGGAGTATCTCAAGGTCATCAGGGAGATGACCTTTTGAGATGTTAATAAATGACAGTCCCTCAGTCCCTGGTCTGAACCCTCCATCTCTCTGTGGTGGCATTTCTGTCCTTTCTAGCACAACTTTCTTGGGACGGGACAACACAATTCTTGTCATGCAACTGGCTTCAGTCTCTAGATGGAAAAAGCAGTGAAATGTGTCTCTGTTCTCTCTCACAGTAGTTCTTGAGTGGGCTTCCTACTCAACTGAGTGATAGATGGACGTGTTTCTCTAGTGCTTCCCTCTTTCCTTGCTTGGTCTACTCCGCCTCAGGCTGTCCACACATTGTAAGACCGGATTCTCTCATCTGTTTTTAGATGTCCAGGCCATAGCTCATTGCAGCATGAAAACATCAGTCAAAAAAACCCCAGACCCATTCCTGGGAAACACTGCGTGTGAGAGATAAGATGCCCAAGGCTATCCTGGATGCACATTAGGACTGTAGTTGCCACAAACTCATATCTGAAGAACCCTGAGGAGGAGATGACATGCTTTGTACAGAGAAGAGTTAAATTTCCCCTGGGGATGGGAGGCATTTATCAAGGGTTCACACTGAAACCTGCTTTCTTGCTATCAGCATCTAGAAGTATTTCTGTCCCGATTGTTAAACTGCGTTGGCAAAATTTGAAAAATGGAAAGAAGGTAGCAAAGGTGAGAATATATGTACATACATGCATGTGTGCACATATACTGTGTGTGTGTGTGTGTGTGTGTGTGTGAGAGAGAGAGAGAGAGAGAGAGAGAGAGAGAGAGAGAGAGAGAGAGAGAGAGAGAGAGAAATGGATACGGTTGAGAGAGAAGCAATATTCTGATTTCCTTGAGGACACTTGGGAAGCTAAAGAGATTTGGAAAACATGCTAAAGAAAGCAGGAACTCTTCTGGTGAGGGACCTATGGGTCACTGTACGTTTTGACTCTTCACAAGGCATTATCTAGGCAGCAATTTGCTTTTCATACACACTTCTCTTGGCCATTGAGAAAAGAAACTGTTGATGGACACAAAGAACATCGTTAGCCACTAGAGTCCTTTGGAAACCTAATCAAGTTCTAGTGACCCTTGACTTCTGATTCTAAATGAAAAACTGTCAAGTACTCAAAAAGGCTATGTCCTGTGGACAGAAGTCATGCATGCTTACCAAGTGTGCTCCAGCATTTCTGGGCTCCCTGTTGTCCTTGATTGCTGTTTTCCAGCATGTTCTTCCCTGCTTCCTACACAGGACTCCTGTGTATTCTCACACACATCCAAGCTGGCTCTCCTTCCCCAAGCCCTTGCAGGCTCCACCTACCAATAAAGTAAAAGGGAACATGGAAATAAAAACACCAGGAGAGAGCCAAAAGGGAACTCAAGCTACCCTGTGTGAATTTTAAAATGTCTATACCTACCTCTCCCCTCCAAAGTACTTTATTTTCACTAAAGATCACTAACCCCACTTTACAAACTTCTGTCTCCATCTGTCTCCAATTTATTTTAGGTGATTGTTACCAAATTTTAGTAAGTTTCCCTTGAAGCTACCTGACTACCATAGAATTAGCATATGTACCACTTCAGGTCGGGAGGCAGAGATGCTTGGGTTGACATACGTGCTCAAAGCGTGTAATTGAATAGTTGCAGCCTGTTGTTGACAGGAGGAGCTACACAGCTGGTCTTGTTCACGTCCCTCCCATCTGTGGAGTTCTCTGTCATCAAACTATCGAAGAAGAACACATATTTTTATAGTTTCCAATGTACAAACCTGATCCTATAGAAGTTTCAATAAAGGCATCATTAATGAAAATTTTTGGTTTTAAATGGTTTGCAAGTAGGTAGCTCAGGACAATGAGATAGATAGCTCTCTTCTTGATTTCAACATAGCATTTGCAGAATCTTGTGTTGGCCGGACATGCAGTGTGCTATAGATGGGAATATCACTGATAAAGTCGTAACTGTTGGGAAACTGCTTTAAAAAATGTAACTAATGGTCTTAGAGTGGAGCTCTTTATGATAGCATATCTACTTGACCCCAGCAAGCTCAACATTTTTACAAGTGATAGAAATTTAGATGAGTCAAGCCATGAAGAACTCCAGCAAAGCATAAAATGCATAATTATTAGATTTACAAAAGGTCAAAGGGTTGTAGGTATATCTAAAGCATAATGAAGAGCAAACATTCTAGGCCATCTCTCCAGCCTGCAGGTGAATGGGAGGAAATTTAATTGGGATGTGCATAAGCTCCCATATGTAAATTCCTCAAACCAAATGTACAAATGCAGGGTGGGTAAACCCTGGCTAAAGAGCATGTTCTCTACTTTTGTTAATATTAGTGTGATCACATGTGCCTGGGGGTGGGCAAATGAAGAGAGAATTCAGAAGATAGTGTCTCACTGTCAGAGGTCCACCCATCCTACATCTCAGTGTATGTGTCCAAGGTGGACTCTGGTGTTTTCTCACTATCCTCCTTAAAAACACTCCCTTCATAACTCATACCCTTTCCCAAGCCAATCATTTGCAAGAATGTGGAGATGCTGCTATGGACCAGGACTGGTGAGCTTCTGGTCCTGAGAAAACCAGATAAACTGGTGACATTATTAGAATGGATCAAGGGGAAAGATGGGCTTCAGGTGAACAGCTCAAAATGCCAGATCCAGACAGGGAAAAGTAACTATGAGGTTTTCCAGTTATTGGTCATTTTTCATTAAGCCTAGTTTAGTGTTTTCAGTGGGTTGATATCATACTTATTTCTGATGATTATAAATTAGGTAGATGGATAAATCTACCAGGTAGATAGGATGTGAGATTGTGGATTATAGAAAATGCTGCCAATGACTGGACCCTTTCTCCTCAACCCACATAGGTTGCCTATGGGTATTTTCCATAAAGGTACATAAGCTTTCTTACACCTCTCTTCTTCCTGCCATTTATTCACCATGGGGTGTGCTCAGTGTGAATTTAGAACAAGCTAAAATTGCCTGGGAATGAGTGACACAGAAGCAATCTTCAACTAAGGAGAGATAAGAATGAATGAATACCAGCTTCCTTCCTTCTTCATGGACCAGTCTAGAGTTGACTCCATGGTATCTTTCAGAGAGCCACTGTGGGATTGAGACCAAGTTGCCTAGTGAGGTAAAGCTCACAAACAGGCCCCGAGTGGCTATCATGACTTCTTACCCCACCTTCTTGACTAGAATTTCTTGAATTCACCCTCAAATAAGCTCCCTATTTCAGGGACAGCTTCTGGGGGTGGGGGGAGTGGGGCCTGTGAAGATAAGGACTACACCATTAGAACCAATTGATTAGGAGAATGAAATTTCAAGTATCGTGATAATATTTAGTTGGTTCTTTAACTAATGTGAACTGGACACCCATGGAAGCCAAGAGGTACAGTTAACGTCAGACATTTTTACTTTTGAGTGACCTGTGTATTTGTTGTGCACAATGAAGTAAAGCGGGTACATTCTACCCAGTTAATTCTCTGGGCTGCCAGGAGTGAGATCTCTTATTGGGATTTTCCCTCTGTGTCAATAAAACCTTTTCCTTAGCTTTGAAGGGTCATTGTTTAGAAAAAGACATCTAGGTAGCGTTTGAAGAAGAGTCTATGGAAAAGAGACAGGGCAGGTGCTTGATGGTCCCCCACCTGCAGGGACCTAGGTTCGCAGGTCTAGAACACCTTCCCAAGCTGATGCCCAGGTTTACAAAGCCCTCACCAATCTTACCAACCCAGCTGTGCAAAAGTTGTGGATGGAAATACATTATGTAAGTACAGAGTTTGTACCACCTAGAATTATTAGAGCAATCAAGAAAACAAATTCTTCACTGGGCCCTAGCCCACATCTTACAAGTGGTAAGCCACTTGTGTAGTTTTCACTCTCGATAACCATGGACCAGCAGTCACTCCCAAGGTCCTTTCCTGGGAAATTTTCAGCTATAGAGTTGACGCCCTTGCCCCTCTCCAGATGAGATACCAGGAAATGACAGTCTTGAGAAGAACTATAGGCTGGGGCATGGTGTCCTGAAGAGAGAGATATGCAGATATTAGAGCTTGTCTGGCTTCACATTCTAGCTTGGGGACCTTATAATGGCTGGACATTAGAAAGCTTTTCCCATTATACCACGTCCCAAAGGCATCCCGCTATTAATATATCCTAGGCTAAAATACAGCATACACTTTTTTTAGTCAGTAGAACCAACCTTCTAAATTGTGAGAAGCCATATTTTCTTTCATATAATTCAATAAAGCATTCTTGGTTTGAGTTTTCAGAAAGTAGGGCATAAATAATTTTTATCTTTAAATTTGTATCATGCAAAAAAAAAATGTTCCTTGAAAATGATCCAGTCTTTCTTCTTCATTTTAAAGTTAAGGCTTAGAGGGGTCAATGGATTTACCCAGGGCATACCAATGGAAATGAAACCAGAACCCAGTCCTCACAAATCCTTTCTCTCACATCTAGACTCATAGTAAAAACGAGAGACTGCAGAGTTGACATATCTGAGGTCATTACATTGGGTTTCCCTAAAGGCCCAGGGCCAGATGTTGGTAAGTCCTACATTATTCATTTTCTCTTGGTTCAGACACTTCTCCAGATGCCCTTTGTAACATTTCTTTAAATAGCATCAGGCAGTTCATGAAGGAGCCATATCTGGCATACAGCCCATCTTTATTAATCCCAAGAAAAAACTCTAATATTTAAGCCCCAAGTCATTGGTAAGGAGGTTCTGGGCAAAGAATCAGTATTATTATTTTTTATATATCTGTAAATACAGGGTACCTACCTGACTATTGTGGAGTGTTATGTGTCCAGAAGATGACTAATGCTTTACATTGACTTCTAAGTCAAAGTGATCCCTGTTAGCTTGCTTGTTGTTCTAACCAAATACCTGATATCACAACTTAAAGGAAGAAGCTATTACCTTAATTTGTGGTTTCAAAGGGCACTCTCCATCTTGTTTGTCCCTGTGTGGTATGATTGGCAAAATGTTGTGGTGGTGGGAGTATGTTCTAGTAGAGATTCTCACCTCATGGTGGACCAGGAAGCAGAGCTAACAAAACAGAAAAGGGCTAGGGACACCCTCAGTGACATCCTTCCTCCTACAACGGTCTACCTCCCGAAGTTTCTTGAAGCTCTCCAGATAGTACCACCAGCTGAAGATTAAACCATGTGGGCTCTCGGGGATGAGATATAACACTGCCTCAGGCTTCAAGTCGCCCAGTCAATCATGTGCCTTTGGCAGTGTTTCCTCACCAATGACCAGAGTTTGGGATTCCTGGCTTGACAGAGGTTCTCTGCAGCATGGCTGACTGCAGGACATTTGAATGTTCCTAGGTGTTGTTGCTGCCCATTCAAGGAAACCGAAAATCTGAGAATCTGTTCAGTATAAGGAAACAGGGCCAGAGCCTGAAGTGGTAGTGTAGGGGTACAATCATCACTTGCTAGGATACGGAAAGGAAGATCAAGAAAGAGTCTGAGGCCAGCCTGGAATATATGGTGGAACCCTGTCTCAATCTCCCAAAAGCATAGAAATAAAGAGCAAGAACAGGATAAGGTAAATGAGGCATCTGGGAAACCTAAGGAGCAACCAAATTGCTTAGGGAGATGCTCCCTCTATGGGGACTGGAGCACATGGATGGCAGGATGCTGAAGCGGCTGTCTCTTCATATTTCTTCCTGTAACTGCCCCGCCTCGTCCTAGTGTGGGCTCTGAAATAAAATTTGTGGTTCAGGGAATTCACAGCTCATTGGTTTTGATCAGAGGCCAATGTGACAGAAAGCTTTGCCCATCTGAGTGGAGACACAGAGTCTTCCCTGCTCCTCCTGCTGTTTCTAGAAGCAGGGTCATCTATACGAAGGCCATGACCTGCCATATGGAATCAAGATGCCAGCAGCTGTGTACCCTTGGCTGTCTGGCTGGTGAGGCCCATCAAAGTCAGTGTGGTAGCATGTTAGGTGAGTGCCCAAGGATGTGATATGTCCCACAGCACGGAAATAACTTTGCTGTGGGGTGGGGGGTAACAGTTTGTACCCCAGTAATTCTCTGACTTGCTGTAAATACACAATCCGATGGGGCAGGCTCAGTGCACACTTTGTTTTCATGCCTAACCCCTGGTATGCTATTTAGGGATCTTTGTGTTCTCCTCAGCACAGAAGGAAAGATTACAAAGCCTTAGACTGCAGGCAGACCATTGTTCCTGCACCTACTTACTCTTCTCAGCAAGTCTCTAATGAGCCAACAATGTAGACTAAAAGAGAGAAAGAAGAGACAATGAGAAGAAGGATAAGAAGGGAACTGACAAAGGCCCAGGCCTCCTCCTGCGTTGGGATTCAGGATGTCCCAGTGTATAGTGTGGGGAGCATACAATTTCTGAGTTAAGTCACATACAAAGCAGACCAAATCATTCTTGCTTTAAAGATTGCAGTTCATCTCTGGGCCTGGGAGATTAAAAGATGCCCTCTCCTATCACCCGTGAGGTTTTCAGGTCCTGGAAGAGAAAGTGACACACAGGGTGATGCTGTGAGTGAGATGCAGCTTTTATGACCTCCAGGAGCTGACCATCTATTAAGGGAATGTCTTGGCATGCTAAGGCAAGTATATTCCATAGTCTTCAGAAGCTCCCACACACGCCAGTTGACACATGCTTTGAGTTTGAACTCTGTCCCAAAAGAGATATATGTCTGATTTTTCTCGATTAACAAGATCAGAAAAAGAATAGAAAACTGAGAGGGGTGTGTGAGGAGACACCTTCTAATAAGTTGTGTGTTATTAATGTACACAAATACACAAGGTACATTTTATTAATCATTATAATTTAAGTCACTGATATATTATAATTTCTAATACAACGCAAGTACAATATAAATCATTGCTATACTTATTATTTAGGGAATTGTGATAAGGAGAAATATGTTACATATGGTCAATACAGATGCATTTTTCTCAATATTCTTGATCAGTAGTTGTTTCAATCAATCTGTGAATATGGAGCCCGTGGGTAAGAAGAGATGACTTTATGAACATGCTTCACCTATACATATGTGTGTATACATACATATATACATACGTATATTTAGTAGTGTGTTATACATATGTTGAGAACCTCTTTGCCAGATATTTGTTTTCTACTTTGCCTACACTAACTCACTTATTCTTAGGTGCAGTATTCAGAAGAAAGTTATGAAAATGATTATAGGTCAGATGAATGTTATTGGCTGACTGAGGATTTGAATCCTCAGTATTCTAACTAAATCTCTTAAACCTTAGTCACTAGAGCAGGGATCCTCGAACTGAAGCACTCATGAGAGTCCGCTGGAGAGGTGATAAATTGTGTTTGTCAACATTTCATATCTGTAAGAACTTCTGGAATAAGCAAGGGAGGAAGGATCTATGTTGGTTCACAGCTTTAAACGTTTCAGCCCATCATGATGGAAGGGCGTGGTGGAGCAGTATTACTCTGACAGTGGCCTTGAACATGACCTGTTTCTCTTTAGTTTCATTGAGTCTTGTGTTTTGTTCACTGTGGCCAAACCATATGTTTATCTGATGCCATGCTCTGTTGTTTCTAGGGCAAAATAATCACAGAATGTCACATCTCCCAGAATGAAGCCCTGTGGTTAGATGGGGCCTGATGTCCATGCGTGGTTGTTATTGTAGAGTCTACTTAGAGCGGTGCATATGGTCGGTGCATATACCATCCGCCCAAACAGTAAGGCCTCAGATGTGTTCAGAGCTTCTTGTTGGCAGGGAAGTCTGTGAGACAAAAGTTTGAAAGATGGGGAGTTCCAATCAGTACATGTCAGGTTCCCTAGATCCCAGCCCCAACTTACTGCCAATTTTTTTGTTTTCTTATTTAGACAATATGTGGGCTAGCCCAGATTAGTGGCTAATTCCAGCATCTTGAGAGTTATAGATGAGAAGAGAACAGATTTAAGGGCAACCTGGGCAATATAGCTAAACCCTATTTCTAAAACGTTGTTAAGGGTTAGGGATTTGGAGAAGGGAAGCATATAGGAAGAAAGGGAAGGAGGGAGATGGGGAGGAGAAAAGACTAGACTATCAGGCCCGTCTGTCCCTAGCAGTTTAACCTGAGACTCTGTATCTGCCTGGTACAATGTGTATCAGTATCATAACAAATTCTGCCTCTTTCTGCCCAGAGTCTGGCCTTGGCCCCTTCTCTATGGGTTCAGGAAAACCCCAAGGGAAAGAAAGGAAGAAATTTATATTGTGAGTCCCTGCAAAGGAGCATGGAGAAAAAAGAAAGGAAGGAAGGAAGGAAGGAAGGAACGAAGGAACGAAGGAAGGAGAGAGGGGGAAGGAAAAGGGAAAGGGGAAGGAATATAGTTAATTTGTGGTTTGTTGCTTATTGGCTTGGAAGATTGGCATCTGTGTTGAAGCCTAGACCAACAGCCACACTTGTAGAACTTTATCCGTGCAGCTCTGGTATTGATTTTGAGGACTATCCTAAATCTACATATGTGAAGAATTCCTGGAAGGAAAAAAATGTCAATTCACTTTATCACATAGCACTAGGAAAATCTCAACCAAGAGAGATGGTGCTTTGGGTGGTTTGCTGCTGCTCTGACACATGACCACAGACTGGGCAAACTATAAACAATCACGATTTAATTTCCCTCATGGTTCTGGAAGATGAGATGCCCAGGAACATGATATGAGCACCTGGTGAGTGCATTTGAGCTGCATCATGATGTGGAAGGGCAGATGGGTTCCTGAATGACATGAGGAAGGTATGAAGAATCTGGATTCCATACAACCACCAATCCCATCAGAAGGCCCCACATTCCTGATTCTTCAAACCCCAATTACCTCCTAAAGGCTCCACCATTGATACAAGAATTCAAGGAGTAAATTTTCCACCCATGAAATTACAAAGAAAAATAATCGACATTTAATACTGCACATCAAGTATTGTTCAGTCAAAAGATAAAATGGTTGTGAAAATAAGGTAATTTCACAGGGCTTATTTATGAATATGTAGGCAATGTGTAGTGAATGAAGCTACAGAAGTGGGGTCCTGTTATTTCTAACAGGGCCCTCATTGCTGGGGTTTTGTCAATATGCCTAACATACTTTTTTTAATTGGATATTTTATGTATTTACATTTCTAATGTTATCCCCTTTCCCCCTGTTTCTATGGAGATGTTCCAACTCCCACCACCCACTCCCACCTCATTGCCTTGGCATTCCCCTACACTGAGGAAATGAGCCTTCACAGGACCAAGAACTTTTCCTCCTCTTGATGCCAGAAAATGCTGTCCTCGGCTACATATACAGCTAGAGCCATGGGTCACTCATGTGTACTCACTGGTTGGTGTTTTAGTTCCTGGGAGCTTTGTGTGGGGGGAGGGCGGGTTGGTTGGTTGATATTGTTGTTCTTCCTATGGGGTTGCAAATCTCTTCAGCTTCTTCAGTCCTTTCTCTAATGCTTCCATTTGGGTCCCCATGCTCAGTCCAACGATTAGCTGCAAGCATTCTCATCCATATCAATATGGCTTTGGCAGAGCCTCTCATCTGTATCAGGCTCAGGTTAGCAAGCAGTTCTTGGTATTAGCAATAGTTGACTGGGTTTAAGACAACATTTTCAACAGATGGTGCTGGTTCAACTGGTAGTCAGCATGTAGAAGAGTACAAATTGACCTATTGTTATCTCCGTGTACAAAGCTCAAGTCCAAGTGGATAAAAGTCCTTTACATAAAACCAGATACACTGAAACTAATAGAAGAGAAAATGGGGAAGAGTCTTGAACACTTGGGAACAAGAGAAATTTTCTTGAACAGAACACTAATGGCTTATGTTCTCTGATCAATAATAGACAAGCGGGACCGCATAAAATTGCAAAACTTCTGTACAGCAAAGGACACTGCCATTAGGACAAAACAGCAACCAGCAGACTGGAAAAAGATCTTTGCCAATCCTACCTACATCCAATAGATGGCTAATATCCAATATATACAAAGAAGTTAGACTCCAGAGAATCAAATAATTCCATTAAAAATGAGATACAGAGCTAAACAACAAATTCTCAACTGAGGAATACCTCATGGCTGAGAAGCACCTAAAGAAATGTTCAATATCCTTAGTCATCAATGAAATGCAAATCAAAACAACCCTGAGATTCCACCTCATACCAGTCAGAATGGATAAGATCAAAAACTCAGGTGACAGCAGATGCTGGCAAGGATGTGGAGAAAGAGGAACATTCCTCCATTATTGGTAGGATTGCAACTGCTCTGGAAATCAGTCTGGTGGTTCCTCAGAAAATTGGGCATAGTCCTACCTGAGAACCCAGCTATACTATTCCTGGGAATATACCCAAGAGATGTTCCACCATATAACAAGGACACATGCTCCACTCTGCCTAGCACACTTAAATAAATATAACAAATCAAAAAGCCTTGGGTACTTGTGGGACTGGAAGCTGGCTGCTTCCAAGGTGGAGAGTTGATTCTACTCCTTTATTCTGAGTTTGAGTAAACCCCTGGCACTGGGTTTAAGTACAAACAGACATGCAGGAGCTGACTCAAGTAGGACAAAGCAGCCAGTGAATGTCACTTTATAAACCCAGTTGCTTCTTCTGTGAATGGGGGAAGGACCAGGAGATAGAGTAAAATATCCCTCCCTTATTCCTCTGAGGGTTGAGGGAGCTAGGATATTTGCCAACTACCCCAGTTAGGGTTTCCATTGCTATGAAGAGATACCATGACCAAGGCAACTCTTTATAAAGGACATTTGATTGGGACTAGGGTACAGCTAAAGAGGTTAAGTCCATTATCATCATGGTGGGAATCATGGCAGACATGGTGCTAGAAGAGTTGAAAGTTCTACATCTTGATCTGAAGGCAACCAGAGGAGACTGTGTTGTTACATTTCTGGGCTCACACCCGGACAAACCACACCAATCCAACAAGGTTCCATGAGGAGAGGTTTAATAGAACATCAAGACAGGGGTCGGGTTGAGAGGAGAGAAGAGAAAAGAGAGAAGGGGAGGGGGAGTTCGGTCTTTTATGGGGGTAGTGACATCATTTGCTTCCAGGTGGAGGTGAGCTTCTGAACCAGTGTACCCTGGGAATGCTTGGCTGTTTCCATGGCAATGGCCAGCGCCATGGCTGGGGGTAGGTTCCCCAAGAACCTAGAGATAGGACTGGCATCAGCACCTTCGTTTCTCTTGCTGTCAAGGGTAAAAGGACACGTGCGCAGACACAATTCTTTGTTGAGTTTTGAGAACAGAAACCCAGAGTCAAATTTACCCTCTGGGGAGCAGCCAGCCTCCAGCCCAACAGGTACCCAAGACTTTTTGCTTCCTTGTATTTATGTACGCATGCTAGGTGTATAGACGGAACCTGGCTATGAGAGCCCAGAGCAGTTGCAGTAGGAACTGTGAGAGAGAAACGTGACTCTCTACAGATGATCAGAGATGAGGGCACTTGAGAGCCAGACCACTTGATATCTCAGCTTTGCCATCGGGGAGACAATTCCAGAGTGGGAAAAAAAGAGCAAGGTTCTTCACCCAGCTCCCAACTATTGGAGCTGGGGTTGCTGTTTATATCTGGTAATAGTGAAGCCAGGAGACCCTGGGTCTAAGACATACCTAAGGCTCCAGAAAATGTCTTGCCTTCACAAAATATTCACCTTGCTCTTAGGACTTCTTGATAAAAGTCAGCAGAATCTTTTTTTGCAATAGACTGAGTGCCTTCAGGTAGTCCAAATGTCCCTACATAAGATTTGATGTCCAACCAACAGCACGCTATGAGTCCTTTTCCTTCTTTAAAAAAAAAAATGTCCTAGAACTTTTAATAACTGGGCCATTCCCGGATGTTCCATCTTTACCTTGTCATCTCTGAGGCACTGAGGTAACTCCTAGATTTTCCTCATCCTATAATGCTAATCTGTTTTTCCTTACAACGCATCTCTGGGAGAATGTTCTCTGGATGTACTATGGTAACTGACTAGTCTTAGCACAGCCACCCAGTGAATGTGAAGCATCAGTGAGCTGTCACCAGCGAGAGAGGTTCTGAGGTGTGGACCGTCAGACAAACACACAACAGTGGGCTTAGTCAGGGCATGTGCACTGAAAGCCTACTGAATAACACTGACCAGTGTACCTAGGTCTTAGCAAAAAAGAGCCTCTTCCAGAGAAAGCCCAGCACAGACTACATTTCCCATGTCACCTACTCTGCCAGGACCTTGAAGGGAACCTAGGGAGGAGCACAGAAACATCCCTGACACCTCTGCCCCCAACACTCCCCCCCCCCACTTCTAAAGCCCTGTTGGTAGTAGAAAGGTATTCACACTCAGCATTCCCAGCCCTGAACACCCACTGCAGGCTTGAGAAACACTGGGAATGAAATCTCCCCGCACTGTCACTGAGGCCTCGGGAAAGTTAATGGTTTTTATTGACCTGTGAAAAGGTCAATAGAACCTGTGAAAAGGTGCCCTGTACAGTTTTTCATCATCAGAGCTGTGACAGGGTCTGTTTGGCCTCTGGAATGACCCCTGCTGGCAGCAGGAACAGGACAGGACTTTGCAGTCTCATCTCAGAGCCTGGGGAACAAGGGTCTGGCTCCTTCCTGCCACATGGCTGTGGTACTGTGGCTCACCTTCCCCTTGCTTTTCTTCCTTTCTGCTCCTAAAGTCCTCAGCTCAAATACATACATGTATATACACATAGCTACATGTATGCACACGTAGGCATAGTCATGCATAGGGTGGTGTGGTGTGTATGTGTGTGTGTGTGTGTTTGTGTGTGTGTATGTATGTGTGTGTGTGTGTGTGTGTGTGTGTGTGTGTGTGTGTGTGTCTTCCAGCCTATTTCTGCACATACTCACAAAGATGGAAGAATCTAAGAAAGGACAGACTGGGAAGTTCTGTGTGCAGTTATCCACTTACTCTCTAGTTTTTCAACCAAGGTCTGATTGGGGAGTGATTTTATTTATCACTTAATATTTAGCTTTAGCTTAATATTGTTATAATTAGCACGTGTTACAATTGTAACACGTCCCGTGCACACAGTTCATTTGCCTTGGAACTAAAGCTCCTTTTATTTTTTCTTTAGCAAGCCTTCAAATATATTGGTATGATAAGAAATAGGAAAGTCTATATTCTCTATAAAGATAAAGTCATAAAACTTCCCTATATGCATGATGACCAGTTGGGTTACTCTGTGTATGCATGTGTGTCTGTGAGTGTACATGTGCGCATGTGCATGCACGGGAAGATGGAGAGTGTAAGACTTACACACGAGTCTGAGGTTTTCTAGCAAAATGGGACATCTTATCTCTGCAGGCCAACTTGTGGTGTGCTCTAAGCAGAAAATGAAATTGGCATGGCTCAGCATGTTTCCCCCTCATCACAGATGTCAGGAAATGCACGAGCAAAGCCACTGCCTCGCTGCCCGTCTAGGGTGTAATAGGATCTAGCTCTTCTTCCTCTGGGCTGATGCTTTCTAACATTGGAGTGCCTTAGGATCAATGGCAAGCTTTAAAAATAACCCACGGAGCCCAGGTCGCATGCTGGGACAATTAAACTGGACTTGCAGGGTGTACTCAAGAAAAACACCCTGGTAACCCTACCATTTGGGCACCCATGCTCCTTTGGCCCATTTATTTTAGTTTAGTTTTTCTTATAAAAAGCACAAGATCTCTTGTGAAACAGACCGAATATAAGCCTTCGATCAGATTCCAGGTTTTGTTCAGAGAAGTACACGCACATTTTTATCATACATGTATGTGGAAGTTTACATGCCCAAATAATAAATCTGAAGCAAGTTCCTGTAAAAGGTCAAATGATATTATTATTTTAAAGCAAGACTCTCCACACCTATACCTTTCTGTAGTCCCTTGGGCCAGCAGTTGGATTCAGTGACATGCACCAAAGAGGAAAGAACAGCAAGGAAAAGTGGTCTGAAATGCCTTCTCCTTCTAGCTGATGTGCAGGGGACAAGGAGTGTGGCTGTTTGGTGTTTGGATTGGAGAACAAAGCTCCCTGCTCTGATGGAAGCCTCTCTTATGCTTCTGGAATATTCCCCTGGTCAAACTTCCCTCAAAAGGTAATAAAATATGTGCATGCGTTGATTAGGAACAAATGTCAAAGTACCCACCATGATGGAAGTCTCGATTTCCACAGCTCTGATAAATCACAGCAGGCTCTCATGAATCTTTAATGGCTGGCCTATATTTAGGGGCTTTCAGTTTCTGAGGGCGATGAAGGGTTCTGCGGAGATACCGTTCCCTCAGTGCCTGGCTTCTGCCAGCCTGGTACCTATTTAAAGCACATCTTGTCTTTTTGAACACGGGCAGATTCTGCTGACAAGAAACTTTCCTAGACCTGAAATCAAATGATAAGTCCTCCGACCTGAAAAGTGTTCATTAATTCCTTCCAAAATATGATATGTCTTGTCTACCGTGTTTCAGGTCTTGCGCTGGGCGTGTTGAGAAAATAATAGAGCCCCCGAGCTCTGAGTTCACACCCTAGTCGGAGGAGACAGTCAGTAGATACAGAAACAAATCATCAGGGTAATTACAGGCTGTGGTAATTGCCATGAGAGAAATAAGCAGGACGGCGTGGCGTGTTTTTAAGCAGAGAAGTGACATGAGCTGATTTGTATTTTGAAAGATAACTCTGGCTGCTGCATTGGGAAATGGATTGCAGAGGCCAAAGGTGAAAGCCAGGGCACCAATTTAAAAGCCTGAGGGGGTAGGAGGCAAAGAACAGACTTGCACTGTGTGTGTGTGTGTGTGTGTGTGTGTGTGTGTGTGTGTGTGTGTGTGTGTGATTGTATTACCTATATAACAGGAGATCAAAACCCAACCATCCCTCTTGTGCATGTAAAGCAGGCACATTACCACTGAATTGTATGTTCTCTGCTACGCAGCAGATTTTTTTAATCAAACAGAAAACTTGATGATAACAGAGCAGAATCACCAGAGAGAGCGAGAGAGCGAGAAAGAGAGAGAGAGAGAGAGAGAGAGAGAGAGAGAGAGAGAGAAAGAGAGAGAGAGAGATTTACTCATAACTTATGGGTGTGACCAGTTTATCTTCTATACCCAAATTTCAACCTGATTATATAAAACTAAGCCAATAGTTGAAAATCAAAAACACACAAATAGACCCAGGTCCAGTGGTATAAACCTATAGTCCTAGTTACCTGTGAGGCTGAGATAGGGGGATTCTAAGTTCAAGGACTACCTGGTCACAAAGTGACCTTACAGACCATGTAGCAAAACCCTGCCCCAAAATAAAAAGTAACTAAAGGTGGGTGATACAGCTCAGTGGAACAGGGTTTGCCTATTATAACTGAGACTTGGGATTCAATGCCCAGGACCAGTTACTAACTTGTATAATTAAAAGAATAGTATGCAAATCTCAGCCCAACCGAGAAATTATTGCCTTACAAAGAATGTTGCTACGGAGTTCTTTAAATACTGAGTTCTCTTGAGGTTTATAAACTACTCAAAATTTGCAGAAATTTAATTTATTATTCTTATTCCTATCAGTTAAGTATTTTGTGTGTACGTGTGTGTGTGTGTGTGTGTGTGTGTGTGTGTGTGTGTGTACATGTAAGTCCATGGCAAGTTTAGGGCAAAAGATAGCCTTGACTATCAGTCCCCTCTCTCCACTTTGTCAGGTCATCTTGCTGTTCAAGACCACATATCCAACATTAGCTGACCCGCTTGCTTCTGGGGGTTCTCATTGCAGTAGGGCTATGAAACATGGTTCTTTATGGTCCTATGAATTCTTAAGTTCTCTTAAAACATTACCATCTCCTAGGTAACTGGAAACAAAGTTTCCTACTCTGACTAGCCCAAGAACTATAGGATTTCCTACTGGAAGATGACTGAATGAACGGCCCCTCCTATTGCTCACTGCCCCTTTGCTGTCACACAGGTTCATATCCATGGATATCTAGGCCTCCCAGACCCTCCAGCAAGGCCTTCTTGCCAGTTTCAGGTTTACATGTTGTCTTTGTTAGTGTTTTCATTGCTGTGAAGAGACACTATGACCAAGGCAACATTTATAAAGGACAACATTTAATTGGGCTGGCTTACAGGTTCTGAGGTTCAGTTCATTATCGTCATCATGGGAAACATTGCAGCATCCAGGCAAACACTGTGCAGGAGAAGGAGCAAAGAGTTTTACATCTGGTCCAAAGGCAGTCAGGAGAAGACTCAGCATCCTCAGGCACCTAAGAGAAAGGTCTCTAAGCCCATACCCACAGTGATACACTTCCTCCAATAAGGACACACATACTCCAATAAGGTCACACCTTCTAATAGGGTCACTCTCTGGGCCAAATATATTCAAACCACCACATACCACAAGTCTTTTCAGTACTGGAGTCAGTGGTAGAGGAAGCTGCTTGTAATGACCCCACAAGGGGGCCAAAGAGAATCAATGCAAGCATTCTTGAGCCCATTGAACAGAACACTTGTCGGCCACCAAACCCTGTTGTCACCAGATGAGGATTGAGGCAGACACTAGACAAGGCTGAATTAGAAGCCCCTACTGTATTTGGCTCCCAAGTTGGTCCTTCTGGCCTCTGCCTATTTCACTGACCCCCAGAAATCCAGATTTGCTGTTTTGAAAACCAAAGATACTGCTTTAGAGATTGTGGATAATGTTAGAGTTATAGTTGAGACTCCAGTTATCTCATATGCATGTAATGTGTTCTATATGAGTATTCTGGGTACATCCACTACAATTCTGAAACAGTTGATCTGATATCAGAGATGTCTACTGAGTAACGAGTGGATGATGGGTGGCCCATGTAGCATGGATACCTGGGAACAAAGGATAAGTCAGGCCATTGAAAGATGTAGTTTAGATCTGATGGATTGTGTATTTCGGAAGTCTTCTATTTAATATTGTCAGACTGTAGTGACCCTGGATCACTGAAAATACAAGCAGCAAACCATTGGATAAGACCATCTTTTCTATAGTCATACACTCAACAGAGCATGAAGCATATATCTGTGTAACTCTTGAGGATTCTAACACATGTGTTTCTTATTCTGGAGAACGAGCTATATCTTATACATTTAATTTACACCTTTAAAAAAATGAAGCTCTGGGATAAAAGAATTGTCTCAGGACAGACTCCTAGTTCCCAACCATCCACGCTGTCACTAGAGCAAAGTAATTGTGACAATAACAGCAGCCTTTGCAGGAGCAACAGCAACTGTCCTTGGAGGCACTTCCACAACTGTGTTCACTCATGCGTGTGACTTTCTCTTTCCATCCCACATAACCCACTACGTGCAACTGTGCAGTTCGTGTTCCCATTACTGAAGTCACTTGGGTAAATAACTCACCCACATCCCAGGGTGGCTAAACTGCAGACATGAAATTGCCTCCTTATGTCTTCAGATGGTTTCTGTTCTTCCATCGGACCGTCTCTCTCGGGGGACCCCTTGTCACCTGTGTGACAGCTTCTTTGCAAGTGCTGAAAAAGATCTCAAGTCGATGCCTGTGTAAGGGTAGGGGAACTGGGCTAGCTCTAGCCTTCACTCTAATGGCTACCCACTGTCCTTTATAATCAGATCAGCCCTTAATTTGGCTTTAGTCTGTAGGAACTTCTAATTAAAAGATGGATTTCCTAATGAACTTTTATTAATTCAGCAATCTGTCTGGATGCTGAATTGTCATTTTTCCTAATAGAGAAAATCAGTTTGGTTTATTTCCCTGAACAGTGGAAGTTATTCAACTTAATTAAACTGTCTGAGGAGATTTTCTACTTGTCTTTCTCTCCGTGGGACTTGAGGGAGCTCCCTTCATGAAGCCTTGGTGCTGACTGGAGACTGGCATTTCTTCTGAAGCCAGTGTGGATCTGGTGTCAGACTCTTTCTAAAAATCGCTACAATTCAAATCAGGGCAAAAAATTCAGGAGGCTCTTCTGGGTATGGGGGCACATGCCTGCAATCCCAGCAAGCCAGTAGAAGAAACAGGAAAATTTCTAGAAAGAACTAGGGAGGCCCTGTTTTAAAAGCAGGACAATACCTGAGTCACGTGGTCTCAAGGAATCAGGAAAGTGCCCCACCTCCAACCCCACCCCCTGACTGTTATGCAGAAAAGGATAGAAAGAATTTCAGATTCCCAACAGAAGATGACAGCACACCCAGCTTCTAAAACCCTTCAGACTACCTTAAAAGGAAAATTGTTCAAGTTTCCATACTGTCAAAGGCAATGCTAGCCATATTTGGTAGTTCATTAAAGACTCTTGTCAGCAGGTAGGGATTTTTTTTCAGGTATGCAAATAGTGAATAATAATTAGTTATCCAGCAGTGGAATACAGCATAGAGAAGGGGCTCTAGAGAAAATACCCAGATGTCTTCTAGAGGAAATGTGCTTTTTAAAAAGTGTTTGGGTTTTTTTTTTTATGTTATGGATGGTATTTATGGACTACTTTAATGGGTATTTTTACATTATGGAAAGATTAAACTGAGCTAATAAAAGTCTGTTACCCCTACACATTCACTTACTGTGGTCAGAGTATTTAGAGTCTATTACCAAACCATCACAGTTTTCAAGTTCATGGTCTAGTAACCAGCCTGACGTATCATTATCTGTCCTGTATTATACATCACAGTGCATTATTATTGTTCTGCGGCCACCATAATACTCAGCCTCTGCCTAACTGAACTGTGGGCCCTTCAACCCACAGCCCCTGCAGCTTCCTCACTAACCACCACTGTGTCCTATGCTTTTGTGAGTTCAGTGTTTGCAAAGTACTTAAGGTTTCAGGGAAGAACGTCTGTTAGGAAAAAGATGAAGAGAGTAAGGGGGATATGTTCCATGGAGGTACGGCCAGGCATGGGGGTAAGGGGGATGCCTCTGGGGAACCCATGTTGGGAATCCCTTCTCCCTGAGGGACCAGCCACACCACAGTATAGTATAGAATAGAGTTTATTCAGGGCATGGGAGGGGAGTTAAGGAGGTAGTAGGGGAAAAGAGAGAGAAGAGAGCAGTAGAGAAGCAAAGGCTGGTCATAAGCATGTGGAATGGGCGAGGGAATGGGGAGAGGAGGGGCAAGGGGAGGAGAGCAAAGGCAAGAGACCAAGAGAGGAGGGGGCAAGCAGCTCCTTGTATAGTGCCAGGTAACTGGGGTGGAGCATACCTGGCTGTTGCCAGGTAACTGTGGGGTGGGGTTTACAGAATTCCAACAATATCCCCATGATGTTAACTTTCTAAAAGCGAGAGGAGCAGCACAAGGGACAAGGAGATTGGCAGATGTGGCCGGTAAAAGTCACAGTCAACACAGAACATGGTTACGCTCAGTTTTCATTTTCTTTCATGTCTAAATGTCCTCCAGCATAGCATTGCACATAGGATTACATTTATTTGCAGACAGATAACACGATGACTGGACTAGGAAACCATGAGCATTGACTGATAATCTCTTGAAATATATAAGAAGTGTCAATGATCAAAAACAAGTAGGTAGAAATCAGAACAAAAGTTGAAAGTGAGTATATTCAACTTTATTTATACAGCATGTGTCTATAAGAAGATAGGAGAGCTGACTCACCATGTACAGAGAAACTTCCAATGTATAT
This sequence comes from Micromys minutus, assembly GCF_963924665.1. Classification (NCBI taxonomy): domain Eukaryota; kingdom Metazoa; phylum Chordata; class Mammalia; order Rodentia; family Muridae; genus Micromys; species Micromys minutus. Next base: position 50,404,793 of record NC_137952.1, read on the forward strand.
ATAAATATGAAGTGTTTGATAAATAGATATTCTTGGGGTAGAAAATGAGACTTATTTTAAATCCTATTTCCAATTTAATTAAAAACTGGGACGACAGTTGGACTTACGAATAGACCTAAAATGTTTGCAGGAAGGGCATTTTGGTCTACACTAGACTGAAATGGTTTTACGTGGTATTTAAATTCCAGTGTTAAGTCGGGCATAGAAGTGGGACAAAGTAAATTGTCCAAAACTGGCTCAAGGAGCCATTCCTATAGTTAAAGAAACAGGCTGGACCACGACAGCAGAGAGGATTATTTAGCAAAGTGTCTGGAAAAACTGAAAACTTGCTTGGGAAAGCCCAGCTCCACCTCCTTCCCACCACACTCTCTCTGTTCCCTCAACGCACAGAGTCTGCCATTTTCTTGCTGGTTTTGCTGCTGCTTTTATAAATGTGCCCAGAGGTTCTTTGGGAGGAGAAGTGGGTATTTATCCAAAATGTTGGTGATTTAAAAAAATATATAGAAGTTTGGTTGGCCTTAGATTAAAATCAGGTAAGTACAAAAAATAAATAAGAGGAATCCTGATGACATCATTTAGCAGGTGACTTTTTGTCCATGCAAAATAATATAAAATATAGACAAAATGTAAGGTAACATGGGAGGAAGCCTAAGTGCATTTGGGTTTCTAATGATGGTTTATCTGTCGCACTGAAAGCATCCTTTATGAAGGGAAAATGGTAAGTTACACTAAACCTTTGCCCGTGGAAAATAATGCTAAGAGGCACTAAAGAGCAAAAATGGTAGAAAGATGTGTACAAATCACCTACTGGAGTGTGGGTGCTGAGGGTGTGTTGAAATGCACAGCAGAAGGCAGTGACTGCTTACGTCAAGCTGCCTCCAAGGAAGCAGAAAAAGCGGTACCCAGTTAGGTGCTCAAATGATCCTGGCGGAGGCAGCAGAAGCACATTTCTCACTGCACACCCTGATGTTCTGGGCTCCTGAATGAAAGACACATCCACAAAGCTATGGTGTTTAGTAGCTCACATGTGTCAAAAGCATGTTCCTTAGTGTACAGCATTTATACATGTAAGCTTGTCAGGATGTGACCCAATCATAACTCAAGGGACACTGGCATAAACTGTCTTTATTTTCTATATTCTCTAGCACAAAACCATTTAGACTTAGTGCAAAGAGGAATTAAATGTACTACCACAGGGTTTGAGAGGAACAGGATGTGGCTGTCACCCTCAGGAGAGGCAGCTTGTGCAATTGATGAGACACTCGGTAGTAAAACGGAACATACAAGTCCCCGGACATAGATTCCCCCAGCCCCCTTGGAGACCTTCAAAATTCTCATCCACGCTGTCAGCCGGGAGTCCTTACTCATTCTCATTTATTCCCATCTGTCATCTTGATTATTCCTAAGGATTTCATTTGGGGATGTGCTCTGAATCCAAAGACTACCATCAGTACCCACAGCGGGGGCGGGGCACGTGCAGCCTTGGATGGCGGCTCTGGCCCGGTCCCAGCCTTCCTGCAATTGACGAACAGCACGGCCTCCCCCTCCCCCTGAGAGAAATGAAGTGCAGGCTCAGGGTCTCGCTGATTTCCCAGGATACCCAGCACCACTTTAGGACTCTATTTTTATTTCAAAAGTAGCCTTCTGACCCACCTCGGGTCTGTAAATCAGCTGGCAAAATGCTTTGCCGCTGTTCTCTCAGCGTGACCCTTCCTGCCATAGTTCTTCGCTTTTATCCAACAAGGGGAACAGCCTTTCGAGTTCACACACACCCCCTTCTTTGGGTGGGTGAGATTTTATGAACTCTGACCTCAGAGAGAGTTTTTGCAAAGGCCTGTAAAAGCGCAGGCCTGAACCCCTGGCAGCATGCCTACTTCAGAAAGATGGAGTGTTCCAGAGCTAAACGCCTCCACGACCCGTGCTTTCCTTGGCCCCTGTGGGATTGGAGAGGCTATGTCAGCTACAGGATCCGAACTGATTCTGCTCCAAAGATTTTCATACATCAGCTCGTTTTTATAACCACACCACACTTGGGTACTAAGCCCCGCAAGAGCTTTTATGCTTTAAAAAACAAAAAACCACACACACATACACACACACACACACACACACACACACACACACACACACACACACACACACTAAAATCCTGCCCCCTGTGTCCGGTAGATTATCATCGGTGCCCTCAAATCTGCGTTGCTTCTCTACATTTTGTCTTCTTCACATAGCTGCAGCTTTGTTTCCCATGGTTTCGGCTACCCATGGTCAAATGGAAAATTCTAGGAAACGGTAACGCGTTTTGAGCTGCCCCGTGAGTGTTATACTGCAGTCTGACACCATAGCAGTGTCCCACCTGGGATGTGAAATTACACTTTAGCCTGGGATAGCCATCCCTGCTGTGTGTGCAATGTCCTATTAGCCATTGGCCACCAGAGCAGCTGCTGCTGTGTCACAGCACGTGTGTTTAAGTGCTTGTGTTTGTTCCACTTGAAAATGTCCCCAAAGCACAAAATTAATTATGACGTCAATTCAGATATACCAAATAGAAACTATGAGGTACTTCCTTTAAACACAATACTTAGAGGAAGGTACCCCAATAAAATAACTTTATTGTGATGTATTATTACAGTTATCCTATGTTATTTCCAGTTGTTGTTATACTTCTGTGTACCTGATTTTTAATCTTGCTATCATAGTAATGCTCGCAGAGGAGGAAACAGTGGCGTTTGGTGTCTGCATGGTTGCAGATAGCCAGGAAGGTCTTCTATTCCCCCGAGAATAAGTCATGGCTACTGTGTATTGTGAAGAACTGCGAAGCAATAATATTGAAGACAAGGGTTTGTCCCAAAGCCATGTCTTGTAAGCACAGCCCCATGTCAGGCACAATCACATGTCATCAGTGAATTTTAGTGGGTTGGATAAATGACTAGAGGCCTTGCTGGCCCTGCATCAGTTGTCTTTGGGAAACAAAACCCTGTCCATGTTTTGGCTGATAACTTTGCTCCTTCTCTAGGAAGGAAGAAAAGAAGAACACTCAAGGCATGCCCAGGTCTCTAGACTGGTGTAGGTATGTCAGGTATCTAACAGACTGCAAGCCCATTCGGCGACTAGTCACTCCAAGAGGAAAGTTGGAAGAAGTCAGAGGATCATGGCACATGTCATCTCAGACTTGCACTAGTAATACTCACATCCACACATGCAGCTTCTTTTCCTTCATTTAGCCACATGCTGTCACTGGCAACGTCCAAGGTTCAGCAAGTTCTCCTGCCGGTCCTTTGCTGCCAGCATCTTTCCTTTCATCCATCTCGCATGTGGCTTAGCAGCTTGCTTTGCAGTTGGCAAGCATCTGCACTCCTGGGAGGAGGCAGCTTATCTAAGGGTTCCCTCAGCATCTCCCCCAGGGCTTCCTAGACTTTACATTCTCTCTTCTTGCAGACCAGGAACGAGAGGAGGTGTATGCGGCTCTTCCTCACACTGTCTTCAACTGGTTTCCCCAGGAGGCAGGCACTGAGCAGAGAATTATGTGGTAGTGGCTTCTTTGGGAAGTGATCCAGGAAACGTCACTGGGTTATTGGTGAGGGAAGGATGCAGTATGGGAACAAGCAGGGTTTTGTCATGGATAATTAGGACACACAAGGACATGAAGTACATGAAGCAGGCTGTAGGACTTTATCCGCAAGTTCTTAGCCCATCTGTCACTGTGCTGCATTTAAGGATATTTACTCCCAGCCCTTCTGGTTTATTTCATTGCCTTCAAAGGAAAACCCATACAATCCTATGACAACTATGGATACCTTGGTTACATACATGATCAAGACCTTGCCAGTCCTGTCTACCCTCGGGGTTAAAAGGACAGTGAAAAAATAAAAAAATAAAAACTCTAAGAAGATTTGACTCATTTGTTCACAAAGGACATAGGCAAATACACTGAGATTCAGTTCTCTGTGCTGTCCGTTGGGACTTCCATGAAACATACTTCATTATGGTAGTTGTGAAACATTAGGAGAAACATAATGTGGGCTTAATATGGGATCTGGCTAAGAAAATATGAAAATAGTTGAGCTATTAACAGCATTCTAGTCATCCTTGGCGTTCAGATTGAAACCCATTCAGGACAGTATGATATGCATTAGGTCATTGCAGTTCTTAGGTGCCAAGGGACTAGGGTATTTGTAATGAGATGAACAAGCTAAAACAGCCACTGTCCTCTCCAGGATCATTTTAAAAAGAGCAAAGGCTATTATAGAGAATTCTATGAGATAGTTGTATGTGCCTCAAGGAGTAGTGGCTTTGCCATTCAGGGTATTTGCCCTCTTCCCTGAATTTAATCCTGGGGCTTCTGATTTACTGTAATAACTAACTTAAGCAGAAAGAAAGGTTAAAACCACAAATATATGCCATTGGCTTGGTGATGACCTTGCTGTCTCTGTGATGGTGCAGCCATCATAGCCTTCTGAAAGAGCTCACATGACAACATATCTCTGTCTCCACTCCAGAAATCAAAACTATACCAACAAATAACGGACGAATCTCCCTTCCCTAATTAAAGGTGGTGGAAGCCTGGTGAATTGGGGACCATGATCTATTCTGATGCTATGATCAGACAGTGTTCTGACAGTGAACCAACCCCAGGAGGCAACCTCCCTTGGAGAATGATGGTCATCCTCCTTCTCACCCTATGGAGACATTTACCTAACAATTTCTTCTTCTCAAAACAGTGAAAGGGAGACTTAATTTTTTTTCTTTTACTTTGCAACTGAAACAAATGGAAAATAATTTTGGCAGCTGCCAGCTAAGAATCCTGGACACAGAATTTGACTCTCACATTCCAGTGGCTAGTGGGGTTGTATGTGTAGATTTTAACCACGTTTTGAAATTTAGAGTTCAGAATGCCTGGGAGATCTTCAGCATAAGTGGCATTTTATCAGCTGCACCAGATGTTTTTCCTGAGCACATGTTAAATGATGTATTTGCCTCCCTTTCTGTAGACATCAGAGGGTCTGCAGATTAGGCTCAGGGGAGAAACTAGCCAGTCTACATGGTCAGGAGTCTCAACCAAGTGCTGCCAAAGACAAGCCTGTGTGGTCCTTTCATCAGGAGCTTTGGAAGACCAGGTTCTGAGGCTGTTAATAGGGCTGGTTTCTGGCTCTCCAGGGGTTACATTGGAAGGTAAGGGCCCAGGCTATAAAAGAGAGCTGCATTTTCTTAAGGGAAAAATTCAATTACCAGTCTTAAATATTCAAGGGAGGCTTCCTGGGAACAGAGGGCAGGCATTGTTTAATATTTAGTCAGAAAATAAAATGGTGTTAATACATACTCAAAGAATTAATCAAAGAGTAATCATTTAACATAGAATTTCCAGTTTGTGTTATATATCCAAATGAATTAAAAGGAGGGTCTTGAAGAAATATCTGTGGAACTGCATTCATAAAATCATTATTTACAATACCCTAGAGGTAGAAGCAAGTCAGTTGTCAGGAGCATAATCATAAATTTCGGACTTGGGAAACTGAGTCAGAAAGATTGTGAAGTTAGCCTGGGCAATATAGTGAGTTTAAGGTCAGCCAGAGGTATACAGTGCATTCTTGCCTCAAAATATAAAAAGCAAGAAATAAAAATATATAAAAAGGAGGAAGAAAAATGTAAGATGTTTAAAGACTGAAGATTGATTAACAAAATACGGTATATCCACATAAGGGATATTATTTAGCCTAAAAGGGGTGAGAATTTGTAGCCCATGCTATAATACAAAAGAGCACTGTCATTCTGCTAAACAAAACAAATCCAGTCACAGAAAGATAAGCATTGTATGATTTCATTCACACAAGGTTTCTAGAATATTCAGGTTCATGAGAAAGTACAGACGCAAAGAAATGGTTCTCTAAAATGTCCTAAACAGTGGCTGTACCTGTGAAAGTACTTAACATTACTGACCTTTGCACTTAAAAATTCAGAGTAGGATGAAATTTTTATGTTATATGTATTTTACCATAACTAAAACAGAATAAATAAAACCCAATCTTAAGAAAAAAGCAAGCAAACAAACAAACAAACAAAAAACCTGGGAAGCCTTGTGGAAAGGTTGGGTACAGAATTGAGCCAGCTAGAAGGGTCAGGGATGCCACAAGAAGACATACAGAGCCATGGGGGTTCATAGAGACTCCACCCCCAACCAAAGACCATGCAGGGGCTGGACCTAGGCCCCTCACATTTGCAGCAGATGTGCAGCGTTGTCTTTATGTGGGTCCCTCACAATTGGAGCAGGGGCTGTCTCTGACTCTGTTGCCTGCTACCGAATCCCCTTCCCTACCTGAACAACCTGGCTGAACCTCAGTGGAAAAAAGTATGCTTAGTCCTTCTGGGACCAAGTGTCACAGTGTGCACTGGTATCTAAGGGAGACTTCTCCTGATTCCCCTTCTTTGAGGAGAAGGGAATGGGGTCATAGGGGGAGAGGTTTGTAAGGTCAGGACTGGGAGGAGAGGCAAAAGAGGGCTGCAGTTGGGATATAGAGTGAATAATATAAATTATAGAAAGAAAAAATAAAAATAAAGTACATGCTTGGGAGACATTGATAGAGATGTAGACGTAGATACTGTGCTTTGCAAACCCAGCACTTTAGTCTAAAACAGGAAGATCATGAAGCTGATGCCAACCTTAGCCACAGAGTGAGATCCTACCTCAAGTAAAGAAGTGTTAAAAGTGTACTGAAAGATACTTGTTCTTATCTATTAGAAAGAAAAAGTGCAGGTTACAGCTCCTGACACTACATTTCTTATATTCACAATCAGGTTTAAAAAGTTACTCAATATGTTCTCAAAAGGCTAGTGACAGACACCATGCATGCTGATGTGTGTTAAAAGACGAGAGTAAGCTGTTTGGATGGTCAAAGAAGACACACCTAACCCAAAACACCAAAACCTAAAATGCTGCCGAATCTGAGATGTCGTTGATACATGACACTCAAACTGGAAAATTCTATACCTGACCTCTTGTGGCGTTTTTACGTCAAAGCAATATGCCCTAAACGTGATATTTAAAATTACCTTCAGGCTATGTATATAAGGTATATGTCAAGTTGAAATCAATTCTGTAATTAGACTTGAGTCCTGTGCCTTGATACCTCATTATTCCATAACCCAAGAAAATCCAAGTCTGAAGTTTTTCTGGCCCAGTATCCATTGCTTTCCTTCACCAATCCCCATGCTGAGGTATGCGTCCCATTATACACAGGACTATGGGGCAATCCAGTTTCTAAGTCAAGTAGCTAGAAGCAGGAGAGATGTCCATAATGCAGACATTAGATGAGTCATCCTTATGCCCAGTAAGTGAACGAGGCTACTGTATCTGTGGACACATGTGAAGAGCTTTCTCAGATATATATATCTTCCCCCTCTATCTTTGCCTAACACCATCTGTTGGGATGTGTTTTTGTCTCTTCTGCTTATGCATGCCTTGTCTACTCAACAGCTTCATCATGGGGATGACACATTAAGAACAAAAAGGTAAGGTGTAGTGTGGGCTTTGGCTGAAGAAGGAACTCACTGTCTACCAGGCACACTGGTCTCTGTAGAACTGTTAGTTATGTGGTGCTGGGTAGGAAGCAGGGACCAAGGAACAGATATCTATCAGCCATTGATGGAGATATGGTCAAGTTGTGTCAGTATCATGAAGTTTTGCCCAGTGGGAAAATAGATACACACACACACACACACACACACACATACACACACACACACACACACACACACACACACACACACACACGTGGGTCAGCCAAGCACGAGATAGGGTTTTTAATTATTTAAACAGTTATTAAAATTCATAAATCTACTTCTATCATCTATAAAGTGGGAATCATAACACCCCCTTCATTGGAGAGTTTGGAAAGCATGCTCACAGTTTTCCTTGTGTTTGTGACACCACATTCCAAGCAGACTCGTACATTGTACCCCTATTTCCAAAGACCAGTGGGAATGGTCAAGGAAGACTCCCTGGTGGAAAACAAGAGTAGCATTGGCTTGCCCTGTGTAATGTGGAAGTTACAAATTACCCTGGGTTTTGTTCCATGTTTGCTCTCTAGTCGTGGGACACGAAGCTGTAATGAGGCCGCTTCTCTGGGTGTGTGCTTTGGGATGCCAACTTGAATGTTTCATGCTCCCTGCTCTCCTCCAAGGACCACAGCTCCTTTCTGACTGAAACACTCGAAGGCCGGGGCTGACAAGTTGAGAAGAAAAGTCCACGTATAACAGAATGAAAAACAACCAGGGAAATGCTTTTATGAACAAACCTCATATCAGGAACTCTGTTTCCCTCCCTCAGAAGGCCAGGAGACAGATATAAGAAGTTGTTTTCTGTTAGCAAGAGAGAATGGGAGCCATGTCTGCCAACAGTGTCCCGAAGATTCGAACACCTGGAAATCCCATCTTAGTTCCTGTTTACGTGTGCCAGCCAGATACAGTCTTTTCCTAGAATTCCTGTTTCTTAGTTCCTATGGATAAGTGCAATTGGGGATTTGGCCCAGTTGCTTCTCAGCTTCAGTACCAGTGGGCTCAGTAGCTTGTTGGAGCTAGGCTTGCTGAGATAAATACCAGAACATAAACATCTGCCCTGTCTAGTTGCTTTTATCCCCTCTTCTTTGCATTCAATAAAGCAATATATAAGCCATTCTTAGAATTTGTGGGGAAAGTATGTGGCCTAGGACAATCTATACATTTAAAACTACCACCTGTAATTTTTTGAAACAAGGGAGGGTCATTATTTGATGAGGTTCAGAATCAGGAGATTTTTAAAGTCCACTCACTGGGAACAATAGACAAGCAGGGCCTCTTTTGTATGTGACTTTTGTGTCCTTTCATCTTCACTTATTCTCCAAATATTTGAGAAAAATCAACTGAAAAGAAGAAAACATTCTTTTAACTTGACAGACATTTCAGGAATACTGTTGTTCGGTTGCTTTGCTCAGCATTTTGCAGGGGTGTGATAAGGAAGATCGTCGTGGAGGAAAAACATGCTCAGGACAGCCACAGAGCAAAGAGAGAAAGAGGCCAGGACCCCCCTATGTCCTTAAAGGTCGCATGATCTAACTTCTTCCACTAGGCTCCTGCCCTAAGAGTCCCATCGCTTCTTTATAGCAGCACTAGTTGAACAGTGTTGATCACCTGAGCCTTTTTGGGACACCCCACACCCAAACTATAGCAGACCTGCACCCCTATATGAATTATTTTTCAATGTATGGTGGTCTTTACTTTTTAGAATCTTGACTTAAGTCCACATACTTTTACGGCAAAAAAAAAAAAAAACATTTTATTTTATGATACATATTTTTTCATTACTGCTTTAGAATAGACTATGAGTCAAGAGAAATTAAACAAATACCACAGCGATACACTTGATGCCTCTCTACAGATATGCTCACTGGCTGATCTGTATTTACTAAGCACTTGTAATTTGTAAAATACCATTGTAAACATGCACATAAATTTCCCTCTTAAAGGGTGTTCCCCAGTTTACACTTTCAAACGGGCTTTAGGGAATTTAGAGTGTTCCAGGATGTTATCTACCAGAAGCCACCGTTCCAGGTCCCAAGGTACTTGTCACTTAACGTTGACTTGTTGTGGGGGCTTCAGTGTTGCATGCTGATCTCCAGGCCCTGAAAGTCACATTGTTTTCAGAGAAAGCAGAGTACCCTTCATAGTATGTGCTTCACTAGTGGATGACCCACATGTTAACAAAGTGGACATCTCTCTGGAATGGTCTGTGACTTTTACCATGCTAGATAACAGAACTGAGTGTTGTTCCATTTTCTTTCTGAATCCGTCATTAGGTTTGGGATGGGGAAAAAAGTAGAGAATGTATTTGGGATAGAGGAAGTTTATGCTGTGTGTGTGCGCGCGTGTGTGTGTTTTCACATATGCACACATACTTGCATGTCTGTGTCTTCCAGAATTGGTTACCACCCTGGATATAATAAATGTGTAGGGCTTGTGTTTCCAACTATAGTTTTCCTCAGACTGGCCAGATGAACTATTTCCAGCCCACCCAAACTAACTTTCAGAATCAATTCCCTCCCATCTGTCACTCTCAGCAGTAGAGCTAGGAAATGCCATCTATAGCTTCAGGGTAGCCCCTCTACAAACAGCCCATGGCCGTGTGACAACTGAGATGGTAGCCCCAGCTAGACGCCCCAAGACAGAAATTCTTTTCAGTCCTGTGAGAAATAAGGCAGTTAAAACATTTTTTTCTCATTGTTCCTGAAATAAAACCCTAGAGACGAAGGCTTTATCTCCAGAGCTCCTTCTGCCTCTGTGGTGTGAAAACAATTGACTTTCTGGCAGAAAATACCCAGATACCCATACTAACAACTTCTGAAGACTGTTTTAAGTAAGATTGTACCTTGTATCTAAGACCCTGAAAAGATCTACCATGGGCTGTTGTTGGAGACATTAATGATGACCTCTGAGCTCTTAAGTTGGGGGTGCTGAGGTGACTGTGTCTTTAAACACCCCAACACTCAGCAAAAACACTGTCCTTCGGTGTGTCATTCCCCACCCAGAGCCATTTCCCTAGAAGATGCAGGACTCATGTCCTCTTTACAGAGCTACTGCAACTCGGAACTTGCTTGTCTCTAAGCTCTGCACCCTGCCTTTCCTTGGGGATTTCACAAATAAAAATTTTGTAGGTATGAAAGACTAGCTTTGGAGAAGCTGACTACGCCTCCCCTGTCCTCCTTTTGAGCATTTCTGTAAATGTTGTTTTGTAAATCTGATTAATAGTTTAGAATAATACTTTAATTGCATAAGTATAATTTTATATGTGTATAGAGTTGTGTAATGGTCAATTCTGCGTTGTTGACCTGTTCAATATCATAATTTTTGCTAAACATATTTATATCAGTATTATATATTAAATATATTTATCTCTAAGATGCAGCATGTTTCAGTATAAGTCATGGTGTATACTATCCAGGTTACAGAACGTTTTCCACTCAGGTTTCCACATAGGAAGTATTAATAAAGTCCACGCCGCACACCGATTACTCAGGTGATACACGTTGGTGAGGATCCTCACTTTCGTCTTTGCATATTGGTGTCGGGGATGTTTGTAGTGGTTTCCCCTAAACCCACTATCTAGCGCCTGGGCGGCTCCCAGGCAGAATCAAATGTGATGGTTGTGAGCTCGTCCCCACCCTTTACATGTGTGTTTTCTTGTCCTGGTTTCTGTTGGTCACTGTGCTTTCCTATGTGATGATTTTCCCTTGTTGGATATGGAGTCTCTATCTCACCTGGACAGAGGTGGCTCCCTCCATGTGAGCACAGCCTCTGTTGCTGTCTGTGCATGAGTTAGAACACAGGCGTCTTCCATGCCCTTTGATGTATTAATGACCTCCAGGAAAAAATTAAGATGACTAGTCTTTGCTCAAGATGGCAAAAGGTAGCCTGATAGGGACCGAGCTTCTGCTCAGGTTCAGCTTCTCCTGGACCTTAGCATCGGGCTTGAACCTGCACAGGCCCAGTTTATGCTGCCACAGTCTCTGGGAGTTCATATGTACATTAGTCCTGTTGTGTCTGAAACACACTGTTGCCTTGGTGTATCCAATCCTCTCTGACTTTTACAATTTTTCTGCCTCTTCTGAGTAGTTCCCTGAGCCCTAAGGCGAGGGCTTTGAGAAACACATTCTATACAGGACTGAGTATTACAAAATCTCAGTCTCTGCACATTATCCATCTGTGGGTCTCATTGTTGGTTCCCATCTACTGCAGAAAAAGAAAATCACTTCTCTGAAGCTGGTTGAGTGAAACATTGATCTGTGGGAGAATGCCACTGGGAGTCGGTTTAGTGTTACATTCCTTTAGCAGAATGATAGTATTTGATTTTTCTCTAATCAATGACCTAACCTCAGATTCTTGCAACCCACGGAGTATCAATCATGGCTTCCATCTCATGGAATGGGCCTTAAACCCAATCAGGGAGTGGTTGGTTAATCTGCCACGTGTGTGCTGCTTTTTCCTGGTGTTTCATGAACGAGGTTACTGCTGTAGATCACAGGATTGGTAACTAGGTCGGTGGTTACCTTTCTTCTCTTAAGGTACAGAGTACTGTTAACACTAGGCAGTGAAAGTGAAGTTATAGCTAGGCACTAGCTTGACCTGTCTAGGTTTATTGATATTTGTAAGTGTTATTGTCAGTCCCACCATCTTTGTGAAAAGCAATCAATAGTCTTGGCAGTAGCCGGCCAAACCTGATTTTCAGTCTGATTCTAGTCTGGGAGCTCTGTGATCTTGGTCAAGTTGTTTACCTTCTTCAGTATACTGTTACATCTTGTAGTGATAACAACTCTATTTGTCTGCCAGAATTTTTAAAGACTGTGTTAAGGCAACTTATGTCTGGCTAGCTACCGGGCTCTGTGTATGAAACCTACTCAACACAGGGTTGGTCTTAAGGTCACCCATGTTTCCCATTCCAAAAGCAGAGAGTTTTGAGAAGTTGGCAGTATGGTAGAATATACCTTCTGCCTCTGTAGGCATCATGGAAATTTGATCCTGAAGCCAGGGTTCCTGATCCCATTGGTCATTATAGCCACAGATTCCTAGAAAATTATGTACTTAATGTTTGTTCAACTCATTTTAAACGCATTTTAAAAGTGAATTTATTATATAACTCCAGTAAATAAACATGAATATTTTATAATACTATTAAAATGCTATCATGAATCTATCAACATTTTTGAAAAGTTTGTACTCACGTTGCCTCACATTATGTCACATTACTAGACAGAGCAATGATTTAGTTTCCCACCAAGTCACTCTCTATTGCTTAAAGTATTGCCCGTGTCCTACTGTGATGATGGGATTTGCACAGCCCTGCAGGTTATGAAGCAACTGTGAGTGTGGCGTTTCTTTCTCCCTCCCCCCCTTTTTATGATTGTATTTTGTCTTTTGAAACTTTTAAACATGTACGCAGTATGTCTTAGACATATCTGTCTCCCACTCCCTCCCTTCAACACCACCTCGTCTACTCTCAAGTATTTCTAATCTTTCCAGTAACATCTCCTATTTCTGACAGGCAATGTCTGAATTGAGGCATAGAATTATTTCTGACCTTGAGGCTGCCTGGGGGTCTGATGGTAGCTCTCTGAATTAAATGGATTGGTTCTGGCTTTGTTGCCACGGTGACAGAAAGCTGTACAAGCTGACCAGGTGACCAGCTAGATGGCAAAGTCTTCCAGGTGTGAGACATTTCTTTGTCAGCTGTCCCAATGACTGTCAGCCCCATCCCCCTCAGCTGGCCACACAATGGATAGCACTCATTGAAATCCCACCCCTGGCACCTTAGTTGGGGCACCTGCATGCAGTGGTCTAATATGCATACTTACAAGGTGCATGAAATGTTGTGACATATGAAATAAAAACTGAAAAAAATCCCGAGCAAGTGAGGACAGTACTCTTTACATGAGATGAGTAGACCACACTATAGCAGAGGCGCTGTAAAATTCCATGGGAAGTATCAAATAGCAACCAGAATGACAGGAAACAATAATCAGCCACTGTCTCCCTCAGTTGCTGTTACTGGCTTCTTTCTGCACCCTTCGGACCAGCTTGAGGATGGAGGAGCAGCGTAACCCAGACACGAGAAGCACCGGTGTGATGTAAGGGAAGGGTGATTATAGGGAAGACAGAGACCAGAGCGCATGATGCAGAAAAGAATGATGGGTTGTTGGGAGGAGGATGGGAATCTGAGTTTGGATGCAGATAGGCTACAGAGAGACAAATCCCTCAGGCAACTGTCAACTCATACACTTTCCAGTCCCCAAAGGGAAGATGACCTAGTATGGTACAGCCAGAAACACCAGAAACAAAACAGACTTTCTAGGGGCGTACCCCAAATGATTGACCACACCATCCCTTGCCTCCTTGGGAAGCCCTGTTTTGAGTGTGCTTGCTGTATAATGTAGCTTTTGTCTCTGGGGCCCATCGCCTAGTTTGTTGCATCCCCAGTTAAAATAGCCCTCTTCCTTATGAGGACCTAGCAGCCTCGATGGAGCCTGGGTGTACAGACTTGCATAAAGTCTGTTCGTGAATTTTACCAAACATACGGGGTGAGGGTCAGCCTCAGCCATTATGCGCATGTGATCAGCAGAGATGCTGGTGGTGTACCATGAATGTCTGGATCCCAAAGATACCAATGTATAACCCCTGCCCTACCCTCATTATACTCATGGAAGCAGAATTAACCACTTCCTGTTCTTGAAAGGATACGAAAGAAAGAAAGAAAGAAAGAAAGAAAGAAAGAAAGAAAGAAAGAAAGAAAGAAAGAAAGAAAGAAAGAAGAAGAAGAAGAAGAAGAAGAAGAAGAAGAAGAAGAAGAAGAAGAAGAAGAAGAAGAAGAAGAAGAAGAAGAAGAAGAAGAAGAAGAAGAAGAAGAAGAAAGGAAGGAAGGAAGGAAGGAAGGAAGGAAGGAAGGAAGATTTCCCATAAAATCTCAAGTTGGGGATCCTTCATGGGGCTTCTTCATCAAAACAGGGACCTAAAAAAAATAAAATAAAATAAAATAACAATGAAGGAAAAGGTTTTTTGCAGATTTGAATATTTGGAGTGTCTCAATAAGTTCCACCCAAGTTAGTTCACTTCCTAGTGATGGACTCACATGAAAAAGGAATTCTCTTTGGGTTTTTTTATTTTGTTTTTGTTTTTGTTTTTTTGGGTTTTTTTTTTTTTTTTTTTTTTGAGACAGGGTTTTCTGTGTATCCCTGGCTTTTCTAGAAGTCATTCTATAGACCAGGCTGGCCTCAAGCTCCCAGAGATCTGCCTGCCTCTGCCTCCAGAGTACTGGCATTAAAGGCATGCACCACTACCACCCAGAGAAAAAGAAATTTCTCATTAAAATATGAACACCCCCATCCACTCACAATCCCAATTCCGACTTCAAGGGGAGATTTTGGAAACAAAAATCATACCTAAATCTAGATGTTACAGACATGTTTTGTGAGGAAAACACAGGATAGCTGCTTACCTTTCAAAAAATGGCTACAACAACAGCAGTTCTCAACCTGTGGGTCATGACCCCTAGGGGGGCTCACATATCAGATATTTCAGTCATGACTCTGAACAGGAGCAAAGTCACACCTATGAAGAAGCAGTGAAATTATTTTATGGTGGGGCATCACCACAGCACGAACCATATTAAAGGGTTGTAGCATTGGGAAGGTTGTGAATCACTGAGCTAGAATACTTTAATTCACTCAAGGCATGAATTGGCCTTTACCCCATTACATTAGTTAGCCACACCCTACTGACCACACCACACTCTTGAAGCAAGGACTTCATTTTTTAGGCATTTCTGGGTGGTGTAGAATGTATTAGCTGAGGGCAATTCGTTGAAGAAAAGTGTCCATAGAACTATTAACACATAGCATGCAGCATTTGGTGGCAGGGCATCAGTCACCAACGGGCTTCTGGGAAGGCACCAGCAACCTCTACTGCAAGATTAAACAGTCATATCACTGTTTACTGTCATTTGGACAAATCATATGAGCTCTTGCCACTTTCACCAAGAGGCATCATCCACCTTTCTAGGAGAGCTCCTATTCCTTTCCAAGCCGTATCCAGTACCAGGTCTTAGCCATGTTTTATAGAGAGATGAGGAAGAGGGTAGACACATTAGCTAATGTTACTGGTCAAACATGAACAGCTTCTCCTGCATAGAACATTGCCAGCATGAAACGAGCCCTCAGCTGTTCAGTCAGGCCTATTCAAACATGAGGCCATAAAAAGAGCTGATTCCAATCATTTTATGGCAGGACAGTTTCCCTTGGGAAAGCAAGGCCAGCCAAAATCTGTGTGGTCCATACCTTTTATGTGGAACACATCTGGCAGGCTTCCCTCTCTTGGACATGCCTAGGCTTGCCCTTGACCATTCAGTTGAGGCCCACACCTTTTCTCTGCCACTTGCCTTTCTGGTATTTGGAAGGAGTCAACATAAATTTCAAAGTTTCCACTGCAAAACTCAGGTTGCCAAGTTCTTGCATCCCATGTGGTTCTAATATCCAAAGAAATCCCCTGCCTTCTTCCAGATCAGGGCTGGGTATCCCATTGTCACCTGAGTGGAGCATCACTTTCCAAAGCACAGAAACATAACTATCTGGATCTGATATTTCCAGGGAGACTGAGGCTTGAGACAAAGGATGTGCTGAATGAACACAGAGATACATGGAATGTGTTCAAGACCATGGAAGTGCTGTGAGAAGACAATCCCTTAGCTGCCTCTCAGACATGCCTCTGGGACAACCCTGGCTTCCTTCCGCTGGCACAGGGGATGGAAACTTTGGCCGTGTTTGTAGTTGTTTCTGTGGCTTCTCCACTCCATGCCTCATCCCCAGGCCTCCCTCCTTCTCCCTGACAAGTTTCCTAACACAAGGCCAGTCTAGCATCCATCTGCCCTAAATACCAGCCAGTCCATTTCAGTGCAGCAAAGACATGGAGGCATGTGTGAGGCTGGACAGAAAGAGTGTTCTCCCACTGAACACAACTGGACAGACACCCCTGAGGAAATGATGGGCCATGGAATTGTGTGTGTGGCTCACCTGGGCAATTCTGAAAGAGAAAACATGCAGTTCTATACCCATATCCCAGGGTGCAGGGAGCAAGCTTGGATCCACCACCCACTTATAAGCCAACTCTTATGAGCTTTGTCTCCTGATCTTTTCAGTAGTATAGCACAAAATTCTTCTGTGCTGAACAAGGAAGTGTTGGAAGTAACGCCTATATGCTTCCTGGGTTAACCTGGAGGTGAGCATTCATGAGGGAATGATGTTGAAATTGCAGCCTGGAATAAAATGGGTAAGAAATAAGCCTGGGACCAAAGGGCAGGTGGAAGTCAGGGAAGGCACTATATCAAGCAGCGCATGGAGGGATGAACTCTTGGTTCAGGGGATCCCTGGGACTGGTGTTTGTATGCTGGAGCAAGCATCCTTGGGAAAGGGATGGTGCTGATTCAATACCTGCTTTTGTCTGTACCAGCAGCTTTCAAGGAAGATTTTAGGAAGCATAGCTATGCAAGGTCAGCTTCTTGATGTGCCAGAATTTGAGTGAGAAGCTGGCATCCCATGACCCCTAAGTATCCCAATGATAACAGGAGGTCCTGGGCACAGAAAGTGTCAGTGCACAAGGTGCTGGCATGCTTTTCATCAGAGATGTCACGTAATGGAGATTCTTCATCAACTCCCTGCTATGCTCAGCCCGGGACAAATAGCAAGGCAAGAGGACATAGCCAGCATTTAAAGTAGAGGAAAAACTCCAATCAGTTCTTTGGAGAGTGGAAGGGGCTAGAACCATTCCATCTGAACATTAGGTGAGATAAGGAAATCCACTACCAGGATCACGAGTGTAGCTCAGCTGGTAAAGGATTGCATAGCAAACAGAGCCCTGGGATCAACCTCTAGTACTGTACCTGGTACACTCTAGTCCCAGCATTTAGGAGTATTGGGAGCTTGGGATCATCCTAATTACACCAAGAGTTTGAAGATAGGAAGCATATACTACCTTAGTTCCATACGACAAGGAAGGAAAAGGAAAGAAAGAAGCAAAAGAGAAAGGACAAACACACATGCTGAAGATATGCAGTGAAGTTCCGTGCCCAAGAATTTACATGCCATAGGCATGTATCTCTCTAGCTGAGACTTCATATAAGACTGATCAGGACATTGACCAATTCTAGTGTTGGATGTCATGTTATATTTTAGTGAAATTTACTGTCACTCTGTATGTACTTTTGGTTCTTGGTGGACTCTTTTCTTTTAGGAAACATAAGGGCTGTAGGGTTTGAATGCACATTTGCTTATTTCCCTGACCCTGAAGAAATGCAAACTCAGACATGCCAAATGTGGGTTGTGAAGAAGTTACAGCAGTGGGAGAAAAGGAAGTGCCTGGTTTCAGAGGGCTGGCCCCAGAGCATACTTTCCTTCTTGATGAGCTCTTTTCTTTTAGGAAACACAAGGAAAGGGGGAATACTTGCTTCTTCTCTATCATCAGATATAAGGAAGCCCCCTTTCTTTCTCATCTGATTGTCACCTAGAGATACAAGCTTTATGCAGACATATTTGATGCTGTGCTTCTGTTTATCTGAACCATGAAAGAAAGGGTAAGCATTAGGCTTTCTCACAGAATGTGCTATTTGTATCTTAAAAGCAGCTCCAAGCATGGGGTGGCAACACGTGCCTTTAATTCCAGAATTTGGGATGCAGAAGCAGGTGGATCTCTATGAGTTTGAGGCCAGCCAGATCTGCAAAGTGAGTTCCAAAATAGTCAAGGTTTCATACAGAGATCCTTTTTAAAACAGTGGCTTCAACAGTGAAAAAAAAAATGTTTTGAATAATCAAGTGCCTTCCTCAGTGTGGCAGAATGAGACTCTCTGAACCCATAATACAAAATAAATACATTAGCCTCTAAGTCGTTTCTGTTTGGCATTTTGTTACAGCAATGGAAAGGTAATCAATACATGTTACAGTTCCAGTATCTTTAAAGACAGTACAAAAATGGTTCTTAGATGCTGAACCTACAGAGGAGTTTATTTCTTTGATTAGACTTACTATACTAGGTGTGAGATCTATCTGGATCATGGTGGTAATATGTGCACATTAGCATATGACATCTGTGACATCATGACCTAGATTATTATATATGTGAGGTTATGAAGCTTCTATGAGCTCAACAGGGTTTTTGTTTTGTTTTTTTGTTTTTTGGGTTTTTTTGTTCAAAATGACAATTTTAGTTGCTTTCAAGAATTTTAAATCTGTCTTCACCTAAAGGCAGTTCTTCAGTGAAGTATACCATAAAGACACAGTGACACTCAGTAACACAAACCCCTAAGTTCTGATGGGACCCAGAGGTCAGTGTAATAGGAGAGAGTTTCTGACACAAAGATAATAGGAAGCCTTTCCCTTTCACTTTGTGCTGCCTTTTCTGTTTTCCTTTGAACAACAACAAAAAAATGGTCATATTTATTACCTATGTCTCAAGTAAATCAAGAATGAGACAGAATTTCTCTTTACAGTAATTCAAACATTAACACCCTTATGTGCTTTATGTAACACCAGACTTTGTCATTTGCTTCCTGTCCCTGCTTCCTTTGTATAAGGCTTCACAGATTTGTCTGGATTTGAAAAGCATTTATTAAACACCTGCCTTCTATCTCTGTGAATTTCAATTTGCCAACCTCACGTGGGACTTAAAAATATGACACTTACAGGAAACATAAAAGACAGTGTCCAGATTCCAAAAGAGCTCACCTCAGTTTCCTTCGCTATAGATGGTGGCCAACACTGTTGGCCTTTGAACATATTTGCATCTAAGCCTTGGGGCATTGCCTGTCAAAGATATCAGAATTTCCACAGATGCTTCTTGGGATAGCTTGACCTTGAAATATTTATAGCCAAAGGCTTTGGAGAGCTGCAGTGTCTCTTCTTGTAGGACCCCACCCCAACTTCTGAACCAAGTGTGGCTTCTGTCTAGTTGTACATTTAGCCATATAATAAAGTATGAAACTAGGCTATCTTCCAGACCCCCAATCTTATATTGGCAGCCTAACCATCAACATCACTTCCCCTATGCCTCTACAGCCTTACTTAGTATTGAGTCATAGAGTTACTCCAAGCAGCATTAGTTCCATTGCTGACTTAATGTGGCCAATAACAGAGTTTTGGGAACCTTATGCATATTTGTTTTATTGTAAATTTATTTGCAGCATGTGATGATGAAGGATAGAATATGGGCTTTTGACTTGTGGTCATGGTTCAGTGGATAATATCAGATCAACTCCTGTATAGAGACTCTTCTAAACACTTGAAATACATAAATGATCTGATTTCTGTTTAAACAATCTCAGTGGTAAATAAAGAAAGGTGGAATAAAAAGCCTGAAAGCAGGAAGTTATGTCAGGTTGGAATGTCAGTTGGATTTTCCCCTTAGGAGATTCCCCACCATGTGTGGTCTGTGAGGTACCAAACTCAAGCAGAAAGCAGTCATCTTACTGAGTCGGGACATCAAAGATTATAGTTTGGAACTCACACAACTGTTGTCAGTTAAGAGAAATGTCAGGAAAGGTAAGTCACAAAAAGAGTTCTAGGAGAAACATATTCTTCAGTCCTTATGAATGGACCCATGAACTGCCAGGGAATTTCCAAGCAACTTATAGAAAGAAGTTCTAAGCAGCCAGGAGAAATAAAAAGAAGCAGAATTTGAAGGATTAATTGTCTGGGCAGACAAAAGTAATAATCTCTCAAACTGAAGTCTCTTAATAGCTTAAACTTTCCTTCATAATCTCCCGAAAACCCAAGAGCATGATTGGAGCAGGCTAGTTAGAATAACATCTGCACTACAATTAGATATGGTCTTCTAGAGATTCCACCAAAGACTATTATCCAAATAATATCAGAAGAGCCAGACCTCCACTCATCCACCTTCCCGTTACAACAAAAATTTTCACTTTTCAGGAGAAAATAACAGAACCCAAAGTCTCCTAGGTACATCCCCTCTGAAGACGCACATACAGCCAAAACATACTACCCACCCATCAAGTAGATTCTAAACCCTCTTTTTATTTTGTGTACCCTATGCTGTGACTAAATGTGGCCTTCCCAAAAGCATTTCTTTTGTCATTGGTTCCTACTCTTGATAGTTTGGTTAATTGCTATCTTCTCTTACTATCCAATCATATTGATTGTGAGGTATTTTCTAACAGACCTGTGGTATTTGGAATGTAGACTTTGAACTCAGAAATTTACTTATCTAAGAGAGAAAAAATGCTTGAATTCAAATCTGTTCTAAGAGGAGTCCCACATGTGACTAGTAGATTCTTGCGTGTTTTAGTCCACAAGTGTATTTAAGTAGTCAAGAGATATGTAATAGCTGATATAAGGGAGAAGACAATCTGTGGATAGCAGCTAAGTTTTACCATGAAGGGACAGGCCATAGGATGCCAAGTATAAAATTAAGGTGTAAGGACAACTTAATTCATTGATATTTTGCCTTCCTCTAACCGAATATAAGTTTCCTTTATTCCTATAGACATTCCCTTTATTATCATAAATTTCAAGCAACTATTTATGGGTAGTAGTAACATATTCCATATGCTTAAATATACTTGGGGTCTCTAGCAATCACATTAAAAGGCCTTTCCGTCTTTCTCTCCTATTAAGTAGACAGTGCTTTCTAAAAGTGCAGAGCCAAAGAGGTGCCAGAAATCACTGTTATCGGGACTAATGCCAGTCATCTCTGCAGTTTAGGGCTCTGTCTACACACTGACAGTGTAAAAGAGCATGGATGCTCCCATTTCCATTCTCATAACCATAAAGACAGTCTAAATGCACTGGATCCATCACACATGCTCAGCCGGTCACTGCTGGTCAGTGGATAGTAGTAGCTGAGCTTTGTTTCCTGTCCCTAAAATAGCATGGAAAAACAAAAAGAGCAGGCTTTGAAAGGAGACAGAAGGAAACCTTTATGCTTCTCACCAAATTTTGTGGTTCTTGCTTTCCCATCTGTAGACCAATAGAACACAAAAGGTTGCTCTTAGCTCTGAGATTTGGCGATTTAACATTTAAAAATGTCACTGGTTTTGAAACCTCCAGTCTCTTAACATACACACTTCATCTTTTATAAATCAGATGCTTAAAGAGGAGAAATGTTAAATGTGGGTTCCTGCAGAGTAGTATTACATTCTAAAAGAACTATTTTAAACATGCTTTTCTTAAAAAAAAATCCTCCTTTCAGCAGTGCTTTCTGACCATAGTGGACCTTTTAAAGGAATCATTAAGCAGGTTTATGGGTACATCAACTTCTTGTTCTGAGTGTCTCTAGATCACCAAGTGAGCGTAAGAACAGCATGGACACAAGACTAGGACTGGACCCCAGGGTCATCCATTTAAACATTGTTTTTGACGTTGGCACCAAAGAACATCTTGAGGAACAAAGTCCAAGAAAGACACACAGTTCTGAATTTTACAGCCATGTTTCTCTTTAATATTTTATTTCTTTAATGAGAATCCTTTATGGACACAAACTTGACAGTTTCTCATGATGCAAGTTGTCACCTGCAAATAGGTCTCCTCTCTGCTACCATGTTTGTGGTTTTCTAACAGTGAATTATTCATGAGATCACTATAATTTCTTCAATAGCTTCTGGTTTAGAGATATAGGCAGCATGAATGCCATGTCTTTATATTATTTATAAAAATATGTTTCTTTATCATCAAATTATATTTCATTGCTCTGCCAGGTCAAACATCTATGTAACGAATGATCAAGGTTCTTCAGTTCCAAAGAATGTCTGTTCCCTTCCAGGAGAAAAGCGTGTGATAATTATTTAAAATCTCCTGCCAATGTGGCCATACAAAGATCTCTGAAGTGGAAACCAACTTGTTATGAGTGTTAAGTCAACTTCAGCATCATGAAAAAGAAATGAAAAAAGAAGGGTTCCCAGCCTGCAGCTAGTGATGCTATTTGAGGGTGAGGACTAGATAGAGATAGATGTAGATGATAGATATATAGAGATAGAGAAAGATGTAGATGATAGATACATAGATATAGATAGATGATAGATAGATAATAGATAGATGATAGATAGATAGATAGATAGATAGATAGAGATAGATAGATAGATAGATAGATAGATAGATAGATAGATAGATGATAGATAGATGATAGATAGATAGATAGATGATAGATAGATAATAGATAGATACATAGATAGATACATAGATATAGATAGATGATAGATAGATAGATAGATAGATAGATAGATAGATAGATAGATAGATGGGTAGATAGATACATAGATATAGATAGATGATAGATAGATGATAGATAGATAGATAGATGATAGATAGATAGATAGATAGATAGATAGATAGATAATAGATAGATAGATACATAGATACATAGATAGATCCATTGTTATAATCTATTTGATATTTTGATATAGATGTTTGAAGGTTAGTTTGGTCCTTAAATTCAGGATACTGCAATTACCAGGATGAATTCAAGATTTGAGCACACACTTTCTCTCAGCTCAGCCATGTCTCCACCCAACATCAGTGATGAAGACCTTGAATCCTTTGCTTCTTTGAAACTGGGTTTCTTTATGATGCTAACTTGATACTCATTTATATGGCAATGTTATCTTAATAAAAGCAATTAAGTCATGGTCCAAAGAACCAAATACAAATTCCAGAGATCTCAGAATAAGCAGTAGCCCCCACATAGCCAGTGTCACTCTTTGCTGGAATCTTTCCCTCTTCTGCTCATTCCTGGAGCTTGCTTAACCTGAGAATAAGAAAACAGACATGATGAAATGGCTTGTTCAGTGAAAATCCCTGCAAACACAGGGATGTGAGCTAGAGTCCCAGCTTTGGAGAGAAAGAAACAGGTGATCCCTGGGCCTCACTGTTTCGTCACCTAGCTTACTTGGCAAGTTTTATGTCAGCAAGATACTCAATCTCAAGACAAACTAACCAACCAACCAACCAACCATCAAAACAAAATAAATGTAGCTGATCTCTGAGAAACAGTATCCAAAGTTTTTCTCAGGGCTCCACATCAATACAAGAGCACATACCCACCTCCCACCTATATACACACAAAAAAAATACATCAAAATGTCTCTAATACACCTACAGAGACTAAACATTTGGAAAATGAATTTGTGCATAGACAGGTTGAACACATCAAATCCAAAACAAAATCTAAAAGCCTTTAAGCAATAACATGACATGGGAAGTTTCCCACTACAAACCTTGGTTTTCACACACCAGCTTAAAACACTATATAAAACTTGTTCTGTGACTCTTAGTGACACTCTTCACAAGCAAGCTGCACTGTCAATGTCTGCACAGAGTATTGTTCTCATAAAATTATACAAAAATCTACTACAAATAAATAAGCCAAATAAACTCCCTGTAAAACTGTGTTCTATGATGTATGTCTAAGATGCTTCTGAAGCGTTAAGTAGATTCTGTGTTCTGGTTTGGTTCTAACACCAACCTCTCTCATTATCCATGGGTGAGTATTCTGAAATCCTAAACTATGGCTTTGTGGCTCCCTAGAATTTCAGATAAAGGATGTTCAGCCTGAAGGTCCTTTCACACGGGTTCTCTCAGAAATTATTTTGTTCGGGAACCCTTGTTCGCCAGCAATGTGTTGACTTCTAAAGTGAATTTGCCAAGCACTAAGGAGACTAAGAAGAATAAATAGACCATAATGTAACCACTTTCCCCAGTCTAGTAAAGAAGACAAGAAAAAACAGCTAAATTTTTCTGCCAGCCAAAATCGTACCTAGAATTTAAAAAGTCACAAAATGCTGAGCGGCTTATTAACTTCGTACTACTCTCAACAAGTTAGGATATTCTGGGTAATGAGGAACTCCAAAATCTCTCAGCAAGAATGAAAAGCAAATTGTTACTTTAATGTATGCTGCTTAGACAAATGTGTGCAAGAGGGGAATGGGGACTCTGAAATGTCACAAGCAGACCCAGCTGAATAGGAGATCCATCCTGCTGTGCTTTCAGGATCACCAAGACAATGCAAGCTGGTGAGCTGAGCACTGGCTTTCAAAGCCACAGACAACTGGAACTGTGCTCCCATTTCACTAGCCAGACTAGTTTCCTGGTCATGCCCACCCTTGAAGGGATGGTAGAAAGGACCCCTTCCAAGTCTCTGGAACAGAAAGAAAAGGGGTTATTATGAACAGTTCTAATGAGCAGTGGGGTTGGGATGGAGTTGTTGAGAGTTTTACTGAAATGTCCCTTCCAACAACATTTCCCAGTTAGTAATTCTGTCCTGTGTTTATACAAAAGCCGCCTCCTGGGAAAAGGGACTCTGTTTATTCACACTTACAGCCACTTGACATTTAGTCCATTTCCATGGATCCTGGCCTGGTGGGTGTTGGCAAAAGAGTGAGAAATGGCAGGGTTCCTGTCCTCGGGAGGCTCAGTGTCCCTGATGTGAAGGTATACATTCACAAGCAAGAAATACAATGTGGCTGGAAAATCATTTAATCGATGCTGTCATGGCACAATAGGACTAAAGAAAGAGTCAGAGGAGGCTTTCAGAAAAGCCAAGTAAATACCACACCTAGCAGAGTCCAGAATGTTCCAGCCAGGAAAAGCGCAAGTCATAGGATTTACTGGTTGAGGAAGGGCAGTCATTAAGACAGACAAAAGTCTCTTGAGACGGTGTAAGAGCCAGGCAGGATTTGGACCCCACTTTGATAGCTAATCAATGGGTTTGCACTGGTTTTGTCATGAGAAGACTGTTCACAAGAGTCTGGTGTTCTGGTGAGTGCAGAAGCCATGATTCTATTTGACTAGACATGATGAAGGATCTGTCCTCTTGTGGGACTCCCTAGAAGGTCTATGTCTATCCACCTGCCCAGAAAGACAAGATGACAACAGACCAAATAAACAGTTGTGTTTAAAACAAGCTTGATGAGCCAGTGCAGTTATTGGGGTTACTACATGAACATGAATGTCGCTTGGGCATCACTAAAAATCCCTATCTGAACATGGGTGACAACTCGCCAAAGCATTACCACTAGAGAATACCAAGTAGCTTGCGAGCAAGTATGTATGAGTCTCTTCTCCCCTAGCTAGAGTGCAACAAGCTCTTATATTAAACATTTGATTCAAACACAACCTGGGAGGTCCATGTCTATCCTAGGCTGTTTCTTTATCAAAATATGACAAGGTTGTCTAAAGATGGTGTTCCTGTCCAAACTAACATTTTCTTTCTTTCAAACAAAACAAAAGACTTTCTATTTCTTTGTTCTCCTCCATTTAGATTTATCACACTTAGACCTGAGAATGAATGCAGCCAGGAGACAGACAGAAGGACACTGATTGCTGTTGCCATGGAAAGAGGGATCCACTCCATTCAGGGTCCTGTAGTTTCCATGGGAACAGTATTGATGCTGTTGCTGGTTCCCAGACTGGCAGAATATACTGGAAAGAAAATTGCAGGAAAGAAAAAGAGGAGCTGAAATTGTCAGAAGCTTTGTAGGGGGAAGCTCTCACCTGGGTCAAACTATCAGCATGCCACAAAAGCCATGGGGTGTCCCACAGCCAGAACATAGGAATCATATGCACACCTCGCATGGACCAACTTCCATTCTTGGAAACAAGGTTGAAAAGACAAGCTGGAATTAGTAATAGGTGAGTTTCCATACAAATACCAAAGATGAATGCACCCTCTGCCTCATTCCACACCAGCAACGTGTGTTGTCACTGTATTAAGAATAGGCTAAATAGACCCAGGAAGCTTGATAGTAGATATTTCACATACATGGTTTATACTCATAACAGGGATTGTACAAAGATTATGCTGATGTGCCTTCCTACTAGTGAGGGAGAGCTGGCTCTCTGAAACATGGATGGGATTGAACACTGGTCTCTATACCATTCTGTGGATGCTTATGAAAACAGTAGCTGTCTGTCATGCTCTGTCAGGCAGTAAGCATCCTACCTCTATCCACAAGAAATGGCCCCTGTTCTTTAGCATTTGTCATGAGAAACACACACAATGACTAGCACCAGACATCTTCTTCTAGGGGTTACAGAGAGTCCTGGAGGGTCTACACTGTCTGGACTTCTATTTACAAGTGAGGGAATTGATAACAAGAACTATCAGCAGATAGTCTAACGAACTGTACCCCTCTGCTTTCACATGCTCCTAATGGAAAACTTTAGCTATTCTGTAAACACTCATCTATATAAGGCCCCACAGTGTTGTCCACATGGAGAGTTTGCCTTGTGTCTGCGGAAGGTGCGTAGCTGATCTTGTCCAAGCTTCCCTGAACCAGTTTGCAAGTGTGGCAAAGCTAACCTACTCTCTCCCTACACTCTGACTAACAGCTTCTCTCTTCAGAATGCTTTTCCTCACTGAAGCTAAGCATCTAATATGATCTCTATCTCATACTATATACTAGGACCAGAGGGAGCCATGTAGAGATCTCTCAGAGGCCATCATCCCATTTGTCAGTAGGCAAATAGAGACAAAGGATAGTGTTGAGGACTGCCCCTCCCCCATAAAATCAGAATAACGAGCCTCTGGTGACAATCATTTTTCCTTGTTCAGTGTTTATGGCCAGGGACATCTGACAGTGCCATTTGCAAATGAGTCCAAGCAGCTTCTGACATGGTGGAATCATATGTTTAATAAAAGAGTTTGTTGAACTCTAGCTCACTGTGTTATAAGTTCTAATCTGTGGACCACACTGTACTGGATTCAGAAGTAAAGTTTGGTTGGCACTTTAATTTGACTTTAAGCTGAGTCAGAGAATCTCCCTTCTGTTTCTTGTTCTCCCTGCTTTACTACTGTGGGTCAAAGCCAGTATGTTTATATAAATACTTGGCTTTCTGTGTATCATTATGGATATTGTAAATCCTCTTTTCTAGCTCTTATACAAAGGGGCTTTTGGGATATGCCATGGATTGTAAGTTCGTATCCCCCTCCCAGATTTATATATTGAAGGTTCTACCAGTGTGGTGGTGTTCAGAGATTAAGCTTTTGGAAGATAATTAAGATGAGATGATTCATAAGATACAATATTCAAGATGGGATTGGTGGCTGATATGAAGAAAAGAGCTTGGCATGGTGGTTTATGTTTGTAATCTTCCTACCCTAAAACCAAGAGCAAGGAACTCACAACTGGTAATAGATCAGAGATCAGGCTCAGTATACTACCATGATACCAACACCTAGTAGAGAAAGTGGAGGACTTACTCATAAGAAACAAATGAAAACAGTTAACTCATTTCTACAATTACATATCTCTTCTGTCATGCATGTCCAGGACCTGGGTTTCCCTTCAGGACT
Source organism: Micromys minutus (assembly GCF_963924665.1). Taxonomy (NCBI): domain Eukaryota; kingdom Metazoa; phylum Chordata; class Mammalia; order Rodentia; family Muridae; genus Micromys; species Micromys minutus. Next base: position 50,432,654 of record NC_137952.1, read on the forward strand.
TTGCTGATATGTGGTCTCCAGCTTGGTATTGCCCAGGATTTTCAGGCAGGTCCATATGTTGGCTATGCATGGAAACCACTAGTATTCTCTTCCAGTATCCAAAGCAAAGATACTTATTTTCACTGAATTTTTACTCAGTGGTAACTATTTGATGACTTTCAAGGAGACTTAAAATCAAAATGCTAAGTATTCAAAAACCATGGCGCCCTTGATAAAACTGTTCTACTCTGCCCTCTTAGCATATCCATGTGGTAGTGGAGCTACTATAGACAAGCTGGGGCTCTGCCCTCTTAGCATATCCATGTGGTAGTGGAACTACTATAGACAATCCGGGGCTGGTATGGACACGTGGCAGCTGCAAACTCACACCTTCCTCTTCCTTTCCCATGGTGTCTCCTCTACAGCCTTAACTCCCTCCATATGCTGCCTTAAGCCTGACCTTGATTATTATTTATACTGTGCAGAGAGTTTAGGAATAGATAGCTGCCATACATTTATAACAAAGTGACCCTCACCACCTCTGTCTATCTCTACTCTTCAGTGAGTTGGGAGTCTCAGCAGCTCCCACATGTGATGCTTTTGAATGCTTCTCCGAGTAGACAACTGGCTTTTCAACAATTCTCTGGGGACTGTGGTAAACAATAAGTTAGGCTGGCATTCTATCAGTCTGAGGGCTGGAGAACCATAAGTTGTGACCCTTAAACCTATAACTAGCCGGTGATAGAACATCCTGTAACACTGAGGATAGAAAAGTTGACGTGGGATCAAACCATGGGTTGCCCTCTCCTGATATGCAACAGAATTTACATCAGCTCAGACCTGATGAAGGAGGAAGTCATGAGAAGAGAAAGATCACAGGGTAGTACCACAAGTAAGTGTCAGAAATGGAGATGATTTCTTTGGGATATTTTGGCTCTAAGTTAACTAGGGTATGGCCCTGACCTGCAGACTTATAGCTGAGAGTTTCCATGTTTGGAACAGGATGTTTTCATCCCTCAGCTTTCTTAACATACAGAATGCAATTAATGACTTTTGTGGAAATAGAAAGGGATGGCAGGAGTGTGGTGAGATGGGGCAGGTGATAATAGATGTGCACCACCCTCCCCTCACGTGCTTTTGTTCCTCCCTCCTGTCCCCAGAGCCGTGCTCTTGGCTCATTTGGGTTTATCACTAGCTAACCTAATGCAATCCCCAGCCGCCAAAGACTTTATACAAAGCAAAATAAAACTAAGGAAGGCAGTGGAAGCCTCGGGAGAAGCTGTAATAGTACAAACAGTGATTGTTTTCTCTTCAGAGCCGAAAACTGGAGCCCTAGATCTGGGCAAGCAGAAAACATAGGAGCTGGTAACTAGGCCGAAGATATCTTCGAAGAGATTTCCTGCCCCCTTTTCCCTTCCCAGTCTCCTGAGTTTGGATAGTGAGCATAAAGAAACTTTTTTCATAGTGTGTGACTCACACTCTATAATTTTAGGGGAAGGTAGGGAAATGTGGAAGCCAGGGGGTAATTATTGAGGCCTAACTCCCTCTACCTTGGGAAAGCTCAAAAAAAGTCAAAGGTGGGAACCGAGGATGGCATTGGAAATCCCCCATGCAGACACTGTCATTGGCAGAGAGGTATCAAAGAAGTGGTTTCCTCCTAGGAATCCTGGAGAGCTTCCTTCCTGGTACCCAAACCAACAAAGGTACTGCAAACCAGAGGTATTAGGCTGAGAGACAAAGTGCAGGGACGGATACTGTTCAATACAACAGTTGGCAGCATTGCAGAGCCCAAGGCTTGACATCAACTTTCAGCTTATTTTGTGGACTTTGTTCTCTCATTGGCATCTCTACATTGTTGCTTCACTGTGGGCTACAGGGTGGAATCTTCCAACGTCCCCCTTGTTTGTTATTCATCAGGAGACTTCAGTGTGGCACATTTAAAAAGGTGTCCTTATAGAAACATACTTGAAGTATCCAGGACATTCTTGTCATTCTTAACCTTCCTAAAGATAGGCTACAAGTGGCAAGTACAACTAAGCAGAAACTGACTGACAGTGAAGACAAGCAAACAAAATCCAATGTTGAGACATCATTGACAAACAGATAAAAACTATGACTTAGCTTATTGTGCACTAAGTTAATTAAATGTGTTTGAGCTCATTTGGTTATATACACTTAGCTTACCACAGTCCAAACTTAATCCAGCCCACTTCAAACCTGCTCAGGACACTGACATTCCCCCGTAGTTAGGCCTCTTGGAGAGTCCTTTACCACGTATTGATAGCCTTGAACCTAACCAATACTCAAAATTCAAAGAGTTGTTTCTACTAAATTTGTGAAGCTTTTGCACCACTGTTAGTGGGAGGGGCTGGATATGCATTATGAAATGATTAATACAGCCCAGCTAATTAATACTTCATATATCTATATAGACACTATAAGGAAAATGATGAGAAAGTGGACATATTTCAGATAAGTAATCATTACTTTTAACTCTTCTCCTTGGTGCACTTTAAAAGGTGGGCTTTACCCTCTATGCAGATGTGCACAGATGTACTCTCAGGCACAAGTACCTTATACTTCTCGCCCATGGCCAAAGGCTGCCTTACTGCAGTGCTACCTAGCGATGCCTACCAAAGGCTGGATGGGGCAGGCAGGGCATCTGCTGCTTCCTGAATTGCACAGTCTCATGGCAAATGTAGGAGAGCAGAGCTCCAGAGCAGGATGGAGGGGCTAGAGTGCCCCAAGCCAGTAGGAGTGTGAGGGGGAAACAAGGCAGTTGGTGACAGCTTGGAGCAGCCCCTTCACCAGCCTATGAGGTTAAGCCTGCTTACCCTGCTCAGCAAAGTTCTTTTCACATGTGACAAACTCTGCAAGATTACAAATGAAAACCAGTGGTACTGAATGCAAATGTATTTAGAATATTAGAAAACAAGTTTGTAATACTAGCTCCATGCTTCTCCACTTAAATTTTGTTTTGTTGTTAATTGCTTGTTTTATTTTGTATTGTTTATGTAAGTGTTCCCTTATGTAGCCCTAGCTGGCCTAGAATTCACTATGTAGATCAACCTAACCTAGAACTCAGGAGGTCTGCTGAATTCTCTGAGATGATTAAAAGTGTCCGCCACTACACTCGGCTTCCATATTTAAACTTAAGGTCACAAGTGATGTCTTACAAACTTCCGTAGCACTAAAGTGATGTGGCAGAGCACCATCCATAGAGCGGAGTGGGTGGGACACACCCTCTGTGCCCGTGTCCTCCACACCACAGATCAACCAACCACTGCTGAAATATTTTAATTGTTCCTGTGAGCAGACGTTATCCTTTCCTAAACAATGCAGCATGGTGACTGTTTATATGCCATTTACACGGTAGGAAAGTTATGAGGCATCATATGCAAACACCGTGCCGCTTTCCAGAGGAGACCTGAACATGGCCATATGGTGTCCTAGGGATCCCAGATTCAGTCTCCCATGGACACCAAGGGACAACTCTAGATGAAAATTTGCATTGGCAGCTGAGACTGAGGTCATGCTAATACCACCATAGTTTGTCATTTCATGTTTGAAGGAAATGCTAAATTCTAGTGAGAGGCTCATGAACCTGAAGTTCTTTAGCTTGTTTTGTTCTGTTCTTATGCAGGTTCATAGACCCAGAATCAATAGGTCTCTAAAGGCAGGGTTAGTGGCACTGTCCTAGATCAGCTGTACTGGAAAGGTCATCTGTACTGAGCTGTTTCTCTCTCTGTTCTCTAGCCCTGCATGAATTCCCCAGGGACATCTTCTCCAATGAAGACCGACGGCAAGGAGCGGTGGTCCTTCACGTGCTCTGTGTAAGTAGCCCCTCTCCTGCCTTTGCCTGCAGGGCCTGATGGGCAGAGGTGGGTGGACAGTGGAAATGCCCACAGAGGCTCCATTCCTGCCTACCCACCTGGTAATAGCCCATCTCCAAATGTGCTGTCTCTTAAAGACTGGCTGGCAGACATCTGTCTGTTGACTTTTGTTTTAGTGGCCAAGAGTGAACTCTCGAGTCACATTTTCTCCTGACTAACCTGACCTTGCCTGTGCTGGCACAGTGCCATTTGAGGGAAAGGTGGAGCAATTTTGCAACCAGGTGGACCAGGCATCATAGTGTTTTACTGAGCTTTGCTTTCTTCTATGTAATCTGTCATTATCTGATTATTTTTCTGTTGCCTGTCAGTTTCTCTATGGGAACATAAGCCCATTGAGAACAGAAACTTTGTTTAGTGCCTGGCTTCATTTTCACACTCATTCTTGGCACATAGTAAGGACAGAGTACTTGCTCAATCATCAGATTCAATGGGATGACACCCAGTGCCTAGCCCTTAGTAGGTGATCAACTATAGTATATGCCGTCCTGTGCTTTTATAATTCAGACCATTTTCCTGCATCACCTGGAGAGATTTTTTGGTGTGTGTGTGTGTGTGTGTGTGTGTGTGTGTGTGTAAGTAAAAATAAATCTAGGGAAGTGGCTTCAGAACAAGAAAATTCTAGCCAAAGTCTAAACCAGGAACATTACTGTCTCAAAACATTCTTTCTGCCATCCTTATTTTTATTTGCTGCTATGAAATAAACTACCTAAACTAAGCAAGCGAACCCTGTTCACATCCCTTGTTGTTGGGTTCTCCGTGTCAACCACTCAGAAAGTGCATGAAGAAAATCCCTCATGTGGCTGGCACGAGTTAACCTGGGTGGCTTGGGCTACATGGTACAGCTCCAGAAGGCTTCTTCACACTCAGGTCTGAGGGGACTGAGCTTGCTGGGCTCCTCTAGAGCCATCAGCCAAAGTTCCTTTGTCCTTCATGTGTTCTTTGCAGTGGTGTTGCCTCTGAAAGTTGGGGTTCCACATGGAAGCCTGGGTGAGAATGACTAAGGCAATCGAGGAAGAAGTATTATGATCTTTAGAAGTTGGCCTCAGGAGCCACACTGTATCATTTCTGTTGTATCAGCTGTAGTCACACAGTAAAGCCCACAGTGGTCCAAGAAAGAGGATCTAGCAACTCATTACAATCTATACCAGCAGGATAATCTGTAGGCATATCCCGGGCTCTGGATTCACATCAGGCACAAGTTTGAGACTCTCAAGGCTTTGTTTGGCACATGGTTTCTGACAAGATGGTTCACTTATCTAGACCCTTGAGTCACTTGAGCTCACCCCCTTCTAGGAAAAAGCAATCAATTCTTCAACTCTTTTTCTTCCAAACTCCTACCTAGAGACAAAAAGCATGGCATGTTTTCTTCTAGCAAATCTGTCTCTAAAAACATCAGATAAATAAGAATCCTGGAAAGCTGGCAGTCCTCCTTGCCCTTCCAGGGAGTCCTGTGCACTGAGCAATTAATGTGGATGCCATCTTTGGCACCACAGAGGCTCCACTGTCACAGGGCTGAGGCGTCCCAGGCGCTGAGTAGGATCCAGACTTCCCCAGCAGCTAAGAGAGGCCTGCTGCTTTGACATGTGAGACATGAGATTCCTGGTCTTGGCCCAAACAGCACGTGTCTTCCTCCTCCCACAGTGATGCTGCTAGCTACATGTCAGGGCCTTCCTCTCTACCTCTACAATTCCAGCTGAAGGCCAAGGGTCCTGAATTTCCCTTGCCCTTCACAAGGCCAGTCAGGTCACTCAGAAAGGCCCCTGTTACCTGTATCACTAGTTTCAGGCTGGCATAAAAACAAAGGGGACAACACATGCTATTACAGTAGACACACCCTTATAAGAATAGACATGAGTCCACAGATTAACACTTTGTTCTCCCTAATATCAAATGCTTCTTTCTGCCCCTGTCCTGGGCCCTGTACTTTACAATTTGGGCAAGAAATCCAGAGATCATGGTCAATGCCCATTCTTTCAAGACCCTGCTTTTCAATGCATAGAGTAGAAGAATCATCTATCCACACATTTTGTGGTTGCTTGAATGAGAAATATGCCCCCCTTGGGCTCACCACATCTATGAACACACAGACCCTGCAGTAGGTGGCACAGTTAGGAAGTGGAGCCTCACAGTAATGCATCACTGAAGGTGAGCTTTGAGAGTTCATTCATTCTCTCTGCTTCCTGACTGCAGTTGAAGGTGCAATCTCTCAACTTCCTGCTCTGGACACCTGCTGCCATTATAGATTCTCTTGGAGAAGGCACAAGCCCAAATAAACTATTTCTTTATTAATTTACACCTTCAGTCATGGTCTTTTATCACAACAGAAAAGTAACTAATTTTTCATTTCAAGCTAGCTGCCAAGATCTTCACAGGCTCCTTCCAAGGATTCTAATCTTGGAAGGAGGAAACCCTGATAGATTAACCTTGAACTTGCCACCTGTGTTCAATATGTCCCATATGCCACCTGTGTTCCATATAGCACAGGGCAGAGGCAGGTGGGTAGGATGAAGAGAAGGTCTTTCTATATGTCCTGAGAAATGATCTGTTGATACTGTTGCCATGTCAAGGAGCACCCCTGACCCACTGGAGACTATGCAAATGCACCTCTCAAGGGGAGCCCTTTCCATTATATTTGGTTCACTGAGCCCCATGAGTTGTGTAGGCGTTGCTTGCTCAGTTCAGGGCAGATCCTCTTATCTCCATTTACTTTATCTATTACTCAGGAACTTTACCTATTACTTTGCTTAGGAAACTTTCGGTGAACATCTCAAGATGTAAGAATAATTGCTGTAAGGGCATATGTAAAACATAGGATGTTTTAGGGTTCAGCAGTAACAGAAGAATACACAAGCCAAGACTGTAAGAAGTTAAAGGACTCACACATCTAGGAGCAGGACCTGAGCTAGATGTTTGGTAGCACTTGGCTGTGCCCTTCTGAGTGATGGATGGGCAAGCAATATCTTTACCCTGCAGGAAGTCAGTATGTTGTGAGGAGAATGGCCATAGATGGAACCTGACACGTTCAAAGTGCTAACTATGGTCAGTGCTGTCTGCTAAGAGGGCTCAGCAGAGGCACACTTGGAGGCCAAGGTGCTGGCTAGTCTTGAAGAGTTGACAAGGAATCATTAAAAGAGACCTAGGAAGAGGACTGGGTGTAATTCCAGATACAACAAGAAAATTGTATGGGTTGGGTAATAGGATGTGGGGATTCAGAGCACCTGGGGGAAGTAGAACTGAAGGATATGGGTAGTAGTGAGTACACAGGTGAGATGGTGAGGTCGTTACCATGGTGACTTGGAGGTTGTCCTGGAGGAAGTCTCTGTCCATTCCCCAACCTGTCAGCTCTGTCTCCTTGCTTATGGTTAGGTATCAACAAAGACCGCTCTCCTGAAAGTTGAGAATGTTACAGCAAGGTCACAGAAAAAGGCCCAAGGGCATGTGGGAGAGTTTCTTAGGGGTCCCAGATATAAAGGAGGATATCCTGAGCCTGGTACAAACCCATCTGAAAGTACCAGAGCCTAATGTGCACCAATCCATGTCGGAGAAGTCTTGTCTTCTGCCAGTGGGCAACAGTGGGCATATCCTGCCACCCTTGGCTAGCCTAGGGATAGGGGTGTAGAAAACTGTTATTTTCACGAAGTTAACTAGCCATAATCATGGGTCTTGGGCAGACTAGCATGCACTTTTAGGTCCTCTTGTGAACCCCAATCATGCTCATCACTTGTCCCGAAACCCACTCTACCTATTGCGCTGTACCACAGGTGTTTGCTTTCTACACAGTGACTGTGGTCTTTGGCCCAAGTTGGAACATGTCAGTGGATATAGGTGAAACCAAAGACCACCCCTCCCTCCCCCATCAGAGCAAACTTTTAAATCTTAGCTGTCTGGGCTTGTTTCTATTGTTCTGTCCTGAAAATATTTCCCTTTCGTGTGTGATTTGTGGAACACAAGAAAGCCTTTTTGGCTCAGTTGCTGAACACCACAACTCTAATTTTCCCCTTGGATCTTTTTGGTTTAGAATGCCTAAACCCTGAGACTGCACTTTACAAAGCATTTATTTCTATTTCTTCCAACTGTGTGTGTATACATGCCTCCCCTGCAAATGGGCAAATCCAGCATCTTTACCGTTTTAGTCAACAGTGAATATCCCTAAGAGAGCACATATGTCTTAGAAGCCCTTTGTTATTCCATTCCCCCTAATGCTGAGGTTTTAGAAGTAGGATTTCCTGTGTCTGAAGAAATCTGTGTCCTTTGTGAACTCACTGAGTCTGCACCAAATAGAGGGAGAAGCCTGCGGATTATTTTCTAGGGCTGTGATTGTTTGTGGTTTATAAATATCTGACAAATTTTTGATAATTATCTGGCTTGACATGGGAAACTGAATCTCTGGGATGATCAAGGAAGCCAAGCATTTTTTTTGTCTGCCATGAGAGGGAGAATAGCTGTAAATAATCAATACTAGAGATTCTCAAAATGAACTTGTGAAGCTGCTTCTCTTTAGTGGATTAAACTCCTCTGCATACCGTGTCAACTTCCAAAAGTTCCGCTCATTACTGTCGAGGCTGTTTCCCCCTTTTAATGTAGCTCCTCTTTCCCCACAGATAGTCCCCCTCCGACCCCCCTCTCTCTCCCTCCCTCCCTCCCCCCACCCTCACTCTTGCTCTCTCTTCCCTCTCCTCCTCTCCCATTTGACCCTTCTCCACCCTGTGTGTGTCTGTATAAAGTGTCACACGTGGGAAAGTGATTTTTCCCTTGTTAGGCACCTTTTTGTTGAGTGAGACTGAGAATGAGGTTGCTAACTCATCCAGCATCCCGTACCTGGCAACTGGATTACCCAGGACAAAACCTTGCGATGAGCAGGCTATGGGAGCTACGGTGAATGGGCTGTGGGAACTGCTCAGCAGTAAAGCAATGTGCTGGGTGTGAGCCTGGGGGCTGTAAAACACAAGCAACCAAAAGGACACATCATTGAGAATGATTCTCCTGAGTGTTTTCATTGCCTAAACCTGGACATACTCCGGAAGTTCCATAGAAATCTTGGGGGATGCCCAGAAAGGAATCTTCCTCTACTGAGCTGGTAGGCTGCACATTAGTCAGTGGTTGCATCACTGTAACCTGACACCAGAGAGAAACAATTAGTTGACAGTTTCAGGGGCTTAGTCCATTAGAGCAAGGAAGATAAGAGATGGAATGATGGGTCAGCTTATATCATGGTAGGAGAGAGGGAAGGGCAGAGATAGACAGAAACTGGGGAACTGGGGCCCTTGTATAACTCTGAAAGGCATACCGCCATTGATTCACACTTCCCAAGTAGGCTCCACCTCCCAATGTTTCCACAACCTTCCAAAATAGTGCCACCAGCTGGGAACCAAGTATTCAAAGACATGAACCTAAGGAAGATATTTTATACTTAAATCCTAATTGGAAAACTGCCATGTGCAACCTTTCAGCAAGCCTCTCAAGACAGCAAAAGAGATGTGTAGTCCCTAGAGGGGATGAATCTCTCCCCTTCTGTATCAGCCTATTCCATCCATTAGTGGGCACCTCCTTGTCCTCATTCCAATGCCCAGTGCCCTTTAAGAGGTCATAATAAAGGGCATGGGTTCCAAAGAGAGCAGGCCATCCTGGAAGTCAGTAGAGGATCTTATGCTGGTCCATCAAGCCAAGACTTCTGAAGATGAAGGCCCTCCAGGAAATGGCAGGGAGGACCACTGACCTCACTCCTTTGTCATGTTCACGTGATGCTTCACAGATCTAAGTCCAAGGATGGTGGTCTCTGTGGCACATTCACCTGCTGTCCACATTTTTCTCTCTTTTGTAGATCAAGAACTTAACACTGTACAGATCAGGGAAATCCAACACTGTATGAGTCCATCTCTGTTCTCCCTTATTCCTTCACTAACTTCTAAGTTGAAGAATGGACTGGTTCCAACCTCAGGATTCTACTAGGACCTTACCTTTCCCCCCAAATGGCTGTCAGTAGAAGGAGCCTCCAGGACAGATGTGGGAACACCCACATCACCTCCCTCTGATCTCCCTCTCGTAGCTAGTTTCCTCCGTGTTCAATGTTCTCACTTCAGGTTAGGTGGCATGATTCTCATCTTCCCACACAACCTGTGCTCTTTCTGAAGATGTGTGACTCTGCTCTATTCTGGCTCTGGCTTCCTGATGTGTTCTTCTGACTGCCTGCCCTGAGTGCTCACCACCTCCCAGCATTGTTCACAACCTCTCTAGGCTTCTATGACCCCAGCTCACGTTTTTCTCACCTGGATATAATCACCACCCTACTTAAATTGGCCTCTTAGAAGTCAAGTCACCAGCTCTTAATCAAGAAGCTTCCCCAGAGGCCTGGGGGATGACACGGCAGCAGAAGAGGAAGTTCTGGCCCTACCCCACCCTCAGCTACCTGCCTAACCAAATGCACAGGTAGAGTGAGCTTCATTTTGAAGAAGCTGGAAGTTGGAAGAGCCTCTGAAGGGACTCGTGGCCCCAACAAGAATTGCCTTATTCCTACCTTATATTTCCCCCCTTATTCTTTGGGGGAAAGGAAACAACTTTGCTCTGGAGGGGACTTCCAAATGCATTGCATTCTCAGTTATTTCTGCTGTTTATTTTAGTATCCGAAGGATGGTTTCCCAGAATGTGCTCCTCTTGGGCCAGATTGCTTTTGAGATGGCATCAACCAGTTATCCGGGGGCAGAATAGCTGGGATTCTAGCAGGTGGTAAAGATGGCTCTTTTTCCTTTCCCAGTTCCCCTACCAATTTAAAAGATTTATCAAAGCTCACCTTTGTTCTCAGCCTTGTCTTCCCAAATCTCATGTTGTTGTCCAACAGAACTCTGGTGCAAAGTCTACCTGTGTTCTCTATGGTAGCCACAGGCCATACATGGGTCCTGAATCCGGAATATAGCTCATGTGAGTGAGGAACTGGGTTTTTGTTCATCTGTTTTACTTAGTTTTAGCTAGCATAAATGTGAAAGCCCATATATGGCTAGATGTTACCCTAGACATCCTAGGCATGGATTCTTATGCAGCATCTAGCCTCCCTTCCCATTCTGCTTGACACAATAAGGTTAGATCTCTCCCTAGCAAAGAGGCTCTGTTTTCCTACTTGGTCCTTTCAAGGGAGGGTCCTGAGCTTGTTCATCGCAGGAGGAAGGGTCAAAGGTGGTATCACTTAACCATCAGGCTTATAGAAACCAGGATGTGATGTACTAAAGAGACAGAAACAGGAGGTAAGAAATGTGTGATATCAAATATTTAGTGTTTTGGAACAAGTACCCTATGTCTCCTAGCACACAGTAGGTGTTCTATCTTCAGTCGTTACCCTCTTCTTTACTCATGCACTTTGGAAGGTGGTATGTCCTATGCAGTTTAACCTTTTATAGCGCTTCTCCTGTCATACAACAGGAGCCAGATCTGTTCAGGCAAAGCTACTGTGCCTATATGCGAAAGGATAAGATATCACATCAGATCTCTCCTCATGGACTTTTCTTCCAAACCTAGGCCTCAGAAGCAAGAGCTATTGCCATTTCTAGGCAAAAAGGTTACTTTTAGAAATTGACAAACAGTAATTAAGTGTATATATCTGTGGGGAATTATATAGTTCGGACACATTATGAAATTATCAAAAGCGGGCTAATTAATATAGCTGTTACTTTACACCCTTAAATTCTCTTTGTGTTGAATGCTAAAATGTAACTATTTAGGAGTTGCATGTGTATCTCCGAAGTAAAATGTTTGCTTAGTGTACACAAGACCCTGGGTTCCACCCTCAGTACTACCAAAAGTATAAATAAATAAACCCACTCATTCAGTCTTTTAAAGTTTACATCATTGTTAACCAGACAAAAATTGAAGTAACTACTGCTCTGCAGAAGACCCTAAAGACTCCACCAGAAAAACTTAGAAATCAAATGAATGCGTTCTAAAGTTGCAGCTTACAAAAATCAACCCTGAAAAAAAATGAGAAGCATTTCTACACAGTAGCAACCAGCTAGTCCAAAAGAAATTTAGAGCACAATCCTATCTGTAGGACTAATAAACCACTTAGGAATACATTTCATCAGAGGAAGTTTTGAAACTGAAGAAAACCTGCGTAGTCTGCTCAGAAAGGTTCCAGCCACAACTCGTTCTCTCTAGACAGACGTGTTTAGTTAAGGGATTCTGCCCTGGACAGGAAAAATGATTAAAACAGCGTGTGGAATTTGCTGTTTACTCTTGGAAAAGTGTTGAGCAGGGCCTTAATTTGTCATTGTCAACGCATTGCTAACACTGTCGTCCAGAGAGGATTAGCATAAGGAGGGTAATGTTCCAGAGGCTCCTGCCTTCCCATCCCCTCCTTGCTCTTGAGTCTCGATTCAGCAGGCTCACATCAAGCCACTGGGCCTTTGTCTCCCCAGAGGCTGCAGGGTCCACTCACCAGACTCCCTGCTGACGAAGCTGGTGGTGAACATTGTTCTCTCAATGAAGTTTCAGTTCCAGCCTTTCCACTTAACAGTTGGGGATCATGGACAAACTGGTTTTGGCTTTGCAGACCCTCAGTCTCCTTGTCTGTCACTGGAGACAGATGTGACACTCACCTCCTTAGGCTGCGTTGGAGGGTACCTGCAAATGTGTGTGACACTCTTGGCAGAGTCTGACACTGGCTAGAACACGCCCCCTTCCTGTGTCTTCTAAATACTGCTGGAATCTCCCAATCACTAATCCCCACCACGCACCCCTGCAACTCTGAGCTTTTTCTGGTACCTAAATTCCAATCTTCTGGAATTCAGGACAGCTTCTAAGTAAGTTCCAGAAAATCAGCAGCCTGGAAGCAGCCCTTTGAAGAGGGCTTTGGTAGTAGATGAACACTTCAACTCTGCCGTGCCTCGACTGGACTACACATGTTGCGTTTCTACCTTGTCTCTCCTGTGACCTGGCAGAATAAACTCTTGCCACCTCAGTATCCCAATATCAGCCTTTAGCATCAGGCTTTCCCCAGACCAGCTTCCCAGCTCTCCAGCTCCCATTTCCTGAGAACCCCACTTCTTTACTTCCCATCCCCCATACCCACCCCTATCCCCACCATTCTGTACAATATGTTGGAATTTTAGTATCCAGTCCTGCTTTTGAGGCTCCAGCCCACTATTTTTATGCAAATTGCCACCAGATTATAAGAAATACAGAAATGGACAGTCCCACAACATGCCACCGGGGTTCCCCCTTTAGCTTCTAAGTGTCATTAGTAAAATAATTGAGAATGGACTCAAAAGGAAGCTAGGGGACAGTTTTATTCAAGTCCGAGAGAGAGAGACAACAGTGCAGGCTAAGTGGAAATCCCAGCAGCCTCCAGAAGAGACAGAGACAAAGCCATGCCTTTTAAGTCAGCTGTGGGACAGAAATGGAGGCATCTCTTTATAGGAGAATGCCTCCAGAATGGAAGTGGGCTAGTGGCTGAGGAAGGTGCCCCAAAGCCAAAGCCTCTGGATTCCAGTGCATGGCCTTTCAGGGCTTTGGGGGTGTGTGTTTTGTTTTGTGTTTTTTTAATCTAACCTCTCCCATTGCTTCTTTTCTGATGCAAGAGTATAGGGAAGGCTTCCAATTCCCTCTGCAAAGTGGCTTCTTTCGTATATTAATCTTGATACAGCTTTTTCCTGGCCCCACTCCCATCACAGGAGAAAAGTGTCTGCTGTAAATTGATCTCTCTCTGTCTCCCTCTGTCTCTCTCTCTGTCTCTCTCTCTGTCTCCCTCTCTCTGTCTGTCTCTTTGTCTCTGTCTGTCTCTGTCTGTCTCTGTCCCTCCCCCCCCCCTCTCTCTCTCTTTCTCTCTCTCTGCTTCAGCTCAAGTTCTGACCCCCCCAAAGGCAACAGAGGAAAAAGCACTTAAAGAAGTGAACTTTGAGGGAGGCATAGTTTTAAACTTCACTTTTTGAGAGCCCAGGGGGAGGCAGGAGAGAGAAAATAAATGTCTGTTAGTTCATTCTTCTGCAGTAAGATGCTTGCACAATGTTTAGATGCCAAACGTTTACAAAGAAAGAGCAGACACCTGTAGCATGGTCTCAGCTGCCCTTCATTTCTCTGTCTACTGTGTTGCTTGGTTTACCTGTTTCCCACAGAAATGTTTGTTTCTTATTTACTATTGTTTAATAAATAAACTTGATCTCTGTCCACCTACGATGCTATAGCAAGTCCTGACAGACGACATACAATTGTTCTCTGTTGACTCCAGGGCATAGAAGTCCTTTTTCTCACAGAAAAATATGAACACAAATGCCACACCAACAGCGGAGAACTGCCTTCTGTACTTCTCACATTTCATCATTTAAAGAATTAGCCTTTAGCAGGTATTCAAAAAAATCACTGAATAGAATAATCAAATTATGAGAAAACGCCCATGTGTTTGCAATGCTGTGCTCCATAGGTCTTGTCTGTTGACAGTGGATTCTTGTCTCTTCCGCTCTTTGAAACCCTCAGTACAAGACCCATGTTTATAAGCCTTGAGACTTTAAAACATGCTATCCAATGGGAGCTGTGGTTTTGTCCTGTCTTTTCTTTACCCACCCTAGTGCCCTGGTGTGAAACAAGTAATGGCTTCTTGTGTGACTTTAAAAAAAAAAATCTGACCACAAAGAAAGGAATTTTCTGTACCCCCAGGAACCCAAAGGAGAATGTATTTCAACATTTATTTTTTCAGGCATAATTTCTTCTTCCGGATTTGCAGGGAAGAGGGGCTCCTGCAGCCAAGAGCCCTGAGGTGAGGAATCCAGGGCAGGCATTACCTTAGGGATGGATGGTCCCAGGAAGTCTGTCCTACCAGGAGAAGGCATAGAGTGGTGACAGCCAAGAAAGAGGGTACAGTGAAGGCAGGTATTCCTGAGCAGACCAGCTGGAGGGCCGATCTGTTGTGAAGCTGGCATGACAAGCGTTGAAGGGCACCAATCTCACTTGTCCCAAACTGGGCATGAAGAGAATGGAGCGCTGATGTCCATTGCCACCCACTGACTGAAGCCGCCTTACTTCCTTGCATTCCCATTGGCCCCCACAGCTACAGTAGATAGGCAGGCTCCAAAACCCTCAGGCAAATGGACATTTAGTATTGTGTTAGGATGTTTAGAAACATGACTGTGTGGGAATGGTGATGGCTGAAGATATAAAACCTGCTACAACGTATTCCAGATCTAACAGGGATGTCCAAACAGGAGTAGACCCAGAGCTGACCCACACTCTGAATTCAACCCAGAGAACTGAGGCAGGGGAAATCCTCCAGATGTTCCTGTCACCATATCTCATAAGGATAAAGTCAGGGAATACTCAGAAGTAAGTGGTATGCCCTGGAATCCCTTGGGGGCAATTGTTTGGGCAGATTCTCACTTTCCACACTGTCTTAGGGGTAGAGAAGGAGGAAAAGATGGCACATCTTTCATCAGATGAGCAGTGGGGGGTCTGCAGCACCCTAGTTCTAACACAGACATGCAGGCACAGACAGAAGAGCTGTCAACACTCTCTTCAGGTGTGTGATGTGATGTCTTGCTGGCCATACCCTCCCAGACAGCTCCTCTTCCATTCAGCCCACACATTTCCTCTTCTAATCCATGAGCTGTGAATAGTAAGGATCTCGCCTCATTCTAAAACATCTGTTCCCTTCAGTGTACTTC
The DNA here is from genome assembly GCF_963924665.1 of Micromys minutus. NCBI lineage: Eukaryota > Metazoa > Chordata > Mammalia > Rodentia > Muridae > Micromys > Micromys minutus. The sequence goes on from NC_137952.1 coordinate 50,448,162, forward strand.
CTCCAGCCCTGTGTCTTACTTTGTGACTCAGAAAATAGCAGTTCTTTTTCTACCATCATACACAGTATTAGTGTGAGGGTCAGGAATGCTGTGCTGGGATTCCTGCCTGACCTTTAACACTGTAGATGGCTGTTTCACATTCCTGGGGCTCTCTTGTATTGGGAATGTCCTTTAGTCTGTTCAGCTTCTTTTCTTGAGGAATCAGGAACCATATTCAAAAAAGCTGGGAGTGGTGGTTGGGGACGGACATTGAAAATAACTGTCAACTGCCAGTTCTTCGACTGCCATGGGATGGGACCCAAGATAGGGCTCACTTGTCTATTGTCATGATCAGCAGCCATACACTGGACTAGGGACTGTACCCTTAGTTGGAGAGACTTATTTCCCAAGGTTCCCTTGACCACTTCTGAAGCCATTTACAGATAGAGCCCTTGATAGCATGTTCTTTATTCCACTAGAAGTCGCCAAGCATAAATACTAATTAGGTCCGAAGGTGGCCCTCACTGTCAGGCAGATCCTTTCTTCTCCTGACTTATCCTTAGAATATGGACAGGCTGATTCCCCACTGCTTCCCCTGTGACTCCAAAGGTAATCATGGGCTCCATCTTGTCAGCTACTCCATTAGCATTCTGATTGCTGTTGTTTTATGCACAAAGGTGGAAGCCTGCAGATTTCCCTCCCTTCTAGAGCTTGTTAGAACTGCCTTTCCTTGCTGTGACCGTGGGGATTAGGCAGAGGTATATTTTTGGCAGTTAGCATAATGCTTCTCAGCATCCAAAGCTGTAACAGAATTGGCCATTTTGGCTGCTGCTGAGTCTTCCCATCCTCTTCTGGACCAGGGCCAAGTTTATTTGATTCCATCACCTTGGTTTTACAGTCTTCTTGGGGGAAGACAACTTACTGTCCAGTAAAAGGGAGGTCATGGAGGATAATTTTAAGCTTGTGCTTAGAAGAATGTGCATGTCACATATACACACGTGCACATGTATGGCCCTATAACCTTTTGGTAAAATACAGACAATATCAGTGTATGAAAAATAGCTCTATACATGCATGTATGTGTGTGTGTGTGTGTGTGTGTGTGTGTTTGTGTGTGTGTGTAATGAAGCTGTAAGGTTTAAAAGACACCAAAGCTTTTATCCTCCCTACAGAACTTTATGCTCTAGCCTTGCCGTCTAAGCATTGGGTCACTTGGGCTGGAAACATATAAGTCAGGATTGATTTCCTTCCTGTCTTCCCACAAAACAGTAAGTTCTATGTATCAATCCCATCTCTTTCTCGGTTTCTATTGGCCTGGCCCATGTTCAGGCCACTGCCACCCCTTCTAGGCCACAGTGAGAATGAATAGTTCTTACCCTCTTGTCCATATTTTGCAAAGCAATCCAGTGCACTTGAAAAGCATTCTGAAATCAGAACTATGTGGCCTGGTCTGGCCCAGGTCTCCAACTTCATTTATAGTTCCTTCACTTTCCACTTATTCCTGAATTGCTCCCCCTTTGTCCTACCTTAGACAGACACCTGGGCAACTTCCATCTCTTTGATTCCCCTTTAACTCTGAGGCCTACCTTGTGCACTTTGTGACACATGACCCAATTCTTGCTTTCATGAGAACCCTCAACAGACAAACACGTTTTCCTACTCTTTGCCCTATTGGCAAAGGAATCCAATTTTTTTTTCTATGCTAAAAATGGCAAAACAACAGCAAAAGAAAATTCTCTGTGTCCCTTCCTATAGTAAACAGACAAGTTGATCTGGGAAAAAAATCTGTTCAAACCAGAAAAGGCCCAGCATGATCAAAGACATGATGGGCTATGGCACTTCTCATGAGATATGCTGGCCCTCACCACACAGAGTGCCAGAAGGGAAGTTGAAAGCTGTTCTGTGAATATGTTCCTATAGGCTTGGCTTAGAGATTGTGTTGGCATTGAGACACACTGTGAAAGGAAGAAGGTGTCCTGAACTGTAAACCATTGTTTTCCACCTGATCTGTCGATTAACATGAAACAACAAAATTATATCTGCTGGGCATCTAGGGAAGAATCAGTCTCTGTCTCTCCGTATCTCTCAGTCTCTCTCTGTCTCTGTGTTTGTGTCTGTATCTCTCTGGTGCTGGAGTCAAATTTAAAACCTCATGCATATTAAGAAAACATTCTTACACTGAGCTATATATCCATGCTGCTTGAAATGTCTTTAAATCAACTGAGTGTCCTTTCAAAGGGTCTCTTTCTCTTGTCTTTGAGGTATAGTTCTGATTGTAATCCCATTCACTAGAAGAGAAAGAACATGGTTGTGAGGTTATTGGTTGTGTTGGTTTCCGTGATACCTCATGGTGATGTGTGTTACTGTCCAAAATCTCCCACTGGCCAGTTCCATGACTATGATCAAGACTCCTGCCCTTTAGGATCTTGGTTTCTCTATCTGCGACATAAAGAAAATATACCTAAGGCCTAATCAAACTTTTGATGGTTTATGTAGTAGAAAAAGAAAGGTTCTGGTCACCTGAGCATCCCATCATTAGACAACTAGGACCTGGTAGGATTCATCAGAGCACAGCTTTTAAGAGGCTGGAGTCCTAAGAACACAGCAAGGGACTTCATATTGCCCAACTCAAACTCTCCAGGCACCATCAAGGATCTCAGTACTCGGCACAGCCAGCACCCCCAGAGGAAGGCCCTATGCCTTTTTGTTCTGAGTAGATGAACACATTCCCAAGGCCCTGACTTGACATGACCCGTAAAAGCAGAGCAAAGGTTCTTAGCTGTACTGTGAAATGAGCAGGACTTTTGTCATATGTAAGAACCACTGCCAAAAATTAACAATAATCTTGAAAGCAAGGAGCAAAATGCTGGCCAGTGAGTCACTCTCCTTACCTGTGACCTTACAGATTCGCAAACTGTAGTTCCAGTTCCATCGTCTCCATACTGGTGTAGAGGCATCAGGATAGGAGGTAAACAGGGAGAGCTATGTGTTAATGTCCCTCTATGAACTCTACATAAACCATGTGTTTTCTGCTCCACTTAAGAGCCACAGAGGACCTAACAATGCATCAGAAGGCTTCCTAAAGTTTCCAGAGTAAACAAACAAGCAAATAATTAGAAATTTATCTCTCCTGTGAGAAATTTAAAATGGAGGGTAGAACAAAAATAAACATGGCTAATGGAATTATATGTGTCAATAGCTCAAGTGCAATCAAGTAAAGAAATATCAAATGGAATCATTATAAGTAAGTAGGGCAGAATACAGACCAAAATAAATAGACTTATGACACAATCCTCTCCATCAACAAGTCTTGCCTTTCCCAGTTAGAAGATGGAAATGTTATCAATAGGATGTTTCAGATCTCTAAGCAATGGCATGGGTACCTGTTGTCCCATCCTGTTGCTTATGACATCCCCTATTTTTCAGAAAGATAATTGAGGCTCAGGTGGGTCAAATCAGTTCTTTCCTGTTGTGAAGACATGATTTGGTCCTTATAACTACAGAGATGGAAACTAAAGCACGGAGAAAATGAGCAGGATCAGGTAGACCAGATGCCTTTCTTGGCTCACTCACATTCCAAGGAAGAGAACTGCCAGCCTGAATCCTAGTTACCTATCAGGCTTTGGCTCTGCATAAAGCCTTGACTCTTATCTGAGTAGGTAGAATACTTGAAAGACCAAGAGCCCAGGGTGATAGTGTCTATAGGGCTCAGCTAATTATTTGTATCTTGTCTGAGGTTCCGGAAGCCTTTGGATAGCACTTGTGATAATTACAGAATCCCCACATATATTGATGAGCAACTGCTACATAAATAGCACAACTTGGTATTTATGAGTGCCAGTTTTCTGCAAATATAGAACGTTGGCAGTTACTCCAGGCAATGTGTCCAAACTTGAGAGCTAGCATTTGTCTTCTTCCAGCTTTTCCAAAGGAAGCATGAGGCCACTTACACCTATGACCAGACCCATTGTCTCATGGGGTACTATTACATGAAGCAATTTTCTGTCTGAAACTGGGAGCAGCAATCTTCAATGTCATTGGAATATAGAGACTCTTCTGACATCCAAAAAAAAAGGTGTTTTAATTATTCTCAGCATCTGTATACCAACTTCTAACTCACTCCAAATAAGCTGAAGTGTCCCAGAAAGTTTATAGGTTACAGGAGAAGCCAAAGTTCCATTCTCAGTTTTAATCAACACTTCCCAAAGTATTTTCTTGGGATGCTAGCAAAATAAAGACACATAGGTATTATACATAAAATAATGATTCCTTAAAAATATTGATAGATAAAATAAAAAAGTCAGTATCAAGTATTGACAAGAATCTTATCTGTTGGTAGTATAATATAAATAGGTCACTCTGAAAAATCATTTAGCAGTGTGAACATAACTTGTTCATACTTTATGACACTGAAGCTCTATTTCTGTACATCAATAGTAGTCTGCATATAGGCACACTGAAAATATTAAAGTAATCAAGGTAGTAATGTTCATAGTAGCCAGACATTGAACACTACAAAAATAATAAAAATTATAAGCCATATTATGTCCACATAAACTCTATACATAAATCAATAACATAAAAGAGAGTTGAATCCCACACAGTACTATGGCAGGAACAGAAGAATCCAGACTATGTGATTCAGCTATAGTAACACATACAAACAGGCAGAACTTAGAGCGGTGACAGAAGGCAGCACAGTTGCCACTGTTCTGTAACTACGATAGCCAAGACAACTTGCAAAGTAGAAAGGCTTGTCTCGGCTCATAGTTTTGGAGGTTTCATTATGAGATTAATTGGCCCATGGAAGACAACACACCCTGGTTGAGGCATTGCTGTACCTAATGTTCAGGATGCACCAGGACACCACAGCTTCCTTTGAAAATACTCCCTCAGTGGTTAGAAGATAGGTTACTAGGTCTATCTCCCAAAGTCTCTACCATCCCTCTCGTAGCACGAAGCTGGGGACCAAACCTTTAACTTGGGGGCTTTGGGAGATATCCCGGAGCTAAACAGAGCATCTGAGAAGATGGTAGGCCTCAGGTGTTGGTAACTGATATAGGGTCCTTGCCGTGTTCTGCTACTTTGGTTGCTAATTGCATAAGAGTATTCATAGAATACTAGTATGGATTCATTCACACTGTCAATTTGAAAAATGATCGATATGCCCATTCTACTTATAAAGGAAACATGAAATCAGCCCAACACATTTCTGACATCATGGTAGACAGCCTTGGGTAAATGACCATGACATATCCAGCTGGGCAGGTACATGGTGGAGCTTCTGGACCATGTGCTGTGATTCCACAGCACACCTATGTACATGATGATAGCTGACACACATTAGTCCTGAAAGCAGAGCTGGTCCCATGGACATGTCTGCTCTTAGCCCCTGATCCATTACACATTGACCACCAAAAGCTCGGGGACCTGATGGTTTCCTGGAGAGGCATAGAGTGAAGTGTTTAACAGAGATGCACCTAGACCAGGGTGCATCTTGTCTCTAAAGGATGTGGCCCTTAGGCAGGAAGGAACTCAGCAAGCAGCGCTCCCATGAGGATGCTTCCTAGCACAACCTGAGCCCCCCCCCCATAGCTAAGGGAAGCCCTCAGCATATACAGTGAGCTGCCTGATCACCCATATTCAAATCAAATGAGTCCTCCCATCTGCCCTCAATTGCATACAGTTCATTCTATAAGGTTCTCCGACAGCCAGTAACACAAATGCCCTCATATACAACCTGAATTCCAGCCTGTGAGGGGTAGAGCCAGTGCCATGGTAAGGAATGCATATGCTGTGTGTTCTGTGTGGTTGTGCTAATACTGTACAAGGGCTGGACAAGGCCCATGTCCCGACTTTCCATTCTGCACTTTAATCACAATGAATAAATGGACAGGTTTGCCTTTGATGCACTTCAATTTCAAAATTATTCTCAGCAATTGGAAAGAAACTTGAGGGGAGGGGGAGACACAACACATGACTAGCATTTTCTCCCTTAACTGGGCAGTGCTCTGAGATTTGTCACAGCCACCAATGACAAGCATTAAGGAAAGAAAAAAAAAAAAACCATGCATTGTAATAATATGTCACTTTAAACTGATTTACAATATATAGGCCTTGAAGCCATTTTAAAACTAATGCTGCCCCCTACTCCTTCCTGCTTCTTGTGAGAAAACCTTCCAAAACTATCCTCATTAGGAACTGCAGAGGCAGGTGAAGCCTTGGAAGGCAGCTCATTTAAAAACCTCGCGCACACACAGCTCATATGTTCTTCTGATTTAAAAGCAGCTTTTTGCTCTATACTTCCTTTATAGGGAAAACATTTTGCCCAGACCTTTTAGGCTAAAACCTATGATGGAATCCTTTTATACAGCACAGGGCAGCCAGCGTGAAGGACTTTGCAATAATAACGGTGCTCAGCTGCCCCAACCTCCCACCTCCAGAGCACATGCTAGAGCTTCTTTACAGCCTCGGGGTCCCTAGCTCACTCTTTTCCTCTGCAAAATGGGTCTTCTGCCCCAGCTGTACTGGCAATTCTCCCTCTCCTTTTTTTCTCCTTTCTTTCGCCTTTTTATGGTGAAGTTGAAACTTTAAGACATTTTTAAAATTGTGAGTGGTCATGTTTGTGTGTGCATGGGCACACAGTATCTGTCTGTGCACATTTGAGTACAAGTGTGCACTGCATCCAGAAGAAAAGGCTGGAGACTCTGGAGCTGTGTGTGCTGACAGGCAAACCTGAGTCTTCTCAAAAATGGAGGGGTCTCTCCTCAATAGCAGTACTTCCTCCCAGGCCCATGCCAGTGGTCGAATTCATTTATTCATGTGTAACAAGAATAGATGTGGATGCCCTCATCTCCCTTCCCAGTCCCTCTAGACAGAACCAAAGACCCCAAGCACCTTGGATTTAGGAAGGCTCTTAGTAAATAAACACAGAGAGACTGCATTTGTTATTTCCTGAGGAAAGTCAAATTTTTTTTTTAAAAATGACCTGAGTTTGTTGGGGGAACAGTTGTTTTTGTTTTTCAGTTTGAGAAGAGACCAGATATGCTTCCCACCTGTGACATTGGGAGGCTATGGCTGCTCTGAGTCCTTTCATACTCTCTTAGTTTAAGAATGGCTAAGATCAAAAATTCAGATGACAGCAGATGCTGGTGAGGATGCAGAGAAAGAGGAACACTCCTCCACTGTTGGTGGGGTTGTAAACTGGTACAACCACTTTGGAAATCTCTCTGGTGATTCCTCAGAAAATTGAACATAGTACTACCTGAAGACCCAGCTATTCCTCTTCTGGGCATATACCCCAGATACGCTCCAACATACAACAAAGACACATGCACCACAATGTTCATAGCAGCCCTATTTATAATAGCCAGAAGCTGGAAAGAACCCAGATGTCCTTCAGTAGATGAATGGATACAAAAATTGTGGTATATTTACACAATGGAGTACTACTCAGCTATTAGAAACAATGACTTTATGAAATTCCTAAGAAAATGGATGCATCTAGAGAATATATCATCCTGAGTGAGAAAACCCAGTCACAAAAGAACAGACATAATATGCAGTCACTGATAATTGGATACTAATCCCAGAAAGCTCTGAACACCCCAGAAACAACTCAGACTATATGAAGCTCAAGAAAAAGAAAGAAAGAAAATGATAAACCATTATGCTTAATCTTTACACACCAAGAAAACTTTGACTAATTCCAGGTTACATCTTGTTTTACATGTACTTCATGCTCATTGTAACTAGTAAGATCTTAATGCACACTATCAAACCTTTAAAAAAAAACCAAGTACTGACAAAAATGCATTTGTATACTTTTATGCAAAAATGCTTAAAATCTGTACATTTATCTGTGTTTTTTAAAATAAAGATGTTCAATTTAAAAAAACATTTTATACTTACAATCCTAAAACAAAAGAACTTCTAATAAATAACTATTAAAAGCAAAAAAAAAAAGAAATGTAAATATATAAACTATCCAATTAAAAAGAGGTAAAAGAAAAAAGATTGGTGTCCTCAGCATGCCCTGTGGTGTATCCACCATAGGCTCCTGGGCTTGCCTGAGTGTTCAAGCAAGAGTAGAAAGGAAGAAGACACCGTCCTATTATTGCCTCCCAACAGCCTACATCCTCATAGAGATCCCAACACATAGCAACCGCATATGAGAATCCAAGAGACCATTCCCAGAAGCATCTGCCAATCAGTGATAGGAATATTCATGCTGCCACCTGCAGCCAAGTAGAAAGAAGCATGGAAAACTGTGGAGAGATGAGAATCAGGCAGTTTCCAAACACAGTGCTGAAAAAAAGAAATATATCTCAGGTGTGTAACATTGAAACCAAAGTGAAAATTGCCCCCATCTATTCAGAAATCTGAGGGATGTGAAGTCTGGAGACTGTGCTTCTAAGTGTTTATTAGACGCTGAAAATACATAGTTCTCTTTATTACCAATTTCACTTCCTGTGTTATTCAAGGACAATCATGATCCAAAAATACAAGACGAAAGCATTAATGATTTGCTGCACAAACAAGTTACGAGGTATAAATATCAGGGTGTGTTGCAGCATGGGAAAAATCTGAAGCCACCCCACGGCATCATGCTAGGGCCATGAATCAACTAGGTAGTGTACCCATGTTGTATGTGTCCTTACTCATTAGAGTCTCAGCCTTCTGGATTAGCAGATAGACTACCTTGTTACCTCAGCATTTCTGTTCAAGAGTCTCCATTTTAATGACACTAAAGTACAAGAGGCATGAAGCCAATGATTTGGAATTGCCATTCTTTAAGTAAAAACGGCCATGTTCTTGGCTCAACAGTAAACCACAGAGGAATGATTGTGACCGGGATTGACAGGCGGTGAATGAATTCAGCTGTTGAGACCAGTCTATTGAATACACTGCTAGAACACAGTGGCCAGCCAGTGACAGAATTGTCATTATAAAACGATGGGTTGTGGCTGTTTTAATTTAGGGACTATCTTCTTTGGGTTACATTTACAGTGTAAAGACAGTGTAGGTGGAGCCTACAGAGAAGTGTGACAGATCCAACTATGAGAGAGATGTTCCCAGTATATGAGAGGAATTAAACAAAGAATTGGACTTTTATTTATTCAGAAACAGACAAATGAGGTTCAACAGAAGATAGAATATCTTTAAAGGAGTTTGATGGTAGTCAGGAAAGAGTTAGCATAGTAGGGCTTGGTTAGGGTGGGTTAAGTATCATTGGGTCACTTCCCTTGACAAAGAGTCAGAAGAAGGAACAGAAGCTCCAAAAATTTAGAGATTTTTATCCCCTAGACTGATCCTGAAAGTTCTGAAGTACTGAACTGGTTTTTGTTTCTTTTCATTTGTGTTTGTATGTTTGTGTGTAGAGCTTTATCTCAGCCATGTGAACCAAGTCAATAATTGCCTGGAATTTGATAGTCATTAGCATACTTAATAAGACTATGTGTGGTCCTTTTTAAATAAGCTAAACTTGTCTACTTGATTGACAGCCTTTATGGGTCTTAAGGAGTGCTGGGTCCCGTCCCCCCCACCCCCCCCCCCCCGCACTGAACCAGATCAGGATAAGAAGTCTGAAGCTGGCTGATATAAATCTGTTTGTAACACTAATTACTTTACTATTGAGTTATAATTTCTGATGAGCATTTCAGGTCATATAGGTGACCAAAAATTAACCTCTTTAGGTCATCTGGTGAACTTTAGGAATTAATTTGGGGGCCCTTGGCTCTTTTAGGGTTTGGAGGGTTTTGTTTTGTTTGTTTATTTTGTTTTATCCTAACCACTTACATCACCTGCAGGGATGGCCAAGGCTTTTGTTGACATTGCTGTTGCATTTTAAGCTCTAAGAACCTCTCCTCTACAAAGACCCTACTCTTTGGAGGATGCACACTTGTTAGACACTAATTTCTGGGATCTCTATGTCCTCTCTGGTCAAAAGACAAATCATTTACCAGAGTCATACGGTCTTTTACATGTGTTCCAGTTGCCCATAGTAACCTGGCTGGCCTGTGTCAGTGGACAACATATTGGCTATCCTCTTAGCCCTTTACTCTCCCTGACTCTGGCCTCCAAGTGTGGCTGTAAAACACCCAAAGGGTCAGGTATACCAGTTGGAAGGAATAAAGAGTGATTCAAAATTTATCTGTTCAAGAACATTTAGATAAAGTTTGATAAAATAAATAAATTGAAATTCTGTTAAGACTCAATTCTCTATGAACTTTAAATGCTGACAACTTTACAGAAGACAAGTAATATCTTGATAAAATACAAAATCTTATCTTTTCAACCCATCCTTCCCTGTACCTGCTATCAAAAGCAGATCAAGGACTTGATGTTTCAATGAAAACCCAGAAATCTATACTTGAAATATAAAAACAAACAGTGTCTTAAATATCTAGCAACAACAAAATATTGTTAACATTCCTAAAGATATTTTTTAAAACAAACTGAAAATATTAACTAATTTATTAGTTTTTTTATCTTGTAAATTAAAAGGGACTTGGACTGAGCTTGCAGACATACTTATTTTTTTTAAAGCCACCTCAAATCTAACTCTTTTAGAGAGGGAACTTTATCATGTAAATATACTAAATAACACACACACATACACACACACACTCACATGTGAACGATCATAGAGAAGCATATATATGATAAACCAAGATGAAGTAGGGTTCAAAATTTATGAAAGATTTAAATGAATTAAGACAACCTGTTTATATTTTCACATTAAATCTAAAACCTTCTCCTATTGTTGTACTAACTGGATTTCATTGCTGCTTAGATTTTCAAAATGGTTTTTCTTTAGACCCAACCATTTTGACCATTAACTCCTAGATATCTGTGCTCAAGCTAGTTATGATGCTTAGGATAGAAATCTCAAATAACCTCTCATCTTTAAAGCAAAGGCAGAAAAAAAAATAAGACTGAGCAGTAAAAATCTCACATTGTAGACCCGCTGTACTGGCTGGTTTTGGGTCAACTTGACACACGCTGGAGTTATCACAGAGAAATGAGCCTCAGTTGAGGAAATGCCTCTATGAGATGCAGTGTAAGGCATTTTCTCAACTAGTGATGAATGGGTGAGGACCCAGCCCATTTTCGGTGGTGCCATACCTAAGCTGGTAGACCTGGGTTATATAAGAAAGCAGGCTGAGCAAGCCAGGAGAAGCAAGCTAGTAAGTGACATTCCTCCATGGCCTCTGCATCAGCTCCTGCTTCCTGACCTGCTTGAGTCCCAGTCCTGACTTCCTTTGATGATGAACAGCAATGTGGAAGTGTAAGCTGAATAAACCCTTTCCTCCCCAACTTGCTTGTTGGTCATGATGTTTGTGCAGGAATAGAAACCCTGACTAAGACACCCACGCATAAATTACATGAAAAAATGTATGAAACCATAAACATAAATAGATGGACCATCAGACAAAAAGACACATAAAGATTTGCATGAAAACAACCAGGGACACTGTAACAAGAAACTTTAAAAACATGTAACATGATTACATATAATTGGAATATACTGCAAAAGACAATTTACATCTCAGTGACAGAGTTTGAACTAAGTGTTGAGTAGGGGACAATCAATAAGACTTTCTTTGTAGACACTGGTTAAGAAAGAAATGATGAGGCAAAGGTTGAGAATTGGGACCCATTCATATTGCTCAGAGAGAAGTGATGTCACTTTAAGGAACACACAACCTTCTCTGGGTCTAAAGATAAAATTTACACTAATTCTTCAGGACTCGTTTAAATATTGAGCCTTAAGAGATAGATGGTGCCTATTCCATGTTGTGATAGACCCAATTACTAGTTCCTAATGAGTTATCCTTTTGGAAGAGGGGGATCTAAAGTGTCCACAGAGAGTCAGGGTACAACTTTCCAAAAGAGAACATCCCACCTTTTTGAAAGAACCACCTGACACCGCATCCTCAAGGGACTCAAGATGTGACTTTTAGAGGGTATAAATCATTTTTAGAAAGGACCTCATGGCACTAGGACAAGAACATCAGGTTTTGAAAGGGAAATATACAATTTGATGTTACAGGGAAGCTCTTGGCTGAATGAAATTAGTCTTTGAAGCACTAGCCTAAAAAGAAGGAATATACCCAGCTGCTGTGAAGAGAGGGAGGGAGGGAAAATGGGAGGGAGGGAGGAGGAGGAGGAAGATAATGATGCTGTTTGCTGTAGGTTGGGAATAAGGCCTGAGCTGAGAAAAACTAAACAGCCCTTTCTCCCTTGTGGCTAAACCATGTAACTACCCAGTAGAAGATATTCAGATCCTGACAAAGTATTGCCTTGGCCAGAGATTCTTGGTTGCCAGAGAATGAGAAGCCTTCCACTGAAAAGTCTGTTTAAAAAGTGAGTCTCTTGTCCCTGAGAGGTGTAAAAGTTTAGGTAAGAACATGGAAAGATCTCAGGATCTCATAGAAGAGGGCTCTGGTTCTTTCAACTTATACTGGAGAAGTGAGACCTAAGGACAGTGATTCCCCATTAGGGATTCTGAACTAATAAGAATCCAGACCTAGGTAAGGGCAACAGTACATGTTTATCTGTTTGGTTGGTTGGTTTAGTTGGTTGTTTGGTTGTTTGGTTAGCTTGTTGGTTGGTTGGGTTGGGTTGGTTGGTTGGTTGGTTGGTTGGTTGGTTTGGTATGTTTGGTGGTTGGTTGGTTGGTTGGTTGGTTGGTTGGTTGGTTTGGTGTGTTGGATGGTTGGTTTGGTTGGTTGATGTGCTTCTTTTGTTTTTTTTTTTTTTTTTTTTTTTTTCTGATATTCCTTATGACTACAAAATGAGCCTGAAAATTTTGGTAAGATCTGAGTTTAGGACCTCATAGTCACCCTAGGAGGAGGGCTGCCTCCCAAAATGAGAGTGAGAGAAGTATCAGAGTAAATAGATGTCAGTCACACCTTTGTTGCTATAATTGTGTTGAGAGTTCATCCCAGACTCAGGCTATGTCTGAAGAAAACAAATGAAATGTACCCAAGAGATGGCTATTGACTGAATTGGATCAATCAGTTAATCACTATAACAGAATACCTGACAAACTACTTATGAGACAAAGAGGCTCTCAGGTGAAGAAGTTCTCAGATTCCAGTCCACAACTAGCTGGCCTTGGGATTGGGTAGAATGGCTCACATGCTGGGGAAGGGTATTCACATCATGAGCCAAGAAGCAGAACAAGGCAGAGGTCCCCTGAGCACAGCCTCCAATGACCTACTAGCTTCCACAAAGTCTCTCTTTTTGAAATCCATGGCATATCTTGCTACCATTCTCCTGTGGACCAGGTCTTTACATAGAGACCATTAAGGAATGCTATCTATACTCCAACTATAGCAGAAACAGGATGTAGTGCATAAGAGTCCTTCATAATTAGCCTGGGGAGGAGGAAGAAGAACAGATTATCCTTGGACTACCAACCTTTGACAGGAGTTGGACATTATGTAAGGTTGAACAGGTTCAGTCTGACTGTCATCTGCAGCAGGGTAAACAATGAGAATTACTGATATCTCACAGGTTCAGTTTTCCTCGTCTACAGAAAAGACAATAGAACCTACTGTAATCCTAAAGAGATTGAGGAAAGGTTTGTATTTAAGTCACTTACCCATGCCTAAGATAAAGACAGTGTTAGATACATGGGATTTTTGTTGTAATTATCTTGGTCTTAGTCTTCAAATGAGCCAGTAATTTTTTTTATCACTCTCACCATTACATGGGTTAAAAAGCAAAAGTTCTGTTAGATAAACTATAGTCCAGATTCATACATAAATCAAATGACAGTAAGTATTTATGAATAGGTGGCTCAGCCTCATAAATGTTACCCTCTGAGAGGTGGCCCAACACAAAGAGGAAGAAAGGTTTGTACTAGTGACTTTCTTGGGGACTAGGAGTACTAGTTTGAAATTCTGTATCATGAACAGGGTTGAAGTAGTCAAGGATGCTAGGCTATGACTTGGAGCAGAACCCAGGCTATGTGCCCTTCATCCTATGTGCAAGTTTTGGAGCCCTGTGATGACCCAAGTTATAACAGAGCTAGGGGTACAAAGGCGAATGAAATTCCATACTGAGCCAGAGTGCTGTTGACACAGGAGGCTGTACGGCAGGTCTCTTTCTCGGGACTACACAGAGGGAAGCATCTACCTGGCTGGGTGAATAGGAACTCTTCATCCAGGTGGTGAGGTGAAGCCTAACCTGCTACATGCTAGATGATGCTAGACGTGCCTGCAACTCAGATTTCCTAAAGGTTTTACATGAGCTCTTTGCAAAGAGCACAGCAGAACTCTGAACAGCACAATCAATTCCAGCCCAGGACAGCTGACAGCCACTCATAATGAGTCCATGCTGAAAAGAACTGCACAGACAGCCTTTATGCATTGTCCCAGGAGGTCACAGGATTGTCACTGCATTGCCATCCTCCGGAACACCTCTTCAGCTCTTTTTTATCTAGGGCCATGTTCTGCCACTTCTGAGACCCATCAGAAAGTCAACCTCCTTATGTCGGTCCCACTTTGTTTCCAACCAAAGAAAATCTCATTCCTCAATTTAACCACCCAAGGACTCAAGTCCTTTACCTCCAAAGGGTTTGGGGCTCCTTCCCACACTCAAAACCACCCTTTAGACATCTAGTTTTCCATGTCTGAAGTTGTTAGACTGCATAAGCTTGGACCTGAAGCAAAGTAGGAATATCAACAGGAGCTCTGAGATACCTCGGTTTGCATTTGGCTCCATATGAGACCCATGGGATGTAAGAAATGGACCAGCTAGGAGAAGGTATTGTTTTTATCCTGTCTTGATTTTGAGAGTCTACTGTCTGCTGGGTCACTGTGGTAGAAGCAATGACTAGTCTGAAGGGAAACACCAAGGAAGGGTCTGCTGGAACTCTGACACTTGCCTGTGGAAGTAGGAAGGGCCATCATCAATCTCTGAGTGGCACCTCTCTCACACTAGACTAAAATTCACAGGGCTAAAGACAGGGAGAAGAAAGATTGGGAAGTGTCAAATCTGATCCTCCAGATGCAGGACAGTTATTAGCAAAGGATAATGACACACTTTGAAATTAGGGGAGCGTCTAATGTACATCAGTGCAAACATCTAATGACAAGTGGACTGTTGTGCCCAAGCCAAGGTTCAGGCTTGGCTTCCTTCCCACCATACCCAAACAGTTAGCACAATGAACATTGGGTAGAACGTTACAAATGGGGTTATTTCAAGGTTATTACACTATGCACTTGAACTCTGACCTCAGATTCACTTCCTTGTGGGCACTAATAGAGAGGAGGCTAAAAGCATGGGGAAGAGATGTAGCTGTTGTTCTTAGAACCAGATCCAAAGATTAAGAAAAAATAGATGGGTGCTTCAAGATTTCTTTTTTCAAAGATCTGATAGCAGAAGGATTGTGTGGGGTTTAAGAATAGTGCAGCCCTATTGCCTGGCTTTTACTGCTTACTAGGTTCTGACAGGTGAGGAGTGGGAAATCCTTATGGGAAATACAGGCAGACGCTTTTAACTTAGGAAGCTTCCTGTGTAGACAGGGAGAGGATCTGTAATGAGAGGGAACTCTGTGGGAGCAAATTCTGAATTAGCAAGCAGCAGAGAGAGCTTGTGTGAACACAGGCAAGTAGGAAGAAAGGAATTCCCAGAGCCCATGTGGATAAGTGAGTCCTCAGCTCCTGGCTTCCGCAGGGCTCTTCTTCACTCCTCAGAGATGCTCCCCCTGGCTTCTGCAGGACTCCTCTTCACTCCTTAGAGGTGCTCCCCCTGGCTTCTGCAGGACTCCTCTTCACTCCTCAGAGGTGCTCCCTTGGCTTCTGCAGGACTCCACTTCACTCCTTAGAGGTGCTTCCCTGGCTTCTGCAGGACTCCTCTTCACTCCTCAGAGGTGCTCCCTTGGTTTCTGCAGGACTCCACTTCACTCCTCAGAGGTGCTCCCCAGGAGCCAGCTGGCCTGGCTTCCCGATTTGCACAGAACCACTGTCCCCTATGCAGATCTTGTTTAATTGAGATCAGATAAAACAGCTGCTTTTTCCCTTGTTCACAATGAATTTCAAAGGAATCAAACCAGCTATGTCAGCCTAAAAGGAGAGTGGTGTTAGGAGGTCTTCCTGAGACAGGGGCAAGAAGTGTCTAGGTCCTAATGCTATGCCAACCCTCTCTCATCCCCTGGTATATTTATAAGACCCTTAGCCCCTGATAGGGTGTACCATGAAGTATTTCTTCGGCTCTGAGCCAAGAGCAAAGACATGTCTGGAGGCATGTTCCTTTTCAGGATCATGGCAGAGACTTGAACTAGGCAAGTCCCATTTTTGCTGTCACCAATACAACGTGGTTGATTAGTAGGATACTCCCCTGCCTCCAGTGCTTCCTGCCATCATCTGGTTTTTGCTATTGGTGTTTTAAAGTTGTAGATTCTAAAGACAAATCTCATCCAGATGCTGAGTGAGACAAGCAGAACTCTCAGCCAGATGCTGGCCACACCCCCTCCATTGTCACCTTTACCTGACCTGCCAACCCATCAAGGTAGCCTCATGGAATGTTAAGAATGAATTATCATAGTTAGAAAACCCTGCCTTGATTTTTATTAAATGTCAGACTAGTTCCTGTTTTCATTCAGTCATTTATTCATTCATCCACTCATTCATTCATCCACTCTTTCATTTTAGAGTTTCAACAAGACTCCCACTGTTTTTCCTAGTTCTGAGCCTTATAAGCATGTACTGCTCCACCCAGCCATACTAGTAATTTTTAGGGTACTTTCCAACTTGGTAGTTCTCTGATACTTTGTGTCATAACCATACAACACTCTGGCCATCTGCTGATCCCTCTTCAGCTTCTCCCTGCTCTGAAACTGGAACGTCCCATCCTGCAGCCCCAGAACCCGAAAACCTAGTTACCATCTATACTATGAACATCTGTCTTACTTAGTCTAGCAGTGGATCTTTTCAGTGGTTCCTGGACCAATGATGTACATATCACCTGAGTACTAAACAGAATACAAAACTTCAGGCTTGGCCCTGATCCTCAGCAAGATCTCAAGGAGACATGCATGCTGGACGGTGTGAGAGTCAAGTGTCTCTTAACTCTGTTTCTTTCTTCTCCTGCTGTCTGTGTCCTAGCGGCTCTGGCTGAGTCTACCATACTCACCTAACCCCCAGGTGGAATGGCTCTGGTTCAAGTCACACTCCAGAGTCTATCAGCGTATCCGGTTAAGATGGCATCCCCCATCCCTTCTCTCTTCACCTACCTGCTATGCCTGAAATTGAGTACAGACACCCCTGTCCTTCTATTCCTTCTGGTATTCATTTTGTTTCTGGAATGTTATCCACTTCTCATGTCTAAGATCTCAGCTGAGAGTTGTCCTCCTCCCTGAGGCCATCTCCGACTGTCCAAGTCCAGCCATACCCCTTATTGGCATGAGCTGGTAAGCATTCTATACCTTTCTTGTGATGACTGTGATTACTGTATGAAATAATATGTTTTGTAGAATTTTTTTGATTGATGCCCACCTCCCCATTGATCTTAATTTCCTTAATAATATGGACCATATCAGTTTCATTCAACATTCTATACCCAAAGGTCCAGCTAGAAGTCTGATACAAGATACATGAATGTCCCATAAGCTTTGAACTAAGTTTAAAAAAAAAGCCAAGAAAAAAAGTGAAAATGTACATGATTCTAATAACTGAATTTTTCCTAGAAATGAAATGAGAGAAAGCATTTCAGTGATTCCCTGAAGCTGGGGCTAGAAGTGAGGATTCATTACAAATAGATGTGGGGAAATTGGGGAACTGGTGGAAATATTCTAGGACTGTGGTCATAGTTTTATTATTGTATAGGATTATTAAAAATATAACTATATAGTTACAGTTAAAACATGCATATCAATTGTGACTCAGGAAATCTTTGAGAAAATGAACACAATGCAATACAAAGAACCAGGGTCTCCCAGGTGACAGCAGCCACATGACTGCTGTCATACTCAACACTTTTCTTTCCAGTGAAGAACTACCTGGACTCAGCAGCAGCTGGGTGAATGACCAGACCATAAACAACGACCTCCTCACCCTCCCCTGCCTTGAGCATATAGCAGATGCAGATGCTGAAAGTGCAGTTCCTTTGATGATATCCCAGGGCCCAGGCAAGAGAAAGATTCATGATTTCTAATAACCCTCAGCCCTGGCTATAGCTCTCAACTGTCTCTAATTAAAGTGGTCTCCTTTGAGCTTGGCCTAGAATCAGGGCGTCTCTGTAGCTATCACTATAGACTTTAGCAAAATAACTAATATTGGAATTATGGCATAGTCCATCCCCAACCCTCCCAACA
This sequence comes from Micromys minutus, assembly GCF_963924665.1. Classification (NCBI taxonomy): domain Eukaryota; kingdom Metazoa; phylum Chordata; class Mammalia; order Rodentia; family Muridae; genus Micromys; species Micromys minutus. Next base: position 50,466,469 of record NC_137952.1, read on the forward strand.
CCATTAAAAACAGGAATTTCAAGCTATGTTTGGTGCTTTAGAATTATTCCTCCTTCAGTCTTTTATTCTCTGGAGGTAGTTTAAGGTCAAGGCAATGAGATTAGTTCACTGCTGTGGCACTTTTAGACATTTTATGAGTCCTTTTAGAGAGAAACTGGAGTAAAGCATGAAAGTATATGATATGAAAGATCACTTTACGAACCAAGCCTGGAGTCACCCATCACATCTACAAACTCACTTTTGACTGGTTGTAACTCAGCCACATGACAGCTCCTAACTGCAAGGGATGCTGGACTATCTTTCATGTGTCTGGGTAACGACTTCTCACTGAGATTTTTAGTCCATGTTTAAGGAAGCATGGGAACATGGTAGGTAGCTAAACAGGCCTCTACCTCAACTGGATTTTAAGTTAACAATACAAAGTGAATCCATCCAAATGAAGTGTATTATTTTCCTATGGCAAAAGTTGACACAGTAGAGATAAGAGTCAGTCATGACCCAAAAGCACAATGTATATACTGAATTCAACCCCAAAGCTCTTTTTAAAAGTGTGTGTGTGTGTGTGTTATAGTGTGTATTCTACATGTATGTGAGGAAACAGAGATAGATATATGTTGTACATGCTGTGGCCGTCAGAGTACAACCTCAAGTGACACTCCTTGCTTTCCTCCTTGTGTAAGATAGGGTCTTTCTCTTGTTTGACATTGCAATCACAAGGCTAGCTGGCCTGCCGGCTTTGGGGACATCCCCCGTCTTCAGCTTCTCTTGTTATAAGTGTACAGGGATTACATATCTACATGACCATGCCCAGCTTTACATAGGTTCTGGGAGCTAGAACTCAGATCTGCATACTTACATGGCAAGCATTTTACCCAGTGAGCCATCTGCCCAGCCCAACCTCAAAACCAATGACTCCTAAAGATTCTTTTTCCTTGCCAATCAGTGAGGAGTCAAGTAATTGAGGCTGTTTCAGATGGCATGAGACAAGCCATCAAAATGTGACTTCCAAACACATTTTGAAAAATAAAGCATGAGCTTGGGGAGATGGCTCTGGTGTAAAATTCTTTCTTCAAACACAGGAGGACCTGGGTTTGGATTCACCAGCACTAACATAAAACTAAAGACAGAGGTGTACATGTCTGTCACTCAGAACACAAAGGCAGATTCCCAGAGCTCACTGGTCATCCAGTTTAAAAGACTATCTCAAAAAAAAAAAAAAATCAAAGTGAAGAACATTAGAGGAAGACTCTGGCCCTCACAGACATGCCCTTGTGCCTACATATGCACATACATTTGCATGTACATGTACACACATATACATACACTATACATACAACATACAAAGAAAGAACAAAACAAGAAATGTGAGAAAAATTGAACAACCTTCCAGAATGACTAGTTTGAATCTTGACAGTTATTTGAGAGCGTATTTGGAGGCTCTGTCAGGAGAACCAAGCTAATCATGTACCCGAGACTGGTCCTCTTCCACCGTGGATGGTCCTCCTCTTCTACTGAATTCACATCTTCAAAGGTGATGAATGCAGAGTTACCAGGACACCTGACTAGCTAGCCAAGTGAGCAGAATCAAGTTTGGCGATCGGTGTAGTAGATGTCACAGCTAGGTCACCCTCACATCCGTGATAGTCACTTGATTCCTTCTGTCAAAATCTAACCTTGTAGGTCACAATCATTGTTTGTCCCACTTATCAAGGGACATTGTGGTTGAGAGGAATACAAATGAAGCATTGAGTCACTGAGACAGAGTCACTGAGTCTGCAGTTTTCTCCAAAATTAGCTCCCCCATGCTACTCTAGATGGAGCCCACCAATTCCAGCTTCCTTTTCTCCCCACACACTTGTTTCCTCCTGTATCTTTTGTTGGTCCTTTACATGAGGATTGACATATATTTGAGCTATCCTGGGGTACACTGCCAGTGCTGGGTCACACAAAACTACAGGGTGAGGCCCCATCCCTTAAAAAAAAAGCAAATAGCAACAGGTGAAACGTGATAGAAGCAAACCATCTGTTCCACTCATGGTCATTTCCGACACAGTGTCCTCGAGCTGAAATCTGGTGTGTGCTCTAGAACTTGACAGATCTCCAAAGGAAGGAAGATTGAGTCTCTCTGGGAGACAGAAAGCAGCAGTTCCAAAGGGTTTTCTTCAGTTCACCTCCTTGGTGTGTGCCTCACAACAAAATCACAACTGAAGAAAGGCTGAGTGTGTGTGTGTGTGTGTGTGTGTGTGTGTGTGTGTGTGTATGCATGCGTGTGTGTATAGGGGGTATTATGGGGGTGTTATGTGCCAGAGATGAAGATGTTTATGTATACAAGGAAACGATGCATGTCTGTTTTGATCTCCATTAAAACCCTATCAGAATGATGTCACATTATAGGTTTAGGGCAGGTACAATGTCTTCTGCTTTTATATAAGATATACTTACTGCCCTTCAGTTTGTGTCCTGCTGGGCCATCCTGTTACACCTGGGTAGGAAGAGTGTCCCTTAGTCTAATTGAGACAGGAAATGCCTTCATAGCTGTGACCAATTAAGGAGCAATATTGAACAAAATTAAAGCAAGATAGTAATGAAGAGAAAATGAGGCTGAAGGGGAGGTGAAAAGTAAAGTGGCCCCAAGCGGGCTGTGAGGTCTGACATCAATGGGGAGGAAAGAGGAAATGCAGTGCCAAGCAGACAGTCTTGAGAGTCAGTCAAGCTGTATGCAACTGGAACCTCAAATAACAGTGGTCTGATCTTACAGGGCCAGTCCAAGGAGCCCAGAGGAGTCAGTTAAGGGGTCAGTGCATGGCTTTTGTGGCTTCTTGACTGCCCAGTTCTTCCATGTCTCCATTTAGCAAAGCTCATCGTTGCTCCCATGCTTTCCAAGTAGAAAGTAAAAGGATTATTGAAGTTGGAACATCAGACCAAATAATCTGGGAAGGTGGAGTATAGGAATCAAGGATCTTGCTCATCCTACCTCAGACCCTCACCTCATGGCCAGCAGATGCCATTGTGGCAAAAGGCCCTCCAGAACAACTATGGAAAGATTTTTTCAGCTTGTTGTTGGATGGCACTTTCAGTTTATGTGGTAGAATTGCTCTGCAGTAACAGAAACCTGGGAGAACTCCCCATACGGTGGCCAGATCAGGATGCAGAGCTTCGAGAAGCAAACCTTCAAGGTCCTCTGACAGTGAGTGGCTCACCACTGGCAGTCAATCCCATTTTCTCAAAGACTGTATACAATCTTCTCAACAGCACCACCAGATGGCTCTCAGGTTCCACATCCCCCTCTTCCCATGTCTGTCATGAATCTTATCACAGCCAGGAGAGTAGTGACCAGCACAAGGGCCCAGCAAGTGTTAATAACAAGGTCCGTTAAGGGATGCCTGTGGAGGTGATTATCTTAGGTCCGTTAAGGGATGCCTGTGGAGGTGACCATCTTAGGTCCGTTACGGGATGCCTGTGGAGGTGACCATCTTAGGTATGATGAATGACAAGATCGCTGTGGGGGATGAACTCCTCAAACTGATAAGATCAATACCAAGTAAAATGAGATCCTCAGAAATCGAAACAGAAGTGATATTATTTTAAAATTATTCTCACACTCACCAACCCCAACACACCCATACCCATGAGGCCTTCTGTTGTCTTTGTGGTGGCCATAGAAAAATGCCTTGGTGGAATTGTTATAATGTGTCCAGGCTCCTCCAAGGAACACACATCTCTGGGATGCACCTAAGGGAAGGTGTTCCTTTGGCTCCTGGGAAAGATGAACCCCATGGAAGGTTCTTCTGCCCCCACCTCCTATAAAACACACTGTAGACCTTTATCCTTCCAAAGCCCTAAAATCAATTTCAAGAACCCCTCATTACCTTCATCCTTCTTTTCTTCATGCCCCAGAAAACCAAAAGAGCTGATCTCCACTGCCAGATCTATTCCTGGGGCTCAAAATATGTAAAAATCTCTTCAAAGCCAAAATGTTTTTTTTTTTAAATAAAAAGCAAAACCTTGGTCTCCATCTGCACCCCTGAGTTAAGCTCTGACACAGCTCTCCAGATCTAAATCCCATCTGGAGAGAGCTGGTCTCCCAGGAGTGCTGACAAACCTATGATCACAGACTCACAGGAGGAACAGGCTCCAGTCAGAAACAGCAAGACCAACTAACACCAGAGATAACCAGATGGCAAGAGGCAAGTGAAAGAACCTAAACAATAACAACCAGGGCTACTTGACATCATCAGAACCAAGTTCTCCCACTACAGCAAGTCCTAGATACCCGAACACACTGGAAAAGCAAGATTTGTATTTAAAATCACATCTCATGATAATGATAGAAGACTTTAAGAAGGACATGAATAGCTCTTTTAAAGAAATACAGGAGAACACAGATAAACAAGTAGAAGCTTTTAAAGAGAAAACACAATTCCTTAAAGAATTACCAGAAAACAAAATGTAACAGGTGAAGGAATTGAGCAAAACCATCCAAAATCTAAAAATGGAAATAGACATGTAAAGAAATTACAAAGGGAGACAAGCCTGGATATGGAAAACCTAGGAAAGAGATCAGGAATCATAAATGCAAGTATCACCAACAGAATATAAGAGATATAAGAGAGAATCTCGGGTGCAGAAGACACCATGGAAAACATTGACAACAGTCAAAGAAAATGCAAAATGCAAAATACAAAAAGCTCCTAACCTAAAAATATCTAGGAAAACCAGGACACACTGAGAAGATCAAGTCTAAGGGTAATATAGAAAATAGCTAAGATAATATAGATAATATAGAAAGATAATATTGAAGAGAACTAAGATAACTAAATTAGAGGTCCAGTAAATATCTTCAACAAAATTATAAAAGAAAACTTCCCTAACGTTAAAAAAGATAGGCCCATGAACACAAAAGAAGCCTACAGAACTCCAAACATGTTAGACCAGAAAACAAATCAAAACACCAGGCACAAAACAAAGAATTTTAAAAGTAATAAGGGGAAAGGATCAAGTAACATATAAAGGGAGACCTATCAAAATTACACCAGATTTTTCAACAGAGACTATGAAAGCTAGAAGATCCTGGACATATGTCATATAGACCCTAATAGAACACAAATGCCAGCCCAGGCCACTATACCCAGCAAAATGTTCAATTAACTAGATGGAAACAAACAAAATATTCCATGACAAAAACAAATTTACACTATACCTTTCCAAAAATCTAGCACTACAGGATAATAGATGAAAAAATCCAACACAAGAAGGGAAACTACACCCTAGAAAAAAACAAGAGTATAATCTTCTTTCAACAAACTCAAAAGACGATTGCCACACAAACATAATTCCATCTCTAGCAACAAAAATAACAGGAAGCAACAATCGCTTTTCCTTAGTATTTCTTAGTATTAGTGAATTAGTCCCCAATGAAAAGACATAGATTAATAGACTGGATAGTAAACAGACCCATTATTTTGCTGAATACAGGAAATGAACCTCAGTGACAAACACAGACACTACCTCAGAGTAAAAGGCTTTAAAAAAAAATCCAAGCAAATGGACCCAAGAAACAAGCTGGGGTACCTATTCTAATATTGAATAAAATCAACTTTCAACCAGAAGTAATCAAAAAAAGATAAGGAAGGACACTTCCTACTCATCAAGATGAACTCTCAATTTTGAATATCTGTGCTCCAAATGCAAGGGCATGCACATTCATAAAAGAAACTTTACTAAAGCTCAAAGCACACACTGCACCTCACAATAATAGTGGGAGACTTCAACACCCCACTGTTATTAATGGACAAATCATGGAAACAGAAACTAAACAGAGACACAGTGAAACTAACAGAAGTTATGAACCAAATGAATTTAACAGACATCTATAGAACATTTCATCCTAAAACAAAAGAACATACCTTCTGCTCAGCACCTCATGGTGCCTTCTCCGAAACTGACCATATCAAAAACAGGCCTCAACAGATACAAGAAGATTAAAGTAATCCTATGCATCCTATCAGATCACCATGAACTAAGGCTGGTCTTCAATAACAACAAAAATGACAGCCCACATACACGTGGAAGCTGAACAATACTCTACTCAATAATAACTTGGTCAAAAAAAAATAAAGAAATTAAGAACTTTTTAGAATTTAATGAAAATTAAGGCACAACATACCCAAACTTATGGGACACAATCAAAGCAGTACTAAGAGGAAAACTCATATTTCTGAGTGTCTCCAAAAAGAAACTGGAGAGCTAGCAGCTTGACAGCACATCTGAAAGCTCTAGAACAAAAAGAACCAAATATACCCAAGAGGAGTAGATGGGAGGAAATAATCAAACTCAGTGGTAAAATCAACCAAGTAGAAACAAAAAGAACTATACAAAGGATCAACAAAACCAAGAGCTGGTTCTTTGAGAAAATCAACAAGATAGATAAACCCTTAGCCAGACTAACCAGGGGGCACAGAGACAGCAGTCATTAAAAGTCTACCAACAACAACAAAAAGCCCAGGACTAGATGGGTTTACTGCAGAATTTTATCAGAGCTTCAAAGAAAACCTAATACCAACACTCATCAAACTATTCCACAAAATAGAAAAGGAAGGAATAATACCCAATTCATTCTATGAAGCCACGATTATGCTTATACCTAAACCACGCAAAGGCCCAACAAAGAAAGAAAACTTAAGGCTAATTTCCCTTATGAATATCAATACAAAAATACTCAATAAAATTCATGCAAAGGGAATCCAAGAACACATCAAAATGAACATCCAACATGATCAAGTAGGCTTCATCCCAGGGATGCAGGGATGTTTCAATATATGGAAATCCATCAATGTGACCCACTATATAAACAAACTCAAAGAAAAAAAAAACACATATCATTTATTTCATTAGATGCTGAGAAAGCATCTGACAAAATTCAACACCCCTTCATGATAACAGTCTTGGAAAGAACAGGAATTCAAGGCCCATACATAAAAGCAATACACAGCAAACCAGTAGCCAACATCAAACTAAATGTAGAGAAACTTGAAGCAATAGCACTAAAATCAGGGACTAGGCAAGGCTGGATACGCTTTCTCTCTACCTATTCAATGTACTACTCAAAGTCCTAGCCAGAGAAATGAGACAACAAAAGGAAGTCAACGGAATACAAATTGGAAAAGAGGAAGTCAAAATGTCACTATTTTCAGATGATATGATAGTATACTTAAGTGGCCTCAAATATTACACCTGAGAACTTCTAAACCGGATAAACAATTTTAGCAAGGCGGCCGGATATAAAATAAACTGAAACAAAACAATAGCCTTCCTCTACTCAGTGGAAAAGCAGGCTAAGAAAGAAATTAGGGAAATGACACTTCACAATAGTCACAAACATTATAAAATACCTTGGTGTGACTCTAACCAAGCAAGTGAATGATCTGTATGACAAGAACTTCAAGCCTCTGAAGAAAGAAATAGAAGACCTCAGAAAATGGAAAGATCTTCCCTGCTCATGAATTAGGAGTAATATAGTAAAAATGGCCATCTTGCCATAAGCAACCTACAGATTTAATGCAATCAACATCAAAATTTCAACTCAATCCTTTATAGAGTTTTAAAAGAGCAATTTGCAAATTCATTTGGAATAACAAAAAAACCTAGGCGAGCAAAAACTATTCTCAACAATAAAAGAACTTCTGGGTAGAATTGACATCCACAAACTCAAGCTGTATTACAGAGCAATCATGATAAAAACCGTATGGTATTGGTACAGAGACGGGCAAGTAGATCAATGAAATAGAATTGAAGACCCAGAAATGAGCGCACGCACTTATGGTCACTTGATCTTTGACAAAGGAGCTAAAACATTCAATGGAAAAAGGACAGCCTCTTCAACAAATGGTGTTGGCTCAACTGGCAATCAGCATGAGAGGAATGCACATTGATCCATTCTCATCTCCTTGTGCAAAGCTCAACTCCCAGTGGATCAAGAACCTTCACATAAAACCAGATACACTCAAACTAATAGGAGAGAAAGTGGGGCGAACACATGAGCACAGATGAAATTTTCCTGAATACCAATGGCTTATGCTCTAAGAATAGACAAATGGGACCTCATAAAATTGCAAAGCTTCTGTAAAGCAAAGGATACTGTCAATAGGACAAAACACCAACCAACAGATTGGGAAAAGATCTATACCGATCCTACATCTGATAGATAGCTAATATCCAATATATACAAAGAACTCAAGAAGTTAGACTCCACAGAACCAAACAACCCTATTAAAAATAGGGTACAGAGCTAAATAAAGAATTCTCAACTGAGGAATACCAAATGACTGAGAAGCACCTAAAGAAATATTCAACATTCTTAGTCATCAGGGAAATGCAAATCAAAACAACCCTGAGATTCTACCTCACACCAGTCAGAATATCTAAGATCAAAAACTCAGGTGACAGCAGATGCTAGCAAGTATGTGGAGAAAGAGGAACGCTCCTCCACTATTGATGGGGTTGTAAGCTGGCACAACCACGCTGGAAATCAGTCTGGTGATTCCTCAGAAAATTGGACATAGTACTACCAGAGGACCCAGCTATACCACTCTTGGGCATATACCCAAAAGATGCTCCAATATATAACAAGGACACATTCCACTATGTTCAAAGCAGCCTTATTTATAATAGCCAGAAGCTGGAAAGAACCTAGATGTCCTTCAACAGAGAAATAGATACCAAAAATGTGGTATATTTATACAATGGAGTACTAATTAACTATTAAAAACAATAACTTCATGAAATTCTTAGGCAAATGCATGGTATTAGAAACTATCATCCTGAGTGAGGTAACCCAGTCACAGAAGAACACACATGGTATGCACTCACTGATAAGTGGATATTATCACAAAAACTCAGAATACCCAAAATACAATTCACAGACCACATGAAGCTCAAGAAGAAGGAAGACCAAAGTGTGGGTGCTTCAGTCCTTCTTAGAAGGGAGAACAAAATATTCACAGGAGAAAATATGGAGACAAAGTGTGGAGCAGCGACTGAAGGAAAAGCCATCCAGAGACTGCCCCACCTGGGGATCCACCCCATATACAGTCACTAGACCCAAAAATTATTGCAGATGCCAAGAGGTGTACTCTGACAGGAGCCTGATGGAGCTGTCTCCTGAGAGGCTCTGCCAGAGCGTGACAAATACAAGTTGGATGCTCACAGTCAACCACTGAACTCAGCATGGGGTCCCCAATGGAGGTGTTACAGAAAGGACTGAAGGAGTTAAGGTTTGAAACCCATAGGAATAACAATATTATCAACCAACCAGAACCCCCCAGAGCTCCCAATGACTAAACCACCAACCAAAGAATACACATGGAGGGACCCATGGCTCCAGTTGGTTTTGTAGCAGAGGATGGCCTTGTTAGGTATCAAGGGGAAGATAAGACCTTGGTTCTGATAAGGGTTGATGCTCCCGTGTAGGGAAATATCAGGGCAGGGAGATGAGAGAGGGACATCCTCATAGAAACGGGGGGGGGGGATGGGAGAGGGAGTTATATAGTGGAAACAGGGGAAAGGGAATAACATTTAAAATGTAAATAAAATATATCCAGTACAAAAAAAAAACTATTTTCAACTTAGTTACCTCTTGTCTAAGAGATTTCCTTCCAAATCTGACACTAGAGAAAACTTATTTTTCCTGGTCCCTTTTGGAATCTTACCATTAGTCTGTTCCCCTCCCTAGAAAGCCAGCTTCAGCCAGGGTAGCCAGTTTTAAGGAAGGACCAAGGTGAGCATCTCTTCTTCCACATCCCTAGATATTTACCTCCCTCCAGCCTTACCTCTCCCGTCTGTGCAGGTCAAACCTACAAAGAAAGGCCTAAAAAAAAAAAAAAAGATCCTATTCTATTGCTGGCGACTGATACCATTTGACTACCAAATAACTGTCCAGGGTTTTAGACTTCAGTCCCCCTCATAATGTCCTTGATATTAGACAACCAATAACAGGATTGTAGGAAGGGTGTGTAAAACTAATGCTGACATAAGCATCTGGGTGACGCTGCTGGCCCTTGACCCCAAGACTCCTGTCCTTCCCAGCTACAATATGAAATCAAAGCTGAGCCTGAGAGCAAGTGGATGCTTGGAACCTAAATGTCCATCTGCAGCTGTTTACAGAAATGGACACAGGGCACGGGTTTTTAAAATGAATACAAAAAGGGGGAGCAGTCTCCATGTCATTGGGTGGAGCTTCAGAGAATGTCAGTGGGGTAGATGGTCTTAGAGTAAGTTCCAGAATGGGGCAGTAGGGTTTAAGAAAAAAGGGAAATTAGTTCTCTTTTCTTTTCTTTTCTTTTCTTTTTTTTTTTTTTTTTTTTAAGAGCTGAATGCAACTCTAAGCCACTGAATGCAAGGAGTAATGGTTTGAGTGAGAACAGTATGGTCCAAAAGAAACAACCCTGAGACAGAATATTGGCCAGCCCATTTCCACCATCAGTGGGAGCCCTGGGGCCCATGCAAGCAGCAAATCCAAAGCAGGGGAATGCTAGAGAATTAAGTGCTTCCAGCAGAGTTGAAGGAAGAAAAGAGGAAGTAGAGGAGGAAGAATGCTACAAGTCACATGGGGCTTTAAGTTCACTTCCTGGTGACAAATGGCTTTGTCTGTACAAGTGGCATCATCTCTGCAAGTTTCAGTTTCTCCGTTTCTATGACACTGCTAGGTGAGACCTCTGTTTAAAGGGACAGCTGTTAAGCCTAAGTAGGGATCCTTGCAAGGCCTCTCATGAAGCACGTTACCTTCTACAGGAAATTCTCAAAGAGTGGGGCTTTCTTCCCTTCCTTTTCCTTATGCAGGATCGAAACTCCAAGGCCCTAAGGGCAACAAAGGAGAAAATGAAATATGTTTTGTAAGCCCCAAATTGTGCTTCTCTTTGCTGGGTATTCTGAATGTCAGCTTATTGAGTAACTGAATAAAAGGAGTAGAGAGCCCAGCAGAGAAACCAAACAGCTCAGCAAGAACTGCAACCACCCAACACTGGCAAAGTCATCCACCCCGATGGAAGGAAGGGGGATGGAAGAGCAGGACAGAAGCATGCTACCCATAGTGGGTAGGACTTGGAGATGCCTTCCCAGCTCTGTTAAGGCACTGTTCTCAGTTACCCTCATTCCTGTTGATGACAGGTTGGTTTGTTTGGTTTTTTTTTTTTTTTAATTCTTTGAAGCTTATAAAATTGATTTTGAGTTAGCCATCATTCAATGAGCAACAGCATTAATGTATTCTACCAGCCCTCTTTACAGAAAGAAGAACAGAGCATCCCTAAGGAAAACAGTAGAACTTTCTTATTCTTCAGCTCAGTGACTGGTAAGCACCTATAATTTGCTAGTCACACCTGACAAAGAGACATCAAATTGCGGTGAATGTCCCAGTATCCCAGAAAGGCTCTGTGCTGGGAGCAAGAGCAGATTATTTCAGAGACCCTGGGAGGGGTGACTTGACATTTCTTAAAGAGAAAACAGAAACAGTGATGACTGATGGAGTATAAATTTCATTATCCATTTCCAACCCCCATTGAATTCCACTTGAAGAATAGTCATATTTCTTCCTCTATTGGTTAGTCTCAACAACAGGAAGGAAACATAGTTGGATCGCCATCTGAGAATGGCAGCAGATCATTGCCAAATTACTGTAGGCAGAACTGTAAAATCAACTTGTCTACGGCTATAAGAAATCCTGCAGTGTCTCCAGTAGCAGGTCCCCTCCCCTTGGGAGTAACAAGCCCTTGTCGGTGGACTACAGCTTTTCACTTATAAAATGAAGGGACAGTGTGGGGCAGAATATCATTTAAGAAAACCCTACTTTTTTACTTTATAATTGGGGAAATAATCTTCAAAATTTATCTTGTGAAGATTTGGAGAGGGACACCCAATGTTAAAGAACTTCCCTGTGATAAATATCATCACAACAAAAGTCTCAACAGCCCCTGTCAAGAAGGTGCTAGTCATCACAAAGATGTACAAAAAGTCCATGTCCCAGGAACAAAATTGCTTAGACTTTTATCTTATAAATAACAGAAATTCAGTCCTCATAGTGTGGAAGCTGGGAAGTTCAAGATTAGGGTACCATCGAATTCTCTGTCTGCTGAAGGCTTTGTGGAACAGAAAGAACACATAGATGTATTTTCATTTGGTAGAGAAGGCAGGGAAGCTGTTTTAGAATTCAAACTCCCTTTTAACGATTTTTTTTAGAGTATAAATGCAATAACATTTTCTTTTTCTTCCCTCCCCCTCATAGCCCTCCCATACATCTATTCTTGCTCCCATTCAAATAACTTTCTCTTTCAAATACATTCCTAAATACAGAAATACAACCTGCTAAGACCATATAATATTACTTGTATGTCTGTTTTCAAGGCAGAGCATTTGGTATCTGATACCTAAGTGCTGTGCTATTCTCCAGAGAAGACTGTTTCTCCAACATTCCATATTTCTTAGTTGACTGCAGTTCCTTGTGGAGGGTGGGGGCTTGCTGAGCTTGTCTAGTCCATTTTGGCATGACTGTTGTCCTTGTTCAGCTCATGTTCAGGCAAATGGTGTTGGTGAAACTTTATTTGTATAGCTTCAGACATTGCTAGGAAGCAGAGTCTTACAGCAAACTCTGCGATACTTTGTCTTTTATGATCTTTCTACTCCCTCTTCAAGAATGATCCCTGAGTTTTAAATGCAGATGTACTGTAGATGTGTCCATTGGGATTAGGCTCCACAACACAGCTTTTTTATTTTTATGTGTTTTTTTTTTTTTTATCAGATGGTCTCTATTGATTGCAAAGAGACATTTTCTTGATGAGAGGTGAAGACTACATTTGCCCGGGGCCTAAAAGACAAATAGTTGGTAGAATATAGTTAGGGATAATGCTTGTTTAATAAAGTGACAGTTTTATGTTCTTCTCCAAGATCCATGACTTCACTAGCCCTGGGTAATCAAAGTTTCCAGCACCAGGTATGATTTCCCTCTTGGTGAGCAGGTCTTAAATTCAATTAAAGATTTTTGAGTTATCACCAAGGTATACATACCATAATGCACCCTTAGGGTTCTTGAGCCATGCTGGTCATTGGTGTATGTCATCAGCATCATATGACTCTTGGTTCCTTCCCTCTTTTAGAAGCTTGCATGGTACCTTCTGGTACCATAAAAGCTAGACCTCAGGGAGGAAGCATTGAAGTCCATTCTAGCTGGACCTCTGGACCCTATTTCTGAAGTGCATGGTGTCTTCAGCAATTGGGAATCACTCTCCATCTCTAGTTGGAGAGGGCAAGCAAGAGCAATGGCAATACCCTGTAATGTTTTGGTAGTCTCTTAGACAACCCTGACGAACAACTCAAAAGAGGGCTCCTCATGCCTGATGTTGGTTTGTGGGGGAGGAGGGTTGTTATTGTTGTTTTGTTTTGTTTTGTTTTGTTTTGACTCTTGGAGGGAGCATTGTCAGCCAAGATGGGAACATTTCATTTAAACTGTATTTGAATATTTATACCCAACTTATATGTATTGTAGGTGTTTTAAAATATATATTTAGTAGTGTGATTCCTTATAACTTTTTCAAACATTATTGCAGTCATTTTACCCTCCTCTCTCTCTTTACTTGGAATTTATTTCCTTTCCCCTCCATAATTAAAGCTTGTCCTTTTTTATTTTAAAAGAACATTAGTCCCATTCTTGAGGGGTTCTCCCTTTTGACCTAATTACTTCCAAAAGAACCCATCACCAAATACTGTCATGTTTAGTGGTTACGGACACCAAAAGTTTCCTGCTGGGACAAGAAACACAGCTCTCAAGGGGAGGGTGTCTGCCTAGCATGCAGGCCAAGGTTCAATCCCCAGCTTTCTATAACTGTAATAAATACCACGTCTGGACAAAACTTGGGGAAGGAATGAGTTTATTTGCCTTTCACATCCCCCAGGTCAAGTGTATCCCTGAAAAAGGTCAGAGCAGAACCTCAAGAGAGGAACCAAAGAGAAGCCATGAAAGAACTCTGTTTACTGGCTTGTTCCTCATGGATTGAGTATATAACCTTATAAAATTCTCATACAAGAACACTTTCCTAGGATTTGGAACCACCCACAGTGGGCTGGCCCCTCCCACATCAATCATTAACCAAGGAAATGCCCCTACACAACTGTCTACAGGCCAATCTGGGAGGCAAGTCCTCATTTCACTTTCCCTAATGTTCCATCTTCCAAGTTCCCTCTAACTTGGATTAAGTTGACAAAAAAGGAGGAAAAAGGCACTGCCCATCACACTTGTATGTTTTAGGCATAAAGAAAATTCAAAATAAAACTCCTTGCTTGCTAACAAAGTAGTCTACTGGGAAACTGTTCACAGTGTTAATAATCAGTTTGTCTTATTAAATTGTCTTCTTCCTTACCCTATCATCCAAACTAGTAGAGAATCCAGAGTCAGCTGAATAATTTCACCATTGAGTTAAGTAATTTAATAAGTGTGGGTTTTCTTCTGGCAAATCCTAAATAATGCTGTCAAATTGAGAAGGAGGCATTGTTATTAGCTAGAGTGTAAAAATGCTGCTGTAGTGGCCAGCATGGCTTTTGTAAGGCAATTTCACCACTTAACATCTCAGCAGCTCACTTCACCAAGCACATCTCTGCCAGGTTTCTGATATGACGATACTGGGACTACTTTTCAGTGTCTCCAGTGACTAGTATAATCCAGCCTCCAAGTAGTAGTTCCCTCTTCCTGCACAGACAGTATGAGCCATGTATTCGCTGTCCTCAAAAACCAAAGTTCTCTGAAAGGTACTCCAAACTGGATTTTGAATATAATACCTTGGAAAGTGTAAGAGATATAGTAGTTAGTATCTGCCCTTCATAATGAAGCCATGGTGGTACAATACATAAATGTGTGTATAGCTAACACATTAGAATGGAACATGAGCAAAGTATCATGGGTAAAGGACGAAAAATGAATGAGTATGGAGAATGCAGGGCTTATTATTTCATTACTCCTGGTACTTTGGATAACCATCAAATTCTCTAGGTCAGCTTGAAAAGCACCAACATACTAATTTCCAACCAGCCGGAGTTATATTTTCCTACGAAAAAATAGTTTTAAAAATTATTTTTAAATAATTCAGACATATTGAAAATAGTTTAGAGAATTCCTATATACCCTTTACTTACACTCCCCTTGTGTTAGCATCTTATGCATTGTGTCGTGATCAAAATCATGATCGGACTTTGCTATGATACTCTGGACTGATCTACAGACCATATTCAGCTCTAGTCAGTCTCCCCCATCGGTCTACTTTCCTACTCCAACTCAAGATTCCATGATGCGCTTAAGTCAGTGTGACCCATTTCCTTTTATCCATGATAGATCTTAGGTCTACGTTTTTGTGACCTTAGCAGTTTTGAAGACCCAGTTGGTATTTGTCTTCTGGTTTCTGGTAGTTTGATTGATGTTGGGTTATTAGTGGAAGGTGTAACTTTAATTTTTTCAATGCCTATTTTTAATGATATTTCTTAAATGCCTTAACCTCTCTTCTAGTCCACCACCCACTAGAGGTAGTGGAAAAGACAGGATATGGGGAAGGGCCTGTTTAGAAATGGTTCCATCTGCATTGTCAGGAAATAAGCCGTTCAATTTACAGGTCAGCAGTAGCAGCTCAGTCTATTCACAAACGCTTTGTGGATACACCAGCAGTCCAATTTGGTAGTGTCAGGATAGCAAACAGAAATCAGCAGCAGTGTCACTACCTAGCAGACAGCCAGGCCTCAGCCTTGGCACAAGTCAGCAAGAGGGACAAGGGCAAACAGAAACTCTGGGAAAGGTTCTCGCCTGTGCCTCTCTCAGCAAAGTGAAGATCAGCGAAGATGCAAGACCAAGAAGCATTTAGATGTGCAAGCAAACCAGCTCACCTCTGCCACTGTCCATGCAGACCATGAAGCCCTCCAAACTTCAGCGTGTCCTCCATAGGTCTTGCCTCAGCACTTGAGTCTGTCTCGGTTGTCATTACTGTACCAACTGGCTGGAGTCTGTGGAGGCAATAAGAAGCCTCCACACACCACCATAAGTTCCTTAGTGTGTTTCTCTGCATGGAATCCCAACAAATGGAGCTCAACTACACAATATGAGGTGGGCCAATACATGTGTGTCATTAGCAAATAATCCTACGTCATGTGTCCTTTCACATGCTTGCTTCAGCACAATATCCTTTCACCCATGTCTGCTTCTGTGAAATGTTCCTTCATATGTTTACCCCAGCAAAATACCACCCAACATAACCGACTTCCCAAAGAACACGTAGGTTTCTGGTTCAGGGATGTTGTGTGGCATTATAAATTTTCAGTGTTATTATACCATGAATATGGGATTTATATAAATTTCCTTATATTTGAGATCCAGTCATATAGTTGTGTGCATGTGTTGTGTAGAAGAACAATTTTTAATTGATGAGCAGGGTTTAATTATGTATGTGTGTTGAAGTTTGCCTGTTCATTCACTCATTGGAAGACTTGCTATGAACATTAATTCAAAGTATTGTCTACATATGTTTTCCTATCTTTGGTGTAAATATTGGGAATGGTACATATATGTTAAATTTAATGAGAAGCTGCCAAACCTCTTCTTGACAATGTGACTGAACCTTTGTACACTTGAATCAGTAACATACGAGAATTCAAGCTGACCCCAATTCTCCGCAACACTTGACCTACTTGTTTATTGATCTACATGTTTATTTGAGGTTGTTTGTTTGCTTTGCTATTAGGCAGCTCTCCTCTAGCTCACAGTCCTGCTTGCGCCACTTGCCCCAGTCTTGATAGCTTGCTGATGTCATTTGAGTCTCTAATAGTAGCTATGTGTGGTTTTGTTTTCGATTTCCCGATGACTGATGGGTGTGTCTTTGTGAGCTTCTTGCTCATCCATTTGTCTTCTAACAGGGAGTGTCTGATGAAATGGTTGACTCACTTTTAAGTATTGTGAGATACACATTTCATGAGTATTTTCTCTCACTCTATGGCCTTCCCTTTCATTTTCTCAGAGTCTTCTCAAAAGTAAAGATTTTCATTTTATTTTATTGTTTTAGTTTGCAGGCTGCTGTTTGTTTTACCATTTTTTCCTTTTCTAGTGTTTTTTTTCTCTGTTTAATAATCTAATAAGTCTTTGTGTAATTCGAGGTCATAAATGTTTTCTTTGAGAATGACAACCTAGTAGAAAGAACTCCCTTGTTTTTAACTTATCTCCCTGCTTGCTTAGTTCTAAATCAAAGAACCAACAATCTTCTACTGTTAGACACACTTAGAATCATTAATCTTTAACCCATGAAGAAATATTTGTAATAACTCTGAAAACTTCTAATTCTTTCCTGCAAAAATGACTCCACTTGCTCCCAACACTCTTTAATTTGCAAACTCTAGACAAGGACTTAGATAAAGATAGTGGTGTCCTAGTAAATACATGCATACTAGATTTCTCCTTAAAAGCTGAGTCTTTCATAAAAGCCCTAACTATCAGTGTTTATAAATTCCCAGGCTGTAATACAACATGCCACTTTCAAGGTACCAATGTTATACCAACTAACAAAACTCTTGAGAATTTGGTGATTGGCTCTCATGAACATCAGCCTGCTAAGGCACACTAGCAGTCATTTATTTGCACTAATCTCCACAATCAAAATTACAAACATAATGGAAAGAAGGCCAGTTGATCAGAACCTAGTAAGATCAATATTCCCTTCAGTATTCATGATAAACATTCTTCTTCCATAAATTAGTAGACTGTTTCAAAGAAAGGAGATGTTTTTTAAAGTAGCATTGATATCAATAATAGAATATAAAAAATAATTTTCCCACTCAAGCTCCTTAATTATCAAAATTATATGTAATAAGGGGATTTGTTAGGCCAAGGAGCGTATCACAAACTAGTAAACCAGCATACTTTCATTCTTTCCTCCCTTACTTAAGTGTCTTGAGCCGAGGTGGTGATTTGTGTCCCACTAACTTCTCTTTGCTTACACATCTGACTGAGTGTTTTTGTGGTCATATAAATTAGAGAAAATCTTATCATGACAAGGAAGATGGTTTCTTCAATGCGATAGTCCAATCTTTTTTTGGCGCAAATAGAGATTGGCCGCAACCCTGTCTTCTCCTCTGGGAAACCATCCCACAGATGTGGAGCAGATGGATCTAGACTTAGACACCATCTGTTTCTCACTGGCAATGAATGCTGAGTCCAAGACAGGCTGGACTTTACCATTGAGTTGGCCATCTCCATTGACCACCAGGGACCCCTCAATCATGTGTTTGTTGGAATGTAAAACTCGGGCTGGGCTTCTTTGTATGGCCATCAATTCTTATGAGACCAAAAAAAAAAAAAAAAAAAAAAAAGGAAGCCAAACTCCTTGGCAAACAATTTGTGTGGTTGCTTCTATGGAAGTAGCCACCACATCCAGAGAGCAATAAGCCTCTTTCCTTGTGAGAAATAGGAGTGTAAGGAAGAATATGGGCACCTCTCCAAGTCCCTTCTAGGCTGTGGGCTCCATTTATCCAATATACTGATTAAGATAATAATGACCTTTCCCATCAAAGACACTGTCTAGTGTGTTCTGAAGGCTTGCAGCATTCTAGCTAATAATTACACTAAAACTTTAGATGCATTATCTTGTTTCAAAACCACCAAATAAGGCAAATATCATTGTTTCTTTCATATTTACAGACAAGGAAAACATAAAGGCCTAGTAAGGTTAAATTATTCGCCTAGTATCACACACCTGAAGTATGACAAAGGCTTCTGCTTCCATCTCTTTGACTGTGGCATCCCGCTTCACAACTGTGCTGTCTTTGATGCTTCCTTTTCCTTCTTTACAATGGAGAAGAGCAGTAATCAGAAAGCAAGTTCCCTCTATTCTGGCTTTGTAAAGTATAAACAGGAACTGTAAAAACTCAGATACAACTCCCTTCCATTAAACTTGATAACCTTTCTTGCCTCAGCATTCCTTTTTCTTGTACCCTCATGAGCTCTACCTCTGTGTGCCTTCAGATCATTTCTGGGGTTCCTATTTTCTTTGTTTTATTTTATTGGATTTTCTCTGTAATTACATTTCAAATGTTATCATCTTTCTTCACCCCCATCTCTCCTCCCCCTCTGCTTGCTTCCATGAAGATGCTCCCTCTCCCAATCGCTCTCTCCACCTCAGTGCCTTGACATTCTCCTACAGTGGAAAAACTCACCTTCACTGGACCAAAGGCCTCTTTTTCTATTGATGCCAGACAATGCTACATATGCAACTGGAACCATGGGTCTCTCCATGTGAACTCATTGGTTGGTATTTTAGTCCATGGGAGTTCTGGGGGAGTTGGTTGGTTGATAATGTTGTTTTTCCCATGAAGTTGCAAACCCTTTCAGCTCCTTCAGTACTTTCTCTAGCTCTTTCATTGGGGTCCCCATGTTCAGTCTGATGATTAGCTGCAAGCATCCTCAACTGTATCTGTATGACTCTGGCAGAGCCTCTGAGGAGGCATCCATATCTGGTTCCTGCCAGTAAGGACTTCTTGGCATCAGCAACAGTGCTTGGATTTAGTGGCTACATATGGGATAGACCCCTGGGTGAGACAGTCTCTGAATGAACTTTTCTTCAATTCCTGATCCTCTACTTGACCTTGTATTTCTTCCCATGAGTGTTTTTTTCTCCCTTCTAAGAAGGACTTAGGCATCCACATTCTGACCTTTCTTATTTTTGAGCTTAATAAGATCTGTGAATTGCTTCTCGGGTATTCTGAGTTTTGGGGGACTAGTATCTGCTTATCAGTGAGTGCATACCATGTGTGTTCTTTTGTGACTGGGTTACCTCACTCAGGATGATAGTTTCTAGTTCCATCCATTTGCCTAGGAATTTTATAAAGTCGTTGTTTCTAACAGCTGAGTAGTACTTCATTGTGTAAATGTGCCACAATTTCTGTATCCATTCCTCTGTTGAAGGACATCTGGGTTCTTTCCAGCTTCTGGCTATTATAAAAACTTCTTCTATGAACATGGTGGAACATGTGTCCTTGTTATATGTTGGAGCATTTTTTGGGTACACAGGAGTGGTATAGCTAGGTCCTCAGGTAGTACTATGTCCAGTTTTGTGAGGAACTGCCAGACTGATTTCCAGAGTGGTCATACCAGCTTTCAATCCTACCAACAATGGAGGAGTGTTCCTCTTTCTCCACATTCCTGCCAGCATCTGCTGTCACCTGAGTTTTTGATCTTAGATATTCTGACTGGTGTGAGGTGGGATCTCAGGGACTGTTTTGATTTGCATTTCCTTGATGACTAGAGATGTTGAGCATTTCTTTAGGTGCTTCTTACCCATTCAGTATCCCACAGTTGAGAATTCTTTGTTTAGCTGTATACCCCATTTTTAAATAGGATTGTTTGATTCTCTGGAGTCTAACTTCTTGAGTTCTTTGTATATATTGGATATTAGCCCTCTGTCAGATGTAGGGTTGGTAAAGATATTTTCCCAAACTGTTGGTTGGTGTTTTATCTTTTTCACAGTGTCTTTAGCCTTAACAGAAGCTTTGCAATTTTATGAGGTCCCATTTGTTGATCCTTGACCTTAGAGCATAAGCCATTGGTGTTCTGTTCATGAAATTGGACCATTGCTTCCTCTAAGCCCTGAGGAGAGTAACTAAATGACTGGTTAAATGTTACTGTTCCACCTTGCAACCATGTCTCCTAATGCTGTTTTCAGCAACCATAAACTACAATAAGTCCACTTTCTTCATCGCCATCAGAATACCTCGGAGGGCTTCTCTAACAACAATGCAGGTTTAAGTAAAGGGGTTCAAGAACCATTTTTTTCTTGAACCTTAATTGCTTCTTAAGGTCACACTAACCAAACAGGTTGCAAGGACATTGAGAGCAGTGGTCATGCCCTAACCAGCTAATGTCAACCAGAGAAGAAAGAGAAGTCCATGTGCTCAGCCAAGCTAATTGCCTGACAAGAGAGGTTTGGAATCTCCTACTTAGAAGTCCATAGCAATTATCTGGCAATTATTCTAATGCATTGTCGTTGAAGAGTGAAGTTGGAGGCACTGTAAGAGAAAGTGTGAGTTTGGCTTAATTCGAAAGACTAGATAGTAAGCAACCAAGTGAAAGTGAGAGTTTATGCCCTCAAACAAACCAGACCTGTTGACTTTAGTTCATTTACACACACAGCTCGAGACTGGACCTCCTGCCTACACATTTAGTTTGCTAGTCCTTTGTACCCATCTCAAGAAGGATCCAGTTATATTCCCAGGGTAATCCAGCAGAGTAGCCTTTCAACACTGTTGCCAGCACATCCATGGGACTAGATCGAACATACTAAAGAGACACACAGTTAAAGTGGCGGTTTTATCCTGAGAAGGTTCTAGTGGTTTCTAAATAGCTGTCCAAACCTGTGTTCAGGGTGTCAGTCTGTTGGGGAATCTAGCTATCACCATAATAATGCCAATTAACTTGGGTTTAAAGTCTTTACTCAGTGAAAGACAGGATGGGAAAGGGGAGGTCAAAAGAAAGATTCAATATTTTATCCCTGATCCTTCCTGGATTTTCAGGGCCTGATAGGACCCTGGCAGTGACAATTGAACTATCAAAACTTATTTGAGTGTCCAATTTGCAGCAGTGGGGACTCTTATCTTAGACTGAACCATGTGCAAGCACCAGGAAGGGAGTTGTTCCAATGTGGTGAGTGCCAGAAGGGGTTTACAGCAGATGTTTTATCACAGAGTCCTAGGATCCTTTAGAAACAGAGAATACACTATGTTCCCTTGGACTATCTGCATCAGAACTACCTTCTGCTTGTTAGAAATGCAGATTCCTGGGTCTTAGCCCAGGCTTCCCAAATTAGATCCTCTAAAATCTGCCTGGGAG
Organism: Micromys minutus; assembly: GCF_963924665.1. Taxonomy (NCBI): domain Eukaryota; kingdom Metazoa; phylum Chordata; class Mammalia; order Rodentia; family Muridae; genus Micromys; species Micromys minutus. The sequence goes on from NC_137952.1 coordinate 50,488,358, forward strand.
CCCACATTTCATATGTATTTTCTGGTGACTCATATACATAAGACAGTAATAAATTTACCTGTGACCTTTTATTCATGTATTAGATAGAAGATCTATCACAGGTCTCCAACCACCCATTTTGGAAGGATCAATGTTACATGGGGCAGTGTAAAACCCACTTCCCAGTAGTGAGAAATGTCCACTGAAGACATATATCCAGATTTTGCAGTTATTACTGTGACTTTCTGCCTACATTCATGCTAAACTCCTTTGAGCAGTTGCTGAGGAAAGAATGGTATAGTGGGGAGAGCAGAATCAACAACAGTGTGTTGTATATGCCAAATTAGGAGAGATAATTGTGATGTATTTACAGTATTAACAAAACTGTAGCATGAAGGTTATGCCAAATATCTTGAGGTATATACGTGATTGCCCAACATATACATTAATCAAAATATCATATTGAGGCTTTGGATTTAGCTTAGTGTTTGAGCAGTTGCCAAACAGGTGCTAGTCATCCCAGTAAAACACACACACACACACACACACACACACCATATATTACATTATCAACAAATATGTTGATCAAGTAAACAGATGAAATTAAGAACAAAACAAAAAGCAATTTAATGGAATGTCCTTGGGAAGTTGGGTGCTCATTGACCCAGCTTAAGGTTTCTATCTTAAGAGAGATCTCCACAGAGAGAATTTCAATTCAGGCAGGGGGACAGAGCAGTGGTAGCCTGTGCTCTTCCTGAGATGCTCTATGACCTGGGGCTTGAGTGTGCGCACTCAGAAGGTTTATACTCCAGCTCTGTCTCACGCTATCTGCGTAGCTTGAAGCAAGAGCCTTCCTACATGTTGTAAAGAGTATGGCTGACACACATATGTCACCATCTGCACCAGCCCAGACTTACTCGCCTGGTCTCAGACCTGCCTTTAACGGACGTTCCGCAAGGTCAGCAGGAGAAGTGGATGCCTTCCTCAAGGACACAAGTGCCCATAGGTCAGGGCTTAGGCAGCACAAACAAAGCCATATGGAGTAAGATGAGCGGAGGGAGAAAACAGAAGGAAGCAAAGAACATGGAGGCATTTAGCAGGTTCTTCCTCTACTGAACCATCTCCCAGGAGATAGCCAAGTCTCCAGGCTCCACAACAAATGGCTTCTGATGCTGTGAATCTGAACAGCCTCAAATACAGCTGAGCAGCTTGCTGGCTGTTTGCTTGTTTATTTGATTAGTTCATTTGTCACTGGGCTGGGGATTCAAACCAGAGCCTTGTGTGCCAAGAAGACTTTCTACCCTTGAGATGCCCCAGGAGGCATCAAAGACATCTAGGTGTACTAAAAAACTTTCAAACTTAAATTGTCATAGACTTTGTGTTACTGGAGCAAGTGTCAATATATATAATTCTTTCCATTAGAATCTAGGCCCAACCCCCTTTTACCTTACTGGTGTTTTACGGAAATATTATGGTTTCCAATGTAGTGTTTTCATGGAATTTCTGTGTGTGCAGGTGTATGTGTCTCTGTGACTGTGTTTCTTTTTTGTTTATGCTTTTCCCTTAGCTCTCTTTTTGTTTTATTTAGTATAATTTTGGCTTGTTTGTTTGCTTGCTTGTTTGTTTTCTAATGAGAAAGAAAAAAGGAGGTAGATGTTACTGTGGGTGGAGAGGTGGGAAGAATATGGGAGAAACTGGGGAATGGGAAACTGAGATCAGATATGAAAAATCTACTTTCAATAAAATTTAAAATTACAAAAAAAATCTAAAGCCCTGAAATGTCCCTAAAGACCTTCCTAATGCCAGCTGCCTAATGATGATGGGTGACATTCAGATGAATCCTCTAGATTGACAATGGCCATTGTTTCTGGAAATGGCCCATTCTGATTTCACCTCGGCTCTTATCCCCCCCTGCCCCATACAAACACACATACACACACACACACACACACACACACACACACACACACACACACACACATTCTGCCTTACCTCACTTCCCTTTTGCTTTCATTTAGGCTGTTCAAAACCAACCTTGAGACCAAGGGTTGAATATAAATGGTTATTGTATAGAAGCTGACGTCACTAGGGACTGAGAAGTGGGACAGGAAAAGAGGAAAAGAACAGTGTTGATGAATGGTACATGTGACACTCTGTACAGTTGGGAACCAGCCACCTACCTAGTCAGCTTATCCAGAACTGAGGGAGCTAGGCCTTGATATAACAGTGTCTGTAAGTTAAGGCTTGAGGGCTCCACAGAAGGTTAATTATTGACCATTTTTTCCACAACCAAAGCAGGTTTTGGAATTGAAAACTTAGTAGTGTTTTAAATTTTGCTTGAATAATATAGTGAGGTGGAGAAGGAATCCCAGATACATTCCTGATCCCTGCAAACCCTTTCCCTAGACAACTTATTTGAAACTTGTACCTGTGCTATAAGGCTTGGTCACTAGCATCCTTGAGTCACTAGTAGACACAGGATCATGTCTACTAGCCTCATGGGGCCAGGAGACATAAAGCTTGTTATGAGAAAATGATTTGATTTATTTACCTATTTTGTATATGTATGCATGCATTTACCTATTTGTATATGTATGCATGCATATAGTACATGTATGTACATGGGCATATGGGTGTGTGCATGTATAGGCAAGGCAAGGTCACTGAACCCAAGATCACTGATTCCTCTAGGTTGGTGGTCTATGAAGTTCCAGAAATCTACCTGCCTTCATATCTCCATCACCCGACCCCAGTGCTGGGATTATAGACCTGCACTGCCATGACCATGACCGACCTTTATGTACTTGCTAGGGATCTGAACTCATGTCCTTGTGTTTGCATGGTAGGTACTGACTGTGACATCTTCCTAAACCCAGAAAAATACCTTTAAACACAAGCATTTCATTTTTCAAAGCCCAATCCTATGAGCACTTAAGATGTCGTAAGAAATGTGTGAAATATCTTTTTTTTTTTTTTTTTTTTTTTTTTTTTTTTTTAGTGAACCACAGTTCCTGGGAGGTTTAGATCTATAGACCCTCCCTACAACGGGTTCCCCAGCTCTTCATTCATGGAATCGAAGGCCAGAGACAGGAGGGAAGATGATGTAGTAAATGGAAATTATCTGTGAAATCTGCTGACTGTAGACACCACATAAAACAGCAGGGTGAAAGTCACACTGCTCAGATACATTTCCCCCACGATTCAGAAAACATTTATGGATGTCAACATGTCAGCCACAGCCTTTTCACCTCCATTAAGTCCCAATCCACAAATATCTCTGGTTATATTGGGCATTCTTTTTCAGTTTAACCACTATAGCCAAGTTCTTCAGTTTTTCATTGTTTCTACTATCGATATTGTGTGTGTGTATGTGTGTGTGTATACATGTGTGTATGTATGTGTTTGTGAGTAACTGTATGAGCATGTGTGTTCTCACATGTACACACAGGTATACACACTGAGGCCAGAGGAAGATGTCATGTGGCCCTGCTCCATCACTCTCCTCCTTACTCATGAACTGAGTTCCTCAGTGGTCATGCACCAAGCTGGTGATTTTCTGCCTCACCCCTACCCACAGCCCTATCCCTTCCTCCATCCTCACATGTCTTACACTCTGTGCCTGACTTTTTATGTGAAATCTAAACCTAGTCCCTCACGCTTGTTTAACAAATGCACTGAGCAGTCTCTTTAGCCTTCAGTTCTGTTTCTCTGAGTCCCAATCAGCTCTGAAATCATCCAAGGAAACGGTGCTTATCTTTAAGCTTTGGCTTGAGAGCCACCGGTCCTATGAGGCCTTCTCTAGCCTCCTTGATTCACCTGCTCAGCAGAACATCTATCTACCATATAAGTTAGAGAGAAACACGGGTCAAGGATGGAAACCACAACAGATGGGACCTAAAACAAAGGGGTTTCTACCTCTCACATCGTAAGTATAAAGAAAAAGGTTTCAGGCATCAGTTCCAGTGGAAACTGGTGTTTCTGGGTCCTGGCTACCCTTATCATGCTGGTATATAACCTTGTACAATGGCTGCTGCCATTCCAGAGATCAAATTAAAATTCAAACCAAGAAGAAAAGATGACCTGAACTGGATCTGGGCCTTATTTCCATTGACCAAAACCATGCTGTACAGCTGTGGCTAGTTCTAGGGACACAAGGAAAGACAACAGTATTATTCAGCACAACATCAGAGTTTTATTTGCGAGATTAACAAAATGGCAGCCACCAGTGTCAGCCATGTTGCAGAACTCAATCCTATGATCTAAGCTTACTAGGGTGTCTTTTGTCTTCAGCTCTCCAAACTAGACCTCAAATTATCCCTGTTTGTCCAATGACAGCAACTTATTAAATCTTAGCGTTCCTACCAAGTAGGTCATCTGGCTTTGAGTTGGTGCCTCGACATGATACCATTGAATTAATGAACAAAAACTAAAGTTAGACATTCTCTGCATAAATTCATTTCTTTCTCTTGGTGGTCTCTGGGTAGTTTTGGGGGATTTTTGTTTTGTTTTGTTTTAAGCATAGGAAGTGTTCATCAGTGGAAAGGAATAGTTGTGGTCCTCCCTGTCCTTGGAAGTTCTTCTGTGTCATTTGTCACTTAAGAAATTTGAAAGTTTGCCCTCTGGGTAGTCAGTTGTGGTGACTATCTTTTTTTTTTTTTTTTTTTTTTTTTTTTTTTTTTTTTACCTTTTCCAGGTCTCCATTGCCACATACAAAAACAATCACTTGACTCAAATGTCCTTGGTTTTAGTTGATTTGTTGAGCTTGGGTTGGGCTTGGCCAGTTGCAGCTGGTCTATGCTGGAGAGTTATCTTTCTGTCACCTGATCTCTGACAGGCTTGGCAGAAAGAGGTAGAGCAAAGGGTGCTATCCCCTGTGTCTTTTCCTCCAGCAGGCTGGCTTGGCCATGTCCCCACAGCACGGCCGCTGTTGCAACAGTAAGAATGGATTGTGAGATATGTCCCTTCGCCCAGGCACCTTTGCCTGTTTTTTTTCCCACATGTTCCCCAGAACAACATGGTGAGCCACCTACAGGGTACACTGATTGGTCCCACCTTGGAGGCTTCAACAAGTAAGAAAAGTCACTTGAATTTAAACAGTATGAAAGGGCCCCATCTGAGAGTTGAGGTGCCCTTCACCTTTCTGAGTAACCCCCCCCCCCATACCACAGACATTTCTTATGCTAGGTATCAGCAGTGATATTAGTTGGGCCAGGATCATCCTCGTCACAGAAGTCACTCTGTGCCAGCCCAGGCAGGAACATGGCAAATATAAATACATGGTGGTTGTGGCTGTCACTCAAGAAGAAGCCTAGATTCATAAGCAAAACCCATTCATACTCTCGACTGTGCACAAGCAATACCAACGTGCAGATTCCTACTCTAACAGGCTCTCCTAAGATCCAAAGGAGAGAAGACCCGGAGATCTTCAGATTCAAGCTAAAGCTCCAGAGATGACCTGCCCCCTCTCTAGACCCCTCATCTCTGCTCCTGGCCTCACACTGGCTTGGTCAGATTTCAGATCTATGTTGTATTTTACAGAAAACCCTGTCAAGGAAAGAGCATGAAAGAATGTCAGTGACCCTGACAGGTGGCCCTAAAGTAGATGGCTGAGACTTATGTTCCCCTCTCTGCAAGGTTGGAAGAGACAGAAAAGCAGAAGGCAAGCTAGAATTCAGAGACACCATGAGTGAGACCCGACCTGTGTAGAGAGGACTGGCTCCATCAAAGAAGGATGGAGACAGTCCTGAGGTTCAATCCAAGCCTCATAATTTGTATGTTGTTTCTCCCTGCATTGTCTGAGAAATGGATTCAGGGTCTGCATGCCTCCCAAAAGTACCAGAAGAACTAAGAGAGAAAGTTCGGTAAAGTACCTGAGGTAGGATCTCCAACAGGGGAAATTCTATATTATTTTCCTCTTCAGGGATATCCTCTATCCTCTGGAAATGTACAACAGTACAAATGAGTCAGAAAGTGCCTTAGTCTTCTGCAAAGATTCATGCCAGTCACATGGAAAGCACCCTAGATGCTCCACCTCCTGTAAGAGTCCTGCATCATCTGGATTTTGACCTTTGTTTTGGGTCCTTTGTTCTTTTAGTTTGTGCATTTTTCCCATTTTTATTGGATATTCTCTGCATTTACATTTCAGATGTTATCCCCTTCCCCCAATACCATCCCCCCTCTTCCTCCCAGTGTCTCCATGAAGGTGCTCCCTCTCCCAACCACCCTCTCCATCTCATTCCCTTACATTCCCCTACACTGGGAAAACAAGCCTTCAATGGACCACAAGCCTCTCCTCCCACTGATACCAGACAATGCTGTCCTCTGCTGCATATGCACCTGGGGCCATGGGTCTCTCCATATGAACTTATTGGTTGATGTTTTAGTCCATGGGAGCTGTGGTAAGTTTGGATAATTGATCATTTTGTTCTTCCCATGGGGTTGCAGACCCTTTCAGCTCCTTCAGTCCTTTCTCCAGCTCCTTCATTGGGGTCCTCGAGTTCAGTCTGATGGTTAGCTGCCAGCATCCTCCTCTGTATCAGTATAGTTAATTTGTGCATTTTATTTTCTTGGTGGGAACTTGATTTTCTGTGAGTCTCATGGGAGGGATGTAGAGAGGATGATAACCATAGAAGCAGTCTCTCCCCCACTCCTGCTCCCCAGATGCCAGGATGCACCCTACAGCAGGCAAAGAGCCTGCCCACATCTGACAGGCCTCATAGCATCCCCTGATGTACTTTGTCATAGGGTGTCTGATTGACAGGGGGTCTCCCCATCTCTCCTCCCCATATTGTGAACCAAAATCAGTATGATTTTTCACAGTCACCACACCACACTCAAGAGCAACAAGAACTTGGCAGATCTGTTCCATTTCTCGTCCCAGCTCAGTGTTAAAAGCATTGGATAGAGGTTCTGGTCTTTCAATAAGATCAATACTTAATATGGGAACATGCTCTTACTGAGAGGGTGCGTGAACTTCCAAGCAGTGCCAGCTGCTGCAGTGAGCCCACTATGTCAGTGATGGACAGCTTATTTAGATCTTGGGTAATCCACAGATGTGTTGCTTTGTATTTCAATTACTTAATTTGAATGTCCTTTCAAGGATAATGTTAAAGCCTTCACATCACTGGATCAGCCAAGTCGCACAGCAAAAGAGGGTTTGAGTCTATTACAGCTTGGGAAGGTTTTTCTGCCTGATCCACAGAGCTGTAAAATACAGCATTAATTTTTTATTTGACATATTCAAAAATGCTATAGGCAAATGATTCTGCATAGATTATGAATACAACAAGCAATAAAAATTATTTTAGAGTCTTCTCTGGGTGCCACACTTCATGGTTTCTCAGTGGTCAGCAAAGTATTAAAAAAAAGTCTAAAATTTCCTACCTCCAACACATGAAATGCAAATTTAAGGCTAAAGGGGAAAATATGGCTTATGATTATAAGATAGGTAGATTCATTCTGGTTAAGAAACATGGCTGTTAGTTTGACAACATGACAAACTCGTGTGAAAATGTTCCTATATGTGTAAGTCTGTACACACACACACACACACACACACATCTAAACAAGTTAATTAAAGAGAAACTAATTTCTAATGTTATTATAAAACAGTGTAGTACAGATACATTTCCCATCACCATCTCTCCACACAATCTCTTGACAGCACTGCAGGAACGATGGGTCACAGTGGCTCTCACCATCCTGTGGTGTATTTTGGTAGGTTTTGATAATTTAGCATAGTCTGCGGCTTGGGACACTTCATCTTTGCACTTTTGTGTAACGTTTCCTCAAAATGGAGTGTTACATTGGATTTGAGACTCTCCCTGTCCCGTGGGAAAGAAGGGACACATACACATGGAAAACAGTCAAGTGCATACAAGGGAGGCCAGGGGACTAAATTAGTGCACTGGCCAAGAGTCAAAAGCCTGAACTCATTTCCAGCTAGGACTGTAGCAAAGACCTGAGGAAAGGAAGCTGTAAGCAACAGAAACTCTGCTAACAGGCTAAGTGCAAAAGGCAGAGAGCTGGGATCATGAAATTGGAGCATTCACTTGGTTTCAAACTGATCTGAGATCTGTGTTCACATGAGGTTGGTGCCTACCTGCGTGTGTGCCTGTGTGTGCACCTGTACATGTGTACACGCATGCATATGTGTATATGTGTGTATGGGTGTGCATGTGTACCTGTTGTTTCTCTTGGCTGAGCTGCTTAATGTGGTAACACCATTATCAGTCTCTCTCTATGTCTGCTATCTCTGGCAGCTATGTGCTTGAGGGGTATTTATATTTTGTTAATCACTGCCTTGCCCTCCTATCCACCAATCACTTTGTCACAAGAAATGTCCTAGTTTCTGGCCTGGGTCTTATTCTGTGCCCTGTGTGACTGGGGCCCATGCTGTGGAATTGTAATCAGTGGGAAAATGTGATAGGAGACAGTAATAAATACACTAGTGGGAATGCTAAAAATTGAGCCAGTGTTGGCAAACACTTTAGGTTACAAATACTGGGATATTCCAAGTCAAAGTGCCCCAGCAATGCTCTGGAGTCCAGAGGCATGACAGACTATAATACCCTATGATCTGTGACTCCACAGTGATGTTGAGGACTCTGTTTTCCAAGTCAGATTCATTTTCACTCTATGTCAGAGAATCCCACGCACTTCTCCACAGCTAGCAACAGAGAGTGAGAAGTCTCTTCAGAAAGTTGATAACTCTTTCCTTTTATGATGAGTGGGCCTAAGTCACATCCCTACATCCGAACCAATAGCCATCACCACTAGGAATACTACACACCAATTGGCCAATGCATGTGTAATCCTGGAGAAAAAGGTAAGACACATTCTTCCTGAGGCACTGTGAATATGGGAAGGTGCTGGGTCCCCTGGAAAAGTGAGAGGTGTTTGATGGGTGGTCACTCAACACTGGGACCCAAACAAATGGTCATTCTTAGAGATGATACCTTGAAAGAGGGAAAGGACAATCTCTGGTTAAAAGGTGAAATTCTAGGAATGTCCCAGTGATAGCTGACCCCCAATGTGGAAGCAAGTTTGTACAGGCAAAATTTGCAGCTTCCTTCAGGAACCGGGTTATAAGTCAGCTCACTAGGACGTGATCGTCTCGGCTACTGGTCACTTCCAGTCATGGGATGACTTCTGAGGACGCAATAGTAATTACAAGAGAAAGTTCATGTCTTCATGAACTTCTGGGGATGGAAATGTGCAACAGACTGATGGAATTCGCCTATAATCTACCCAAAAAAGCGGGGGGGGGGAGACAAGATGAGGGGATAGAGAGGGAAAGGTGGTTGTAGAGTCAAGCTGGCATTAGAAAAGCATGGTGGGGTGAAACAATAGTATATCTGAGGAGAAGATATATTCTGTTCTGTGAGAAGAAACAAGTACAAAGGCCCTGCAGCCAGTGCCATGGTCTTCTTGGCATCCCAAAAGGGGGGACAAGAGACAATTAATAGGTAGTGGGGTCAAAGGTAAAGCTAAAGCAAGGCTACAGGTCTTTCAGGAATTGCAAAGACATTGGACTCAATCTGAATAAGAAGCTAAATTTATGATAAGAGACAATCTTAACTGAAGAAAAAGATGATCAAACCCTTGCCCTTGACTCTACCTGACTCTTAGCTCTTTGCCCTCTCCTTCCTTTCAGGCCATGTACATGTTCTATGCCCTGGCCATCGTGTGTGATGACTTCTTCGTCCCATCCTTGGAAAAGATCTGTGAGGTATGTAGAGGTATATTCCCAGAGGCCTGGGGTGGGGATTCTGCCCTGGCATATTCCAGCCTCCTCTCCAAACTCTGGGGGAGTCATAAAGGTAAGTCTTGAATGCCCGAGAGGGGATGGAATTAGCCCAGTCAGTTTGCAGAACCTTTCAGAACCTGGTGGAGAGCTAGGATTTACCCCACATTGCCAGCTCTCCCGACTACACCAGACGTCACTGCTAGTGCTCCATTCTTCTCCGTGTATCTGTAGGAATACGTCCAGACCGTGAGCAGCCACAGCATTTGTGGACACTCCAACATGTAAACATGTGTACTAAGGTGTAGTGTTGGCAAGCAACCCCCATGGGTCCTCCTGTGGACTCTACCACCATGACATAGATCCTGTGGAGACACATGTGAGACTGTTGCTTAGGGAATAGTGACAACATCAAAGCTGTGTGTTCCTTGTAGATGCAAATAGATTTTTTTTCAAATAACTCTGGTCCCTGTGCATTAAGCCCATCATCAGCACCCCAGCCTGGACTGTCATCTGTACGTTGGGCTCTATCCCCCTCCCTCCTTTTAGTTCCGCTGCTACTTGTTCCCTGTCATCCTGTCTACCTCTCTTTCCTTCACTTCTTCCCTCTGGCATCCTGTTGGGGTAAGAACCGACCCTACCGCATGCCTCCAGCACATCCACTCTCTATTTATATATAACTCTGAGTGGACGCCTGGTGGACTCTGGGGAAAGAGAGCCAGGCAAAGAGTATTTCTTGCACATTGTACCCATTATCATAGCTAATGCCAGGGTGAGCAGCAAATTTAAAAACAAACATTTAGGGAACAGAAAGATGGATCAAGCACTGGCCACCAAGCCTGATGACTTGAGTTCAACCCTTAGGTGGAAGGAGAAAACATTTGACCTCTACATGTGTGCCCTGGCATCTTCACTAAATGTTCACACACACACACACACATACACACACACACACACATACACATGCAGGCACACACACACACACACACACACACACACACAGAGAGAGAGAGAGAGAGAGAGAGAGAGAGAGAAAGCAATTATTGGTGTTTGGTACGAATACATGTTTGTTTTGTTTTCTTTTCATACAAGATTGGTTGAGGAGGACGTAGGGCCCACTTACTGCCAGTTGGTCCTTCACATTTATGCAAAGCAAAATTGCTCTGCCTTTTCCTATGCACCATTTTTGTTGTTAGTAACAAAGGTGCTTATTAAGTCCCAGAAATATAAATACAGACATCCACCTGTGCCCTCCATTCAGGAAACAACACATAGAACTTTTGAAAACACAGATATCCTTCTGGAGAACAAGCAACCAGATATCTGGCAGAACAGAAGAAAATGGAATCGTTAAGAAGGAAAGAAAATGATGGGATAAAGATGCTGTTAGGACTGGATCCTGGGGATGCAGGAAGCTGGCTGTGTAACTAAGTCACTGTGGTATGAAAGTTCACATCCTTTCTTTAACCATGCCTAGAACTCTACCAGTTGACCACAGTTAGCTTTCCTCTAGGAATCAAGAAATCGAGGCTCAGAGACTCAGAGTATCCCACCCTAGGCCACACAGCTGCTTAAGAATGGAGTCAGGTCAGTCTGAGCCTACCACTGGGTCACCTTCATATCTCTTGCAGCTCTAAGACCACTTACATAGGTTGCTGTCAAAACTGGCTCCACCTCTAGGGTCCACAGCTATCCAGGGGTGGGGGCGGGGGTGGAGGAATGCAGACAAAGGGCCTCCCTTCCCAGAATGTTCCCTGTTCCCAACCACATCCAGTTTTAGGAACCAGAGTAAATGACGAGAAATCATACTGTGCAATATGCCGATCTCTGAGGGCAGCTCCATGTACTTAAAGCCATCCTAGTGGCTGGACCAATGGCATGCCTGTAGAAACGGTGACAGAGTTTGTATCTCCTTAGAGATCCCATGTTTATGTCTTCTGAGAGCCTGTGGTCAACTCACGCTAAAGTTCCATTCTTTCACAGGATGGCGGGCCGGTTAGGATTCATGACCCCCACCCCCTTGAAATTCCTAGCAGGAATTTTTTAGCCTGGGACCACCTTTTCTCCCCTGATCTCTTTGCAGAGAGGTGATACCATATGCTCAGTGCTTGCTCCCAGACTAACTTGGGCTAAACAGAGATGTTCAAGATGTTTAGACTTTGGTGGAAAAAATTATTCTAGAAAGAAATCCACATTGCTCAATAAATCATAGCTTGGAGGGAGAGTCAAGTTCAAGCCATTAAGAAAAAAAAATGTTGAGCAGAAAAGAGAAAGAAGCGCCACAACAATGACCCAGCATGTCAGTAACAGGTCAGGTGAGTCACTAATTTTACAGCCACTCTGTTCCATCAGGGGACACACAGAGGTGTTAGAGTGCTTTGTCTACAGTAAATAGACAGAGTCAGACTCTGCTACACTGAAGACAGAAAGGAAATGTTTCAGAGACAGCCAACCAGAAACAGCTCAGCAAGGAGAGGAACACAGCATTCCTAGTCATGAGGTAGCAGCCTCAGGTTGGTCAGAAGCTTGTGCTCACACAAGGATATCAGATGTCAAGAGTAGGAAGGCTTTAGGGCCACATGGAAGTTATAAAAGCAATAGTGGGTCCTCCTGGGCTGTGGATGAAGGTGACCGTCCACTCTAAGTACTGTAAACACTGAGCCAGGCTCTGCCCCAGACAAGCTCCTTGCCAAAGGCTGGGAGGGAAACTAGGGAATGAACAGCCTGGCTCTGGCCATCCATGGGCTTAGTAACCACCAAGTAAACCACAACATTCCACTTTCTCCATATAGGCTCCACATCCAGGCATTCAACCTTGGATCAAACTGACCAAACTCTCTTTGTTGTGGTTGGTGTGTGTGTGTGTGTGTGTGTGTGTGTGTGTGTGTGTGTTTAGTTGGTTTGTTGATTGGTTGGTTGGTTGGTTTGGTTTGGTTTGGTTTGGTTTGGTTTGGTTTGGTTTGGTTTGGTTTGGCTTTTCAAGACAGGGTCTCTGTGTAGCCCTGGCTGTCCTGGAACTAACTCACTTTATCGACCAGGCTGGTCTTGAAATCATAGGTCTTCCTGTCTCTTCCTGAGTGCTGGAATTAAAGACATACACCACTATGCCCAGGGGATCAAATATTTTGTTAATTTGGACCAGCATGGAGCAGATACAGACAGTCTTCCTTGTTGTTATACCCTGGAGAATACAGTTTTTTACATGCTATTTACTTACATTGTGTTAGGGATTATTAATATTATTATTATCTAGTGATGATTGGCAGAACGTGGGAAAATGTATCTGTTATATGCGAGCATGATACTATTTTATGTGAAATTTGAACACTGCTTGGATTTGAGTATGTGGGTTTGGGGCAAGAAGACATTCCTGGAGCTAACCCCACTGATCTCAAAGGCTGACCATATTCACAGAGAGTTGGATGAACCCAGTGGGGACTTGGTGCAAAGACAAGGAATCAAGTAACAGATTCTGCCATGGTATCAGGGCAGGGCTGTGTGGAGGGGTAGATCAAAGAAGCCATGTCTGAAGGAAAAAGGCTCATTGACAAAACACCTCAAGAGAAAAACAGAGAACACCCAAGCCATGGATGTACATGGGAACAGCAGGACATGTTGTTCAAGGGGAGCCTAGGGTGTCCATCTGCAGTGAATTATTCTCCACTCTGGATGAAGCTAAGGAAAATTCTCTCTGACCCTCATCATAGATGCAAGCAATGCAGAAGCGAGGGGACCTCGTGACTAGCGGTTCTAACAGGCTAGTGCGGCATCGCCAGGCTGGGGTGAATCAAGTATAAAAGAGTGGGGAAAGGAAAGAGATACGAAAGCAACAGTGAAACATAAGGCCCAAGCTTCATAAGCAACAATTAACAGCAGCCCATAGACCTTGGGAGGGAAGTGCAACAACTCAGGGTGTTCCTTCGAGCTGATTCCTGGCTCAAGTTGCCTTCCAGCCATCCCCACCCATTGAGCTCCCCACCAGCCAAGGATTTTAGTGCTGAGGAACCTATGTGAACCTCAAATGAGAGCATGCCTCTCTCAGAGGCACCTCCAAGGCCATACTGCCTCTCTGTGGCCAAACACGGAAGTGCAGCAACTGGTGCTGCTGAGAAAGATGGCTGGAGGTGGAAACTCAAGCCTCTCTGCCCGGATGCCTGAAGGGAACTGGCTGCTTCCCAACAGCTGGCAGCTTACTTTCTGGGCCATGATGGGAAAGCTAAACACACCAACCAGCCTCTCTGTACATTCATCTTGTGTTCTTGAAAAATCACCTTCCTGTTTAACAAACAGGGTGACTTGAAGAATGGGGAACTGTACCCAAAGATTTGGGGGAAATGGGCTGCAATCTTTTCTGCTCCGTTGCAAGCCTTCTCTCTCCTGCTGTGTCACCCAGAGTTTGAAGGTGAAGGTTTGGAGCATGCTTCAGGACGGTGACTTCATGGGTCCACTTACTTCACACTGCAACAGCCGTGGTGTTTGCACACAACTCTACATTACACACATCTCTTCCAAACTCAGTGTCTGCAGACACCTAGGGCCCTGAGCAGAGCTGCCATTAGAAAGGCACCACTGTCCAGGAAGCCCTCTGTTCACCACTCCACCCTCCTGGTGATCGACGTGACAGCCCCTTGATACCTTTGGGTTTTGGGTTATGGACCCCTAAATCTTCTGTAGAGACTTTGGCTAATGGCGTCATGTCGGCTGGTCTTGCAAGTGGGGATGCTGAGCAGAGATCGGGAGCAGCCGAGCTCTGAGTGGAGGAACAGTGAGAGAGACTGAGCCCAGCCCCTGGGTTCTTCTGAAGTCCGGGTGCTTTAGAGCCTCAGGAGCCGCAGTCATGTATCCCAAGGTAAAACCCCGCCTCACCTGTCTTCTCTTTGTTCCCATGCAGCGTCTACACCTCAGTGAAGATGTGGCAGGAGCCACATTCATGGCAGCGGGCAGCTCAGCCCCGGAGCTGTTCACATCAGTCATAGGTAGGTGGCATTAGGAGGCATCTCAACTCTTACCTATGTGAGAGAAAGTGGCTCTAGAGAAGAAGGCCCTCTAATTTGGGTTGTCTCCCACTCTCAAAATATTAAGTTCCTAGACTCCAAGCAGGACCTTCCATTTGGCTGTGGTTATTCGCTACTTTGTGTGTGAGCTTTTCCTAGACCCAGGGACAGTGCTACTAAGGGGAGATCTAAGCTCTGGGTTTGAAATCTGCCCCCGCAAAGCTTGCCTATTTCCTCTGGATTCTGAGCACAGCCTAGAATAGGAAATGTCCTTCGAGCTATGGGTATCGGTTTGTGTTTCAGGAGTCTTCATCACCAAGGGGGATGTGGGAGTCGGTACCATTGTGGGCTCTGCTGTGTTCAACATCCTGTGCATCATTGGCGTCTGCGGGCTCTTCGCGGGGCAGGTAAGACTCATGGCCTCTTTGTGATGGTTGTGCATGATGTGGAGAAGATGGAAGCATGGAACTGAGGCAGGAGACTGTCGTGTTGGGATTCACCTACAGTGGTACGTTGGGCAGTGTGATTGGAGGTTTCCATCCTGAAGCCACTGTTTCTTGGTTTCTAGGTGGATGGACTATTGAATCCCAGTTTCACACTGGGAATTAGCGAGCCTGGCAGTGCTAACTGTAAACGTGGACGTTCACCTCCACACACTTCATTTTCAGAGCTGCTGATCTGCACTAGAGTGTGCGGTGCTTGCCTCAGAGGAAATGAGATAAATGGGAAAGATGGGGAAGAAAAGAGGCAGAATTTTTCTACTTAAAAAATTCGTCATTGTCACAGTTCAGGGTGTCGCCTTTCTTCCTGCAGGCTGGAGCTTTTGAAGTCTAGAGGGGCCTTGAAGTCCAGAGTCAACCTAAGGAGACTTTCTAATGCCGGGGGGGCATCCTAGCAGGGCCACCATTCTTTTTGAATGCTGTTGTCTCTCTAATGTCCCAAGGAAGTGTTCAGAAGTCACCAGAGTGTGAGACTATTGGGCAGCCAAGGTCAGAGCCTGAAGGTCTATGGGCATGCAACTTCTGTGGTTCTCTGAGCCTTGTTTCCTCAGAGAAATATTCAATAGAAATGAGATCCTCAGTTCTCTGCCAAAAACACTCAAGACTCAGTATCTTCTAGAAAATCCTATTTCTACTATTTTAGATGTGACTCTATTAAAGGAGCCACAATCTGCTTCACCTGATCAGGAACCTCAGCGTGGTCTGTGCTGTGCCCTGTTCCTAGCTTGTTGGTAAGTCCGATCCTGGTGTACTTCTCTCACGTGTGGCAGGTGTCTGTGTCTCTCAGAAGCTGCTGAGCATGCCATGATGTCAGTCTCTCAAATGTACACTCAGGAGTTCCCATCGAATCCATTGCTGTTCTCCACAGTCCATTTTAACTGCCAACTGATCTGCCTTCTCTGCCTGAGGTATTTGTTCCTTCCAAGCAACAGGCAGAAGGACATCTTGATCTTATCAAACAGGGCTCCCTGGTGGACAGGCTATCTCTGATAAGAGGGTCCTGGATTTGCTCATGATGACTGAGGTCTGACTCACGCACTGGGCTAAATATTTTCTGCTTTCTCCATGACCCGTCGTGTTAAGTGTGTTAAATGTTCCTGAGTTCTCCTCCATAGGTCATTAGTGCCAAAAGAATGAGCCACACGCCTGCCTTACTGCTGTTACTGTCCCCTGGCTCTGCCCTGCCTGACCAACCTACCATTGCTGTCCAAAGACGAATAGTCACACCAGCAGATGCTGGCGCTGTAGCACTTTCTTAATTAGCATTGTCACCATTAGCGGTTTTGATTATTAGCCAGCCTGTTATTAGTGCTGTCATTAGTTCATTAGTCATTTGTACCTGGAGCTGGATTCTGCAGCGAGCCGGAAGGGAAAGAGCTAATGTAAAGAAAGGGAATAAATGACTGGGTGATGTCTACTCAGTGCTCCAGAGATAATTACTTGCGAAAGGAAAGAAGTGTGTTTGAGGCGTGAAATTCATCAGCAGTGCCACTCACCACAAGCCTGGCTAGGACACCTGCTCAGGGCCACTGCACCGGTTGTTGGCATCCATCTTTCTACCCCTTCTCCAGGTCTTTGCTGGCTGGGTCTCACAACCCCACCAGAGAAAGGCGACAACCAGAGCTTCCACTGGGAATCGCCACAAGCATGATCCCAGCTGTATCTTCCCTTCTTTTTCTTTCTTTACTTTTTCTTTTCTTCTTCTTCTTTTTAGTCCTATACCTACTTAGAGATTTCCAAAGCCATCCACTTGCCATTTTGGTAGATTCCCTCACATCTTTGCAGGAGGCACAGAATTGTACTTGGGGAAGAAGGTGGGCCAAAGATTCAGATTGACCTGGGATTGTATCCTTGCTCTGATGTTTGCTAGCGGGTGGGATTTTGGAGAATTTATTTTAGCTACTGATGCCTGATCCTTCTTATCTGGAGAGTGGGTACAGGCACATCTACTTCAGAGCGTTGCCATGGTGATGAAACCTATCGTGTTTAACACTAATAATAGTGCAAGGAAACAGAGCACGTTAGAAGCTTCTATCAACTCTTGGGATATTTACCCTAATGTCCTCACTCCCAGATCCAAACCAAATCACTGGGAAGGTTTGGCCACTCGGTGAAATATTTGACAGGGGTGCCTACGGCTCCCACCAGAGACAGGACGGGGAGCAGAGGACAGACAGAGGTCTTGTAAGTGAAAACAAATGATGGGTTAGCATAATGACATCAGAGGACCAGTGCTTAGTCCTAGGTCGTATCTTGGGTGGTAGAAAAAGCAATCAGCAGGAAGTGGGAGTTGTCCTGCCTCACATTCCCAGACAGTAGAGCTGCAGCCACGGAGTGTCCCAGCAAAGGATGGAAATCAGGAATCGAATGATTAATAATCCTAATCACGGGTCTCACTTAGCCCTGTTGTTTGTGTTGCTTTTGCACTTTGACTTAGCTGGTAGAATTGCAGCAAGCACCCATGGGCCTCTCTCTAATGCATTTCAGCATAAAGGACATGAGGAAGTCTGTCACCCATCTAAAATTAAAGTAATTAAGCTGTAGGGTTTGAGCTCCTGTCTCAATTAGGGTTTTGATGAATTCAGTGTAATTGAATGTCTGCTGTATTTGCAGTTTGCAAACATACCCAATGTCCTCAGTGTTCGCCTGAGGTGCTTTGTGGAGTTTTTATGGGACAGGAGGAAATTGCTTCTTAGAAAGTGGCTTTGAGGGTGGTTCTGGGTATCCCACAAGACATTTACAGAGCTCTGCTCCTCCCACTTTTTCCTAAAGAACACAGAAGAATAACAATGAAGTGAAAATATCCAGGTCTTGACATAACCTTCTTTTTTGCATATTGCATTAAAAGGACTCAGTGCCAATTTTGTAAAAACAATGTGCTTATGAATTTAAATCCACCATTCAGAGCATGTTAAGCTTTAAATACATAACCACAAACAGAAAGTAAACAGTTTAACTGTATCCCAGATTAGGACTTTCATAGTCTGGTTATTACAGGCTGGCAGATGGCTCCGGTTTGTTATAAAAGCCCCCACACTGGCTCCTGGAATCCTTCTAGTGTCCCTGATGTTATTTGGCGAGGTCCATCCAATCTTGGCTAGGTCTGCCTTTCTTCAAATAGCACCCCGTCTAAGCTGGCTCATTGTCACAAAACAGAACAACACCAAGAGGTCCCAGTTGAAGCTGGCCTTCATTTGAAGACTCTAGGCAAGTCGTTAATTTGAAAGGTTGCCCCAGGAAACACTAGCAAGACATTGAGGAGGTGAGACAGGGAAGGGAAAGCTGCAGACAAAAGCATTAATGAGCAAGTTATCACTAGCAGCAATTGGGATGTGATTGTCTGTGGGGACTGTACCATAGGTGTTCGGTGATCTGGAAGAGGTAAGAGAGCTGGGGTACTGACGCACCAACTTCCACATCCCATTTCACTCCACACAAAACATGAATCCCTCAGCATTGAAATAAATCCCTCAGCTTATTGGACCCTGAGACCCAAAGAAAATCCCGGGCAAAGAGATGCCAGGGTTGCCTACTGGAAGGACCTGAAATAGTGAAGGTGAGGCAGTGGGAATGGGCCCATAGTGTACGTGCTGAGAACACAAGCTGGCTGTTTAGTCCCTGGGGTCAGCATGAGGACGAGGTGAACGGTTAAGAACTTATGGATACGGACACAGCAGCACAGTATCTGCCTAGTGTGTCGGCTGCCTTGGGTTGGATCCCTAGCACCAAATAAATAGATTTTTAAGAAAGGTTTTAAAGAGATTTTTTTTTCATTTTCCAAAAGCGATTGATCCTAATATTCATGCAGGGCTGCTTGCACATTATATAATGTTTAAAAATATTCTTTGTAATATGTAAGTGTATGTTATTCTCTGTGCGTATTTGTCATTTTGGACTATTTTGTATAAATAATAATGTTTTTGTGTGTGGATGCATGTGCACATGTGATTATATATATTATGTAATATACACACATATATGTTTGTGTGGGTGTTTACACATACATATGAGACTTCTGGTGTGTGTGGAAGTCAAAGGTCAACATCAGGGGTCTCAATAATTCTTCATTTGATTCTCTTACTAAACCTGGAGCTCATCAATGCAGTAGGACTGTCTGCCTCTGCTCTCCCAGTGCTGAGATTACAGATGTGCACTGTGACAACTGTGGCTACCCAAACTCAAGTTCTCATGCTTTCCAGGGGGCCTCTAGCAGCCAAGCTATCTCCTTGTCTAAACTGACATATTTCAAAGTTGGATCACCTTTGGAAAATGAAAAGTTATTTTTAAAACATCTTTTTAAACCTTTCTTAAAATTTTATTTATTGAGTGCTAGGGATCAAACCCAAATCATCAAACACACTCGGCAAACACTGTATTGCCACAGATCCATATCTATAATTTTTAATAAGGCATTTAAAGGAAGTAGGATCTATACAGCATTTGGTGTACTGTAACCTCTGGGGAGAAAAGTACAGATTAATAGTGACCGATAGCTAATTCTGCCTGAGGTCATAGCTTCATTAAATAGAAAACCTTTCCCTTAAAACTACCTGCTTCAAAACTTATATTCAAAACCATCCCAGGATGCAAAAGAAATTAGTAGCTGCTATTCAGTGAGCTCATTCAGACACCACATCCAACAGTGCCCTGGGGGTATTTGTACAGATGCACTCACTGAGGTTTAAGGTACAAGACAGTGTTACCCTTCCCAACAGGCTATGGAAGGAACACTAGAGATTTGGAAGGAGGGGTCTACTGAGGTGCTTAAGACTGGGATAGACACATCTGTCCATATGGGGAGCCTCCGGTTATAGAGCTTCCAGATTTAACTGTTGTACTCTTATTGGCTAGGCTGAGATTTTGTGTGTCCTTCAGAAGTTTAGGGTATAGAACTTGAAGCAATGCAAGAAATGGTCATGTCAGCAAGGTAGTGGCAACCTGTAACAGAGGACGGAAGCACTCAGCACAACTGAGGCACATCCAGAAGCTTCTCTTTCCATTGAAAAACATCTTCAATTTTGCTTCCCCAATATTGGAGATTTGGGCTGAGGAACATAATGGGAAACCTACAATCTCCTGTGTGCACTAATCTCCAGATGAAACCAAACACATCACCTGTCATGTTTCATGGGAGTCAATCCTGATTCCCCAAACTGGTTAGGGACTAGGAACTATGAATTAAAACCATACCCCCACATATTCCTATTGGTGTTGGAGGCCAAGTATCCACTGTAAATAGGGAGATACTGGGACAAAAAAGAAGCTGGAATGACCCATGGAGAACTAAGAATCCAAGGCCTCCTCTGGCAAAGGATGAATTCGTGTTTGGGCCTGTCAGAGCAAGAAAACAGCGTGCAAGATGAAGGGGTGAACCTAGACAAAGATTGGGCTGTGGAGAAATCTGTCACCTGGATTCTATCGCCTGAGAAAGTAGAAGTTCCCCGGCTGCTCCTGCAGGCTGCAGGCAGTAGGAGGCAGAATGCAGATGCAGACTCTAGGCCCAGACAGATTCAATCAGAGGAGTTGCTTTAACTACAAAAGCCCCATGTTTGGTGCTGGCTCTGGGAAGGGGAACAGGCAGCCCTTTGGCATGAGCAGCCCTTCCGTGATGCCATGGTCATGCTGTGTCCCTGGGTGGCGTGCCTTTGATTTCTGATCCTAGTAGTGGCACATCCTTCCCCAGACTGTTCCTGTCTCTTGACCTCAGATGCATCTTCAGTCCTGCATGCGGATAAGTGCAAAGGATGTAGGTTTCAAGTTTAACTACATCGTAACTGAAGAGAGTTTACTGAGAACTGCACAGGAAAGCGTACAGGTTGAGCAAGGCTCTGGCCCTATTGTTCTCCTGCCTGTAGTCACCTCTGCCCTCTTCTCTGATAAGTTGTTTTTTCATGACAAAAATAAATAAGTAAATGACTATAGCTGTTTCAGGCCTCAGACACAGATACCACATGGGCCAAGAAAAGAAAAAGAAAATATCACCTTGCCCACCCTACTGTCCAGCCCCTACTTAGCATCATCAAACAAAACCTGGGTGGGCCCATTAGATTTGACCAACTATTCTAACTAGAGTGACCAGATTAGCTTATGTTAGCAAGAACCACCTGCGCCTTCTCTCTAGAGATAAGGATCTAATCTATTCTGTGTTAAAAGCATAGCTTCTGGTCGTTCCTTATCATACATACCATACAGTGCAGAGTCCTGAAGAAGTGGCTGAGCCTGAGATTTATCTTAAGCTGTCTCCCTAGCTTTCTTTCTGAGCTGGTCTCACACAGTGCTGTGGTGTGTATTTATATGGACATATACTGTCATTTCTAATCACATAACCAAGGAGGATTACTGTATCAAGGGATGGATGGATGGATAATTGAGTGAGTGGATGAGTGGATGGGTGAGTGGGTGGGTGGGTGAGTGAGTGGGTGTATGGATGGATAAGTAGGTAGGTAGAGGAATGGATGGATAGATAGATAGACAGACAGACAGACAGACAGACAGACAGACAGACATGGCTTCAGAGTTCATAGTCTCTTAACCCCATGTAACTAGCCAGGACATCATAGCGATGGTAACATATGGTAGAGACTCTTCTTCATTTCTTGACACACAGATATCAGAGGATGAGTCTAAAAGGGAGCAAGGATAATACACACCTAAGAACCTGCCCAATGACCTATACTTTCCAGGTGGATGCCACCCCTAGAATTTCTAGACCCTCTCAAACTAGTGATACCTAAGTAGAGACCAAGCATTCAGACCATGAGCCCTTGAAAGATATTTCTCATTCAGGCTATCATGACATTTTTGTTGTTTGCTTTTTTTAATCAAAAGCTTCCAATTTGCACAGTGGGTACCCATGTCTCTCTCCTACACCACCCAGTGAGATCTCAGTTATTAGCATCATCACCAGGACTCAGTATGACCAGTTTTACTTTGGTTTGTTTCCTTGTGACTGTAACTGTTCTGTGACTATGATGAGCACCTCTCTGTGCCTTCCGTTTGCATGGATGCGTGGTCCTGAGCATCTTTTCCCCTGACTGTTTGCTCATCTTGCTTGGTGGAAATGTTCAGATCTCTGTCAGTTGGTGCTGCCATTTAGCCGTTGTTCTCTCCTTCCCCTCTTGTCCTGGCAGTCTCTAAATCATGGCACTTAACCACCCCTCTGAGTCCTTCTGTCCAATTAGTTTTAATTTCCAGATCAATAGAGAGCAGGTCATTAGAAATGATTTAGCGTGGTCATAGAGATGTTTTATTAGTGCTGTTGCTCCCATTTGGGTTTACAAGGGAGGTACCCAGAAACCACACTCTCCAACTGTGCCAAAGAAAATGACAAGGTCAGTGCCCTTCTACCCAGCAAAGTAAAATTAGCAAGAACTGAGATCCAAGAACATGTTTTCAAAAATATGAGGTGGAACGCCAAGTGAGCATTCCTTTCATGTTAAGCCTCATATTGCTCCTAGAAAGTGAGTTCCAGGTAAGGCCATCATAATAAGGGCTGGCTGACTGCCAGTCCAAAGGGATCCCAGAACCTTCTCTCCATCACCACAGGACATAAAAAAGATCGAACAAAAGCAATTTAAGGAAAAGTCTGAGTCTCAGTTTGAGGGTTTAGTCTGTCATGGCAAGGAAATGGTGCTAGCAGAAGCATTGGATAGTTGGCCATACTGTATCCAAAATCAGAAGGCAGAGGGGTCGGGGTGCTGATGCCCAGCTGGTCTTCTCTTTTATATTCACGCCAGAGTCCTAACCCACACAATAAACACATGCTGATCATGCACTGGATGGTGTTCTCTCATCTTTAGATGCACTTTTTTTTGTCCTCAAAAAACTTGGAAGAGAATACTCTTTTCGAAAGAGAAGACCGAGGCTCAAAAATGTTAATAATCTCACCACACTAGTGAGTGAGAAGGCTTTGGGGTTGCAGGGTCGAGTCAGTGGCAGAGAAATGTCAAGTTCCTTCTCCAGTTTTTACAGTGAGTCCATTTAGGTAAGAAGTCTCACGCCCTAAGCTGCCAGGCACATGACAGCCATCCCAACACCCATTCACAGATCAATGCCTTTCCAATCGTGAAAGTCATAGGAAGCAGAGGGCATAAGCAGGTTGAAAGGGGAGTGTGGGCATAGTTGCCTCCTTCACCCACACCTGGGTGTCTGTACAACAGCTACTGAGTTCATGTGCTTTGGCTGTGGAAAGTCCCCTAGCTCTAAAATAAACCTGCCCGAGGGGCCCAGGTAAGCTGGCTCTGGTCAGAGATTCTTCAATTCTTATGTGCCCTATGTGCTGTCAGGCCCACATAGCAACAGGAAGAAGACACAGGGGTCTTCTTGGCATAGGAAAACATAGGCATTAGCAAGTCCTGAGAGCGTGCGGAGCAAGACTGAACCTGCCACCTAAGTTCCTTAGGCTGGTCTCCACACCACATCCTACTCTCACTTCTTCTCACTGTCATAGACAGTGGTGGGCTCTCTTTATAAAAGCTAGACATGGCAGGGTGCATCTGTGACCTCAGAGCTGGGCAGAGGAAAATGTAGAGGTAGGCAGATGCCTTGAACTCTCTGGGATAGGAGAGGTGGCTACGGAACGTAAAGGACTTCCCAGAGGTGACACAGAGAGGGTGATGCATTGAAAATGGTGGTGAAAGAAAGCAATAAATCACACAGGACACCAGGACTGTGAGCTTGAGCAGTGTAAGTGGGATGCAGAATATTTATTGACTCTATTAGTGATGATAAATTGGTCATGAGAAATTACAGTCTGTCTCCACTGAACACATTGTGAAGTCAGCAATTCCCCGTCAGATCCAGAAACACGGGAGGGTCACTGAAATAGCAAAATGTATTTATTAACCAAAAATTAACTTTTACCCTGTAAGTTATTATCCTTTAAATTTTTTCAATTAAAATTCATAATTCCCCCTTTCCTTTCCTCCCGACCATGTATCTCTCAAAGTTCCCTCTCAGTTCACATCCTCTTTGTCTTCAGTTGTTATGTTCAGATCAATGCCCAAATATACTTCAGCCTCCTCGGTCTGATCTGTGTTCCTTCGTGTGATTTTGGGGATGACCACTTGGTATTGGAGAACCAATTAGGAAGCTCGTGCCTATGGAAAGCTCCTGCTCTTGTAATTCCTGGGTCGCCTGCATGAGGCCCCGCCCATAGACAAATTAACTTTTAAATTAATGTAACCACAAAACTCACATTTTTAACTAAAACTCCATCATCTACCTACAACTGCCTAGTCATTTTTACTTGGTAGCCATTGTAACTATTGGTCTTCTATAACCTCACTAAACAACGGAGCTACCAAAGAGACATGTCACCCATTGAGGGACCTCTGTAGTCAAGATGCTGGCTGATCAGTTCCATAGACACCCTGGGTAGCACTGCCTGTCTCAGAAATCAATGTTCATGAATTCCAAGTTGACAAAGTTTCATAGACTCCTACCAGTCATGGTTTGGCAGATGGCAAAGCAGGAAATGAACAATTGAAAATTTATGATGTATACATTCACTACAATGTCACTTTACCCACCCATTCTCTGTGCCCCCACCCACCTACCCACCCCACACACTTATATGTCCAAATAAAGCCTAGCTAGTTTACCATCTCATACATGACTGCTGTAGCATCAGGCTGTTCGTATTGTAGGTTCTCTGACCTCCAGACAGTCTGTAACATCAGACAATAGGACTCAGTTCGAAATTTTAAAATGCAGAAGCAGCCAAGAAAACCAAGAGAAGTTCTATGAGCTTTCTGGCTATGTTTTTCTAATGTTGCAAAACCTTTTCTCCTAGTCACCAATCTCCACTGACATATGTAAAGAAAACCATGTATGCGCTCCAACCAAGCTCCTCCCAGCAGCCTTTCCTTCTGAGCAGATCCACCTCTGCATTTAAATTGGAGTCTTAATCTGGGCCTGATCCTGACTCTCCACTCGAGGAGAAGTAGGTGCTGTTCATTAGCCTTTCTTGCTCGTGTGCAGAACACATGGACAGTGGCCTTTGTTAACCAAATATCTGGGTTTTCACCGGCAAAGCAAGTTCTGTCCTGCCCAGACCCAAAAAGGGGCCACTTTGCTTGTTCATGGCAGGGAGAAAGGTCTGTCCTCCTTTTCCTGTAGAGAGACATACACACATTGCCACTCCTTGGGAAACCAGAAAGAAATCTGTCTGAATGTGCTTTACTTGTTCGTGACTCTTTCCTCCAAGATGAAGTTGCCGCTGCACTTGGAGCATGGAAAATTAGAACTGGGGCATGTGGTGCAGTGACCAGCAGCAGGGACCTGGGGACGGGGTGGGATGGCTAGTCATTACCCTACGGCCTTCTCAGGTCGCTCCCGAGTCCCTGTCATGATGCAGTAAACCTGATTTTTGTTTCCACTCTGGCTGTCTTTGATTATTGCAGCTTGCAGTTTCCAAAGACACGTGTCCTGCCTCCCCACTGAATCATTTATTTTTCCTTTTTAAAAAACAATATACAACTGTCTTCTGCTCCGAGTTATTATCTGTTTTTATTGTAAATTAGGAACATCTTTTGTGTTAATCGCTAATCTTTGGGTGGGGGGGGTGATCTCGGTGGAGTTAATGCAGAATGATGTGAATTAACTCATTGCATTCTTAGACTGGTCCCATGATGCAGATGCTGTGCTTTTCTCATTTTACAGGTAAGAAAACAGAACTCAGAGAGAGAGAGAGAGAGAGAGAGAGAGAGAGAGGGAGGGAGGGAGAGGGGGAGAGAGAGAGAGAGAGAGAGAGAGAGACAGAGAGAGAGAGAGAGAGAGGGAGGGAGAGGGAGAGGGAGGGGGAGGGGGAGAGGGAGAGAGAGAGAGAGAGAGAGAGAGAGAGAGAGAGAGAGAGAGAGAGAGAGAGAGAGAGAGAGAACTTGCCCTTAGGCCAGACATTCAGAAAAAGCAGAGCTAGGACTCAGAGCTTGGCTGTTTGCTAGCAGAATGTGTGTTCCTAATCTCTGAAGACAAACAGAAGCCATTGGCAAACAGCAGTAGAGAGGGGCCATGCCGGGCCTCCAGAGCACACATCTCATGGAGAAAGAGGTGTCCTAGACTGACATGCTCTTCTCCATGGTCTAGAAGATAATTTGTCTGAGGTGCCCTTGAACCTCTTTGTTGGGGAACCTCCTGCAGGAAATGCGGAGGCTGGCTACCCAGGTGGCCAGTCATTTCTGAGTGAGAAACAAGATCACATCACGGTTCCTTTTAGAACTCAGACTCCATCCTGAGCTACATTTCTATGCACCCGGGTGGCGGAACATAGGCAGGATTGAAATATGACAGTGGATAAAAAGGATTTTTGAAGCCTTTTCTGATACCAATATGTAATTCTGCTACGTTCTAGTGCTTTGAAAGACTGTCGCAAAGATGGGAGTCCTTACCTTGTGTTAATAATGGTGGCCAGGATTCATTTATTCAGCTCTTCTTGCCAGTGGAGAGTCTCTCGGGAGGGTTAACCCAGTTCTGGGAACATGGAGAAAAGACTAGAATGGGGCAGACAGGTGATTTTTTTAAGATCAGCTAGAGAGACAAAGCCCTTAGAGGCCCATGGTGAGCTGAAAAAAATGCCTCACTGCTCTTGTAGGAAAGTGGTGAACCAAACCAAAATGAGAAATTGTTACTTTTATGGAAACGGGGAGGGGAGGCAAGTCTCCCCCCCCCCCCCCCCCCGTCTCCCAAGCTTTGCCTGGCCTGGCACTCTGGCTGTGGACTTTGCCAGCTCAGCCTAGATGAACCATACACATAAGAGAACACAGTGCTCCCTAGACCTACATAAATTCTCTGTGGGCAGTTAGACCCCAGGAGAACCGCTAATAAGGAGCTTCATGTTCTCCTGAAATGTCCCAAGGGTCCCAAGACCATCCTTCAACACCATCATAAAAACCCAGCTCTACCATTACATATATAAAAACATAAAATCAAGCTAAAATATATTTTCTTAATTTTCTCTGACAATAAAATAAAGGACATTAGTTTATCCGCCATCTCTCATAAATGAAGATGCTTTCTAATGAAATGTGACTCTCCCACGTTTTAATGGAAGCAAATATTTAAGATGTATAACTCCAATTCTGGCCCTCGGCAGATAGAAGGATTGTACATATCAGTCATCTTGTATTGAATGTGCAAGCACTGAGCCAGGGTTTTCATATGGTCTGTCTAATTCTGGCCTCCCTGAATCTTGACTATGTGACCTGTGCAGTTGCTTGAGCCCCATTATGACTTAGCTTCCTTGACTATTACGTGAAAATACTAAAAATAGTATAGTGCCTCCCAAGTAGGGTTGGTGTGCTGCTCAGATATGTTGGGGTATGTGTAGCACCTGGTGGGGAAGAACTACAAACAACCTACTCAATACCAGAGTCCTGTCCTCACATCTTGAGGGCTGTTATGATTTGAGTGTGGAATGACCTCCTCAAGCTCAAGTGTTTGAACATTTGGTACCCAGCTGGCAGCACCACTTGGAGAGATTGTGAAACCTCTTAGGAGGAAGGCCTTAGCTGGGGGAAGTGGGTCACTGGTGGTGGTGGACATTAGCAGGAGTAGCCTTGGCCTCTCATCCAAGCTCTCTTTTTCTTAGTCCATGTCATGGAACATGCTGGACGTCAGTCTTCTGTCACTGTAGGCAGAAGATGAACTCTGTCATGTCTTCCTTGCCATGATAAACTATAGCCCCTCAACCATGAGCTCAAATACATCCAGCCTATATTGCTTCTGTCACATGTTTGGTTGCTCAAAGCAATGAGACCAGCAACTAACGGAAGGCATGAGAAAGTGAGATTCCAAGCAAGAGGGAACCAATAGCAAAGCTGAGTGCCACAAGCACATAGGACTAGCCCCAGCAACCATGCACTCACCACCACCCTAGAGACTTTGGGTTGATAATAGTTCTATGAACGTGTGCATAGACATGAACGTGGTATTAGTCCTCTGCAAGGCCTTTCTGGTCTTGTAATGTTCCATCTCAGTCTTCTCCCCCTACCCCCACTACACAATGTAATTCATCAAGAGCTTCTGCAGCTGAAATTCTACCACTTCCATCCCTCCATATCAGCCAAGTTGACACCCCAAACCTTGGCCTGGCCTTCCTGCCCAGTGCGGGAGCTTGCCGAGAGGTCTTGGCTCTCTATTTTCAGTATTTCTAGGAGCCCCCTCTAACATCCCCCATTCCTTTGTTGCTCAGATTTGTGGCTCTGCTCTGAAAATACCTAATCCTGGGCTAACAAAAGGCAAGGACTGACCGGAAACTCCACCATCTTGGATTGGTAGGAAAAACAGACACAATCAAAGCTTGGCTATCTATACCATCTCTCTCTCCTGTGATCTTACAGCAGAGTTGAAATCCCAGCTTCCCCAAAACCAAAGAAGTCATAAGCACCACTCCATTATTCAACAGAAACCCAGGTTTGACTCTTTATGATCCCAGAGATTCTAGACTCCAGAGTATTTGGTTTGCAATACAACTATATACATTCTTCAAGCTGAAGTTCATGAAGTATGAAGTGAGTTAGCTTTTCTTAACCAGAACAATATGGTCAGTGTTCCACATGAATAATTTGTTTCATAAAATCATATCATTATGTGGGGGTATAAATCTAGATTGTATTTAACACAATTTACTTTAAATAAGACTATCAAAGTGTGATTAAAAGCAGGTAAGTGGCGGTTTGAATATGCTTAGCCCATGGGAAATAGCACTATTAGAATATGTGGCCTTGTTGGAGTGGATGTGGCCTTATTGGTGGAAGTACATCAGTGTGGTGGTGGGCTTTGAAGCTCCACCCAGCACAGAAGAGTCTTCTGATTCCTTTTGGAACAAGATATAGAACTTTCAGCTCCTTCTCCAGTTCATGTCTGCCTGGATGCTACCATGCTTCCTGCCTTAATGATAATGGACTGAACCTCTGAGCCTTTAAGCCAGCCCCGGCTAAATGTTGTCCTTTATAACATTTGCCTTGGTCATAGGGTCTCTTTGCAGCAATGGAAACGCTAAGGCATGTCTCTTGGGAAACGCTACCTGTTCTTTACAACCTTGTAATAACCCTAGGCAATGAAATGTTTGCCCAGTAAAGCCTCAAGTGAGGCAAAAGGATCTTATACATAATTGACCTCTGGCTTTGATTTGGCCCCAGCTGGACATGACTTGCTAAGTCTTTGGCATTGGTTTAAATTCAGAGTGGGCTGTGCTCTGAGTGGTTCTGGCTACAGTGTGGCATTTGCCCACTGAAGAGATGAGCCCAGCAGGGAATGACATCTCACTCTGAGAGGCATAGGAAACAAAGGAAAGGCTTCAGGCAGTCTTGCTGAGAACAATGATATATGTGCAATTTTGCATCTCCAAATTTCTCATTCCCAAGGAAAAAAAATCAATGTAAACTGGACTTGGTATTGGGTATTTCTGAAGTTGTTTACCTGCTCTTAGCACTCCTGTATCACGTGGGCCCCACCAGAGAAAAGATCAATAGGCAGCAGAAATAGAGACTTTATATACGTGACTCAATCCTTCACTGGGTCTGAAGGCCGGTTTACCAGCAGGCTGGCTATTGTCAAACCACTTGGCAGCTGTATGAAAGCAGAAAAACTTGCTGTCATCAGGGGGTGAAAAAAAATGAGATTACCTATAGATCTTAAGAATTCGAATATATATTTTCCTTTGAGTTTTATTTTTCTTTTGTTCTTTAGCACTTCTCAAATTCTTTGTGCATTGTGAAATTGTGTATTTATGCACATGGCCCATAAAATCCCTGTGATTCTTCTGAGCTGCTAACTGCATCTGTCCTGGTACTCAGGTTTCCACTGTGCCTAATGCAGAGAAAGATGGCAGAGCCAGCTGTTGTCTCTGGTGCTTGTGGGCCACACTGAGCCCCTTTATTCACAGGTCTGTAAGGCTTCCCAAGGGGAGCCTGAGGCTACAGTGCCTTCATATTGCCAAGACTGGAGGTCTTCCCGCATCCCAGACAGCACCAAATGGTCTAATCACTTAATCGGTGAGTATTTACTGAGGGCCCATCCTAACACTTGGGTCTATAACAGTGGTTAAAGAAAGGACAGGTTTCTCATGGCCTGCTGCTTCTGTGATGTGGAAGGTCGACAAGTAAATACAAGGCTTGGAGTGTAGACCAGTGACTCAGTGGCCAAGGCTTGCTTAAGGAGAAGAAAAAGAAAGCCAATGAAAAACTTTATAGAGAAGTGATCTGAATGAAGATAGTAAATTTAGACTCTTACATGTATACACACACATACACACACACACACACTCAATCACATTTACACAGGCACACAATAATATCTACCATAACGCTACTGATTTCATTAGAGCTATGAATACCTTTGGCTCTTAGTTCAAAACCCTTCATTACTGGCTTTAGAAAATTTCCACAATTGCTTTTCTTCATCTCTCCTTGGCTCTTTGGCTCTGACTCTGACCATGATGTATAAACCAACTATCTGCCATAGTCTTGTAGCTTAAGTCAGATTAGAGTTAATCTAAAGGTTAATGCAACAGGACAGGCCTTTTGGTCCGCTTGGAGACACACACACACATGCACAGGCAACTGTTTTTTCTTGAGAAATGAGACTATTTGACCTATGTGGTGGCCATCCTCCAAGATGGCAGCTCAATGATTTCAGTTTTTTGTATTAAACTATTTTGTTCCCCTCCTCCACCAAACAAAACCGACATATCACCATCAGTATATTGTAGAAATGGTGGAGTGTGATTTCTGAAGTTTGCCATGAAAACTAGCATAGCTTCTGCTTGCATTTCTCTGTTGGATCTTTTTCTCTGAGGGAAGGAATGTTCACTAACTCAGTAGCACTTGAGTATCCCTGTGGACAGAGCTATATGCAGAGAAAGCAGACCTCCTGCTAACACATGGAGTCCCCAGCCATTCACAACAATCACCTTGAAAACACGGTCCAGCCCCATCATACCATCACATGACCATGGCCCCAGCCAATGCCTTTACTTCAGTCTGGTAAGATATTGAGACCAACATCACTCCACTAAACCATCTTTTACATTTCTAACCTTCAGAAACTGTGAGACACTCGGTGTTTATTGTTTGGTACGAACAAGTGTTACACCGAAGGAGATAATGGGTGTGGGTGAACTCTTCCCCCATTTGATAAAGGAGAGTGCAAACTCTAAGGTGTCAGAGATCTGCTAGTGAATGAAAGGCCAGGACTCAGTCATATCTATTTCATGCACACAGTCCTTCTATCTCTAATCATTATTGCCTGGAGCATCCAGCTTTTGATAAGCACATAATACCAGGATGGAACGAAAGGCCGTGTTGACTTTGTCTTGATCTTGGATTAGCGTTGGATGGGGACTGGGATCTTCTGCTGAGTTTGAATGTGAAACAATCAAGCAGGGGAGACGCCTTGTACTATTTGTATAAAGTGTCCAACTGACCGGCTCCAGTTAGAACTCACTGCTACTCCATCACCTACAGCTCTTGGTGTTGAGGGTTTTTTACATTTCTTTTATTTCCGGTCCCCCTCTTGCAAGTTTTTTTTTTTCAAGATGACCTAAAACTGCTACCGAAATAAATTCTGTTTCCAATCAGGACTTCCCACTAAACTTTCTCACAAAAGAGACGTTTTCTTTCCTTCGTGTTTAAAATAAAACATATCTTCCCTGCTAGAATACAATAGCAACCCACGTTTGCTTCTGATGCTTCACAATCTACATTGACTGGCATTGAGAGAACAGAAAAGGCAGCCGGCCCCACACTCCCGCAGTGAGTTATCAGCATCTTTGCCCGCCCATGCGCTGGCTTCTTTCTAGGAAGATTTGTCCCTACAGCGTAGGCTGCTCCTGCTCATGGAGTGTCTATTTAATGACCCAATTCTCCAGCCCCTCCTCTAGCATACCACAGCCGGGACACAAACCCTCCTCACTCTGCCTCACACCCCCATTGCAGTAACTGCGAGTGATTTCAGCACTACAAGACTGTGTTCAACATGGCCCTCTGCAAAAGGCTTGCTCTGATTTCAGCAGCAAGAGGTAAACTTCTCTTCCTTATAGTTCGGTATCGATTTCCAGTTTTATTTTCCTGCTTGGATATAGATGATAATCTCTCTGTGACTTCTGCTATTGGCAGGAGTAAGGGTTTAAAAAAAAACACACAACTACTCAGTGGTCATACTTAAGTAGGCACTAGCAGAAGCGCAGAGTGTGAAGTTCTAGCATTGTGAGTAGAGACCTCAGGATCCCGAGGCAGCTGCAGAAGGAGCTAAGCTGGCTCACTGGCACCTCCATGTGCTGTTGTGTTTCCATGGAGCACACGCCACGGAAGCATAACCAGGTCTACAACTTTCTTTGGAGGTTAGCTTCACTGTTCAGATGTGATTTAGTTGTTCCTGGGGAATCACCAGGTCACAATGAATAACGCTATTTCTCTTTGTACCAAAAGAACATCATGTGTGCTGGATCTCACTGACCTAAGTATAGTGTTCTTTACCCTAGTCACTGCTCTCGGCACATTGTATAGGGACACCACACTGTGAACACACTCAGTGTTCTCTAATGAACCAACACGACCATTGGAATGCTGGGTCCAGCTTCACCTGCTTAACAGTAGCATCTCTTCTCTTCAGTGACATTAGCCTCCTGTCCTGTTTGTGGCCGTTTATTGGAAGTTGTACAGCCTATGGAAATGTGACCTGACTGCACAATGAAGCCGACAGTCTGGCAGAGAGGCAGCACTGCATAGAGACACAGCACTGCATAGAAACACAGCACTGCATAGAGACACAGCACTGCATAGAGACACAGAACTTCATAGAGAGGCAGCATTGCATAGAGACACAGCACTGCATAGAGACGCAGCATTGCATAGAGACACAGCACTGCATAGAGAGGCAGCACTGCATAGAGACACAGCACTGCATAGAGACACAGCACTGCATAGAGACACAGCACTGCATAGAGGCACAGCATTGCATAGAGACACAGCATTGCATAGATACACGGCACTGCATAGAGACACGGCACAGCATAGAGACACGGCATTGCATAGAAACACAGCACTGCATAGAAACACAAAATTGCATAGAGACACAGCATTGCATAGAAACACAGCACTGCATAGAAACACAAAATTGCATAGAGACACGGCACTGCATAGAGACACAGAACTGCATAGAGACACGGCATTGCATAGATACACGGCACTGCATAGAGACACAGCATTGCACAGAGATACGGCATAGCATAGAGACACAGCATAGCATAGAGACATGGCACTGCATAGAGACACAGAACTGCAAAGATACACAGCATTGCATAGAGACACAGCACTGCATAGAGATGCAGCACTGCATAGAGACACAGAACTGCATAGAGACACGGCATTGCATAGATACACGGCACTGCATAGAGACACAGCATTGCATAGAGATACGGCATAGCATAGAGACACAGCACTGCATAGAGACACAGCACTGCATAGAGACACGGCACTGCATAGAGACACAGAACTGCAAAGAGACACAGCATTGCATAGAGACACAGCACTGCATAGAGACACAGCACTGCATAGAGACACAGCACTGCATAGAGACACAGAACTGCATAGAGACACAGAACTGCATAGAGACACAGCATTGCATAGAGACACAGCATTGCATAGAGACACAGCACTGCATAGAGACACAGAACTGCATAGAGACACAGCATTGCATAGAGACACAGCATTGCATAGAAACACAGCACTGCATAGAGATGCAGCACTGCATAGAGACGCAGAATTGCATAGAGACACAGCATTGCATAGAGACACAGAACTGCATAGAGACGCAGCACTGCATAGAGAGGCAGAACTGCATAGAGACACAGCACTGCATAGAGACACAGCACTGCATAGAGAGGCAGCATTGCATGAACTGGATATGTTGGAGAGAGGCACATCACACACACAGAGGCACTGATGAACATGGAGGCAAAGAAATCAAGGACGACAACATAGTGTCCCATCCCTCCATAAAAGACAGAAAATTAGAGGGTTAGGACAAAGGCTTGGAAAACCAGATAGAAGCCTTGCATTTCCTCCAAACTTTCTATGCAGCTGGAGAAGGGGTCAATAACATCCCATCTCTTTTTTAACCAATCTATGGGGAAGTGACATTAAGAGACAATCTGTACTTGATGTGTTCCTTGTTTTTGGCAGAGTGTGGTTGTTCCTCCATCCTAAACTGCTTAGGAACCATTCTGTTCACTTATTTTGTAAGATTAAATTTCAGTACAAT
Source organism: Micromys minutus (assembly GCF_963924665.1). Classification (NCBI taxonomy): domain Eukaryota; kingdom Metazoa; phylum Chordata; class Mammalia; order Rodentia; family Muridae; genus Micromys; species Micromys minutus. Next base: position 50,522,836 of record NC_137952.1, read on the forward strand.
CATCATGTTACATGTGTAAAACTTTCTTGTCTTTGCCAGTTGTCTCGTGTTTGTTATAATAAAGGGAGAACGGGAGGTTATTTTGTTTCCTCCTCTCAAATGAAATGAGACAAAGCTTTGGGAGTAAGACTTCGGATTGAGGTCTCTGTCCCTGTGAGAGTGATAGCAGGGATCTGGACTTTGCAGTGTTTCCTGTCACATTGAAACAGAACTGAGCCATGGCAACCAGTCCTCTAACGGTGCTCGCTGGGTCAGTGCGCTGGTTTTGAACTGTATATGGGGGAACCCAGGGAGGAAATGCAGATTCTCCTGAGCCCCTTTACCTATTTCCAATGACAGGGACTTTCCTGGAAGTTCCTAGCTTGTTGTCTACTTTTCCCTTCTTTTTTCTTTCCTTCCTCTCCCATCTCTTCTTCTCATCTCCTCCTCCTCCTTTCTTCTTCAGTCTCCCCTTTCTGAATGTGTACTGAGTTTTACTAAATGTCATTTTCCCTACAATGGAAAAACACTGAGATAATAAACTTCCAACTCTCTCATAGAAGATGTTAAAAGCAAACCTTAGCGATGATCTGGATCATTCCTCTTGTGGTCAGAGACAGAATAGGGGGCCTGGGGTGCCCCTGCTATTAGCAGTTAACCTGTCTGACTTCAGCTAGTGACAGCCACAGAGAAGCCATATCTTGAACTCCTTAATCCATGTCCAGTTTTGTATTCCCTAGAAGCGACCCCTAACCATCGCCCACTGGATCCCATAGAACTGTGGGAAATGGAAGATAACATGTACCCAGAGATACCCTCTGGGGATGGCTGATCTTTATTGTTAGCTTCATGAAATCTGGAATCAGCTGGCAGAGAGGCCTCTGGACATACCATGGAGTAACTTTGACTTTGTTTAATTGAAGTGGTAAGACTCACTCACCGTAGGTAGCAAGAAAGCTGGGATCTTGGATTGTGTGAAGGGAAAAAAAATAAGCTAAGTGCACTCATGCATTGCTTTCTTCTTCCTGGTCATGGACAGCATGTGACCAAGTGCTTCCAGTTCCTGATGACTTGACTTTCCCATCACAGTAGATTGTAGCCTCAAATGGCAAGAAAATAAGCCTTTTCTTAAATTGTTTCTGTCAGGATATTTTATAAAGGAAACAGGAAAGTAACTAATACACCCTCTTTCCATGGGTGAAAAAGCTATGGTGTGGTGTTTTGGTTGGTTGGTTGGTTGGTTGGTTGGTTGGTTGGTTGGTTGGTTGGTTATTGGTTGGCTGGCTGGTTGATTGGTTGGTTGGTTGGTTGGTTGGTTGGTTGGTTGGTTGGTTTGGTTTGGTTTGGTTTGGTTTCTTTTGTTTTTGGTAGCAGTGTTATTCCTCTCTCTAAATGTCTGAGATTCAAAAGGTTAGATTAGGGATATGGCTTATTAGGAGAACACTTGCTTACATTACACAAAGTTACAAATTCAACCCCCTTTGACTTTAAACTGTGTTAAAGACCTATATCTAAGTAGCTTTCTCAAAGGGAAGCATTGGAGACGAGGCCCACCAGCACACAGCGTTGTAAATTCAATAGATTGGTGAACCAAACTGAGGCTAAAAGATGGATGCTGTGCAGCCAAGCTCCACTGCAAAAGTCCTCATGTCTTTGCCCCTTTCTCAGTCGTTATGATAAAGGTTAAGTTTGTCACAGGCATAGTTCTTGGAACAGAAGAAAATGAAGCCGTCTATGTCCTATTAGGAGATTTGTTGCAAAGAAGAATCAATCTCATAACTCCACCAGGGTTCTGACTCCTCATCCAGCACTCTGCCACACAGAGTGTAAGTGGGCATCTCCTCTTTCGTCCGGAGTCAGTAAGTAGATTCCTCAAAATAGTAATACAGACCTGGTTATAGCAGAGCCTTTGTGCAAGGTCAGCACTTCTTCAGTCCTTAAGCAATGTCAGCAGGTCAGTCCTCTGTGGGTGTCTTTACCAACCAGAGTTTCCCCAGGGTGGAACTGCTAATAGGGAGCATCTTGGCAATGAGCAGAGATGTCTGGGTTTAGCCTATGAAGTTGTCTTCCAGTGTAACTCCAGTGGGATGTTTCTGCCTCTGCAGGTAGGATGGAACTTCTCACTCTATCACAGCAAGTCCCATCAGAGACCCTGCTTACTAAACCTCATGCTGATTCCGAGCCTTCCCATCCATGAAGCAGCAGCACAGGGCGTGGCAGTTACCCTTGAACTCCACAGGCCACACTGTCCTCCCAGCCCTCATGGCTCCCTCTCAGTCTCCTTGCTTTATTCTTCCTCATCTCCCCACCACAGAGTTTGTCTTAAGAAGCCTGCAAACAGCCACCTTTATGCTGATGATTTCAGCCACATCTTCATCTTCTACTTGACATCCAGGTTTGCTAAACATTGCAAATTGTGACTTTTTCCCTGAAATCTGGTTCTTCTGACATCTTCTAAGTAAGGGGTTTATCCTTTAAAGATTCCAAAGAGCCCTGCAGTCATTCATGTTTGACTCTATGTTTCATATTGAAATCATCTAGAAGTCCTACTGAGTCTACCTTCAAAATTCAATTAAAATCCTACCATTCTTAACCTCTCTGCTGCAGCCACTCTGACCAAGCCTCCATTGGCTCTCTCTTTACGGCTCAGAAACCTCAAATGGTCTTCCCACTGTCTTCCCTCATCACCTTGTTCTCTGTGTCCTATCAGCTTGCTAAAGTGACACTGTCAGAGGTAGAGCATGAGACCACCTCACCACTGTCCTTAAACAAGGATGGCCCCATCACACCCAGGGTAGAAGCCAAACAGTCCCTGAGGGACTCTGAAGACTTGTTATGCTTTGGACCTCTGCAGGTTGATCTGAGATTGGATTTTATGATTAATTAATTAAAGAATAGATGTTTTGTTCATGAACATTTCACCTGAAACTCCAAGGCTCCTTGCTCTCTATATGATGAACCATTCATTATAGAACATTCTAAACAATGTAATATAAACAATCAGTTCAAGCACATCAGGCCTTCTACCTTTATGAGACAGGCTGGCCATCAGTTGTTTCCTATTATTCATTAAAGTTGTTTTTAATACCTCCCCAATGTCTACACAGCCTGAGCTCTACTTGGGGACTGACTGATCGATGACAAACATCATGGCCAAGTGATCAACCATCCTCAATGACTTATCACTCAGTGATACTTAAATTACCATTTTAATGATACTTAATTTCTTTTCTTGTCCCCTTGTTCTCTATACCAGTCACTTGCCAAAGTGATACTTGAAGTCAAAAGTAGACCATGTTGCCACTGTTGTTAAACTAGTAAGGGCCCCATCACACTCAGAGTAGAAGGCAAGAGATTCTCATGAGGATCTTCTAGGTATTATGAAACCACAGCAGGAAGCTCATGAAGGCCCTCCATTGATTTGACCACCTTTGCACATGTACCAGCAAAGAGAATGGCTGTGTGAATTGGCTGACCACCATGGTTGCTATGTTCTGAAACCCACCACAGTGTTTGAGGCAATCAAGTATTTCCCATGAGTAGGTCACAGACTGTGTCCTAATAGTCAGAGAGTTGTGACTATCCTTAGGGGAACCAGAACTCCTCTCATAGGTGACTGGCTTGGAGAATACTTGATAACCAGGATTTCTTAGAATTTAAACTTGGAACTTAACATTTCATCCAAGATGCTTCCGTCACACCCTGTTTGCCTGTGATTTCTCCTTCAGTCTGGTGACCCTCACAAGGGACTGCAGCAAAGCATAAAATTAAATCTTGTGTTTTTATATGCTTCAGCAGAATTACAAGAACTGACACCTTGGAAAGATGGTGATTGACAGCACCATGTAGAACTTGGGCTATGGAACCCAAATACTGGGACCGAGTCTCATCTGTGCTGCCTACTGCCTGCCTACATGATGCTGATAAATTACTTAACCTGTCTCTGTATCATTTGGATCATCTAGATCATAGGCTCATAATAATAACCTTACTTTGTGGGACCATCACAATGGTTCTGTAAGAGAATCATGTGAAGTACTTACAAAGCATCACGTAGCCAGGAGCTATTCAGTGACCTGCTGAGTCTCTCTCCTAGAAGGTACCTCCTGCAGGGCCCAACCCCAGCAAAACTGTTGCACAGTGCCACAGACCCATCTGACTTCTTTCCTCCTGACATTGGTCCTCACTGCAGAACCTGGTAGAAACCTGCTCTCATCCTAGCCTGCCTTTCTTGCCCGGTTTGCACCTGGTAACCTGGGCCACCAAGCTGGGCTGTGACACAAGGCAAACAAGTGTCACTTGTACGGCAGAATCCTCTTAGCACAACCTCTGCCCAAATTGTCAAACAGGGAAAGTGTAATCCGTGATACTGGCCCCTCTGGAGGCCATGTGAACTTGGATTAAAATGGCAGCAACTTTATAACTCCTGAGGCCTTGCCTCTGTTTCAGGTTGGCCTCTGACCTGGATTAGTGTTGCTAAGAACATGGTGACTGTGGATGAATGATGAGCTATATTAGAGAGCAGCTGAGGAAGATCGACTAAGCTGACAACCCAAATGGAGTGTGTGTGTGTGTGTGTGTGTGTGTGTGTGTGTGTGTGTCTGATTAGTAAATCTCCTGTTTGCTCATCTAAGCCATAATCTCTTGTTTAAACCATAATCTTTTAAGCTTTAATTTCATAGACTCTGTGGAATTTAGCTTCATCCTTGAACAGACCTCCATGAGATAGGGGATCTTTCCTAGCCTACAATTTAATGTCTTTTCTGGTTGTTTTTTGTTGTTTGTTTGTTTTGACTTTCCTTGTTTTGAAAATTAGTCAAGGGCCAAAACCAGTACCAAAAAAATGTAAAATGGCTGGATTCTAGGCTCACAGTGGGTAAGGTTTATATAAATAAATGCTGAGACAAAGTTGATGGTGCATGGTCAAGGAAACCTCCTCCCCATCAAGACACAGAGCTCTGGAACAAGTCTGGCCTACATTTGGCAAATTACCATGACCTTACATTGTTGACCTTTTAGTCTGTGACAATGGACCGCCCTAAAAGTGATCCAGTAAGGTGCCCTCCTCCTCTGAGAGGATCACAGGTAGAGACTACAGTTGACCGGATCCCTGCAGGTCAGCAGTTAGTCTATCCACGTGAGGGCTTGCATATCACACTCTCATAGCTGCTGTGGCTTTGGCACCACACTCTGGATACAGATATCCAGGAGTGCTGGGCATTTGTGGGTACCCAGGAAATGGGAAGCTTATTGGGTGTTAGATAAAGAGCTGATGGTATTTAACAAGAGCTGGTCCTCCCCACTCTCTGGATGCATTGTCTGTCTGCCTGAGACAGTCTGTCTGTATCAACCCACTCATTCCAGAGCCACCAAATAAGCACCAAATAGTTTTTGAATAAAATGGTTCTATGTTCAAAAACTAGGAAATGAACTAGAGAGTGTGTAAATTACTTCCCCCACAAAGGCACTGGAAGGCAGAGGAGTCATTAAGTTGTGATCCAAGGTTGGTGAGCCAGTCTTAAGGATGTCAGGATCCTTTTCTGTCTCCTTTACTCCAACTAAAGGCTACCTCAGGAATAGGAAACTGGCTCTGTCCAAGGTCCTGCTTAGGCAGCCTCATATTCCCTTCTGGGTCTTTTGGAAGGGGGAGAAGAGGAGAAAAGGGGGAAAGGGAGGGATAGAGGGGGGGAGAGATGGAGGTATGGAAGGGCAGAAGGAGGGAGAAATTGACAAGGGAAGGAAGGGAATAAATGTTTTCTGCAAAAACCATGAGTTCCTCACACACAGGAGTTCTATGTACTAAGCACCTACTCTCTTATTGAATATCTACTTGTAATGGAAGCAGTTAAGACCCCTGCCCTTGTAAGCTTGTTGTACACATGGATTTGTGAGCATCACACTGGGATTGCATATCAAACCATGTGGACAGTACCCCACCCTTCATTGCTCAGGATCTCATGGACAGAGCTCAACATGAATCTTCCTCAGGAGTATAGCTTCTGGGCCCACTTCATCCAAACTTTGGAGTTTCATAAAGTTTGAGAATCTAGACAGCCATGGAATGTGCCTGAAAGGCTCTGTCTCAAGGTGTTTCTACTCATTTCTGCCAATGAGTAAAGACAACACATCCATAGGACATCTTGGAGACATGGGTGAGAAACCTCAAGGACAATGAAACCAAAGAAATGTGCCTAGTTCCTTTGCCAGGCACTGTCCAATGAACATTGACTACACCACCCCACATCTACTAGGTCTTGAGATGTTCAGTAAACCTGGTTTCAGTACTGAGGTCTCTTTTCACATTGCACAAAGGACTCAGTCCACAGCATCTGTTTCATGGTAGACTTGGGGAAATTCAATGAAGTCTTGGCTATTACAAACCAAATAAGGCTGCAGAGGGTGATCCAAAGCCCTTCTCTGGGACTTGGAATCCAGGGCTCTACCTGCAGAATCTGCCCATAGTCTTGACCCCAGGCCACCCACATGCCTAAATACTTCAAGAACTTAACTCCTAGTTTATACCTTCTCTCTGCCACAGCAGCAGCTGTAACATAAGATAATAAAACAGAGGACTTCATAGGAAAAAAGGAGGTATCCAGCAGGGACTTGGGGCCCACAATTCAGACAGGGCTGCCTAATGCATGGCTGTGGGTAATGAAAATACAGGAAGCTCTTAGGATGCTGGTGCTTTCTTTTTTGATCTTGAACTCCCAAGCCAGACCCTGGGCAGCTTTAAAACGGACCTAATTCTATCTGAAAAGAGTCAGCTTCAGGCTTGGTGAGGCAGGGCTTCCAAATCAGCTTCCCTCTTAACATCTTCTACTGAGCACCTACCATAAGAGTTGCTGGGCAGCAGTGCCAGCCTGATTTAAAATACACTTGTTACTAGAGGTGGGAAGAGTTGGAAGGGTAGTAAGTAATAGGAACCTGCTTCTAAATGCTACAACAGGCTGGACAAGGGCATAGACCCAAGGCAGGTAGCCTGCTCTCCAAGTCCACATCATTACTGCGAAGTCAGCTGGGACCACCACAGCAAAATGTCACAGACAGGATGGCTTACAGAATGGAAATTGCCCCCTCCCTCTTCTGCAGTCTAGGAAGTATCAGCTGAAGATGCCACCAGGCTTGGCCTCTTCCAGGCCTTCCCTCAGCACCTAGGATTCTTTTTGCTCTGCCTAGATGTCTTCCCTTTGAGTGAGTCTCTGCCTTAATCTCTTATTAGGACACTAGTTATATTATCTCCTTTTACCTTAATTATCTCTTTCAAGACCGTTTCCAAATATAGACACGTCCTGGAGCTATACTGAGATGGGAAGACTTCTGCATACCCATTTTAAAAGGGCATGATTGATTTCCTAATCTTACCTATACAAGAAGTCTTTAAGCACATAGTTTGGAAATCCAGCTCTTGTGTTTGTGTTTCCTCATCTGAAAATGGAGGTACTTCTGCGTCTCGTGGGGTAATATAGATCAAATAGTTAAAATCACGAAGACTAGCTAATTTTCAAGAGCAAGCCTTTTATTTTTGTGATCCTTGTGAAATAAAATATGCCAAGCTTTGTCCTGAAATTCAGGCAGTCTGGTCGGTTATTTTTACTAGTTGAGAGTAGGGCATATTTTACATACTTGCCTGGCCACTGTAAAGGTAGAACCACCTCCCCAGTATTGCTGCCCAGCACCCACTTCTGCTCACCTGTGCTACCTCAAAACATGGCGGCAAATCTTCCATCTTGACCTCTTCTACTGGCATGGGCTCACTGGATCTCTTCTGGAAAATCTGAGGCAGATTGGATACCAAATGACTCCCTAGTTGGGTTTTCCTTGTACATGCATATGTGCATTATATATGTATGCATGCCTGTGTGCATGTGTGCGTGTCCCTTCTTCCCTCCCACTCCCTCCCTTCCCTCTCTCCCTTTCCCCCTTTTTCTCTTTCCCCCTCCCTGCATGAACCCTTGGGGCTCTCAATCACCTTGACGCAAGGTCAGCTCCCCTGAGGCCATCTTATTAGGTAGACCTTACTAACACTCAAAGTGATCTGGAGAAGCCTACTGTGTCCCCAGCTGAATGGTTTCAGCCCAGAAGCCAGGCAGGAGAGTAAGCAATTACCGTCAGACTTTAGGTCCCAATCCTCAAACCAACTAGAGCACAGACAAGGTACTCCTGTGGAGCTGTGGCGGTCATTTCATGTCACCACATTCTGGAGTGATGTGTTTCAAGTTGCCACCGCAGGAAAAGCAGCACAGTTTAAAATCCACCTGCTTTGGAGCAGGCTTTGTTGGGTATTGCTGAGGTTTCTAAGAAAGTACGGGCTATAGCCTCTCCCTTCAGTGCTGAGCAATAGGTCCCCATGATGAACTCTTTGTCCTTCACCAGTGAGTGCTGTTTAAGTCACTGAAAACTTCCAGAAGGAAGATCTGTTAAAGACAATGAATGGCTTTTATAAACCAAGTCAACCCTGGAATAGCAGTGAGGGTAGAAACTTACAAATTAAATGAAATGGCCAGAGAAAAGTCTCAGCAAAGAAAAACCAGAGTGGGGAAGGCGGGACTTACCTACCGGTTCAGTGAGCAAAGGAAAATTCTCTGAGACACACTAAGATGGCCCAAAGACCTGCCCCACCCACCCAGAGGCTCTCCTTTGTATTTCCAGGAGTGTGTGGCCAGATTTTTCCTTGGACCACTTACTTACTCCACAAACCTCAGTGTTAACGCAATTGTCAGTATCTCTTGGTCATCCTAGCCTGATACCTCCTGTTTCCCAGAACAAGGAGACCATGATACTGTACCTCCTGCCTCATTGGCCATACTGTTCAGTAGAAATTTTTATCAGAGTAGTGAATGAGATTAAGCCATGGTTCTTATCCTCTTGGCATAAAGGAGTAATGGTCATGGAGTCCTGTGGGTTATCTTACTATTGATCCTCTTTGACCTAGGAGAAGCTTGACTAAAGTATAACTACACTTGAGTGTCTCAAGTTCAAAGCTCTTTCAAAACCAAGATATTTGGCAGAGCTCTGTTAAAGGAAACGTAATACTTAATGACAGCCTCAGCATTGTTGGTGGGAGTGGCTAAAAGGAGTCCCTCTACAGCTTGACAATATAGCCTGGTGACAAGGTTCTTTGGGGAGCAGCAAGTGGCAATGTTCACACCAGCTGTCTAAAGATGTCAATGAGATGCCAGCACAGTGTACCGATAGGATGTCATACAAGACTCCACCTGCTGGGTCCTTTTTCAAGTCTCCTGACCCATATTTGCAGAGAAGCTGAGTGGAGAACCCAAAGTGTTCCATGTCTGAGAAGTAGATCTTAGACTTTCAGCACAGGGAAGACCTGTGAGATCAGAAAGGACAGCATATGTTTGTGGTGCTTGAAAAAGCTGTTTCCCCGGCTGCATTTTGAGTGTGCCTGGCAAAAGCGGTATCGAGACTGGTGAGGTGTCCCAGCTCCCGTTCCCTCTGCCAAAGAGGCAATGGCAAAGCCCAAACAGTGCTAGGGGACTCACTTATTTTCCTGCAGAATGAAGATCTCACTAGCTCTGCAAATGTGTCTACTGGAGAAGTAAAGCTTTGTGAGCTGCCTTGTGCTTACTGGCAGGGTTCATGACTGTTTAGACTTCCTCTTCCCTCTCTTCTGTGGCCAGCTGAAGGCTCATTTTTCATACCGTGCACCTAAAGGATCTGAAATAACCAAAAAAAAAAAAAAAAAAAAAAAAAAAAAAAGAGGCAGATAACATAATTTCCAGCAAACACAAAGAACTCCCTCATATTTTGTATCCTCTTTGTCATCGTATCTGTCTAGTTGACAGCAGCAGTAGAGGGTGCTGAAGTGGACTTCCAGAGTTGACATCCTCAACCCATGAGTTAGAGCCACAGTCACTGTTTCCCCCGGCTCTCTTACTTACCCTTGCCTGCCCAGCACAGCACCCGTCTTCCCTCATCCACGGTTTCCTCGGGTTTGTGAGTAGCTTGGTTCTTACTACAGATACTTTGCTCATCTAGGTAAAAATCTAAATCCAGGTACTATTGCTCAGGGTGTGTTGGCCCCTCAGAAATAATATCAAATCCCAAACATGTTCCGTGAGTCCTCCATCTCTAGTGGGGTTCACATCTTTTGTGTACTGACAAGTGCTTGTCTACTTTTTTATTATTTGAATCTGACACATACCTACACACACACACACACACACACACACACACACACACACAGGCTTGTGTTTTGATTATTTATAGACTTTGGGTTGTGGAGTTAGGGGAGGTGATGGAACCTCTGAAAGGTTGAACCTAGCTGGAAGGAAGTCACTGGAGACAGGTCCTGAGACATGTATTGGCCCTGACCATTTACTATCTTGCTTTCTAATACCTGGTCAGGCAGAAGACAACCCATTCTCCTCCACCACCCATCGCTAGCATCCTAGTGTACCACTCAAGCATATGGAGCCAACAATCATGTACCAAATCTGCTGATACTGTTAATCAAGGCAAATCCACCCTCTTAGAACGTGTCCCTTTGAGACATTCACATCACACCCAATGCACTTCAATTTCATGCCTCGATGGTAGTGTAGAGGCCCAACATCTAGGACTTGGGGCCTTGCAGCTTCTGATTCAGTAGGTCTGGAGTGAGGCCTGGGATTCTGCATTTCTGTTTTCCAGACAACTCTGCTACAGCCCATGTCACCCCACTTTCTGCAGAGCCCCTTGTCTGACCTACTCTTTTCCCTGAGACACTCCTCCTAGCTGGTCTGCTTGTAGAAGATTACCACTAGGCCTGAAAGCCTTAAAGTACCAATGCAAAACAGTCCTCCTGGGCACTATCCCACCTACCTGTTGTCAAAATCATGTTATACTTCTCTGAACCAACCTAAAATGAGGTACCAAGAGGGGAGGGACCCCAGGAAGCTTCTTAAGCACTTCTTATGCAAAGTCGAGGGCTCAGAAAGAGAGCCAGATGAGCGAGCCAGAAGGAAGGCACGTGAGTGCCAGAACACACTTCCCCTGTGCTGAGAGCACACGGGGGTCAAGAGACAGGAATAGTCAGAATGGCTCAATGGCATGTGGAGACCTGGAGGGTCTAAAACGTTGTGTCAAGGAGGTAATATGAGTGGACACAGCCTCAGCAAAGGAGTGAGCATTGGGACATCAAGGATGAAACTGCTGAGAACAGAAAGTCTAGCAGACATAAGCAGATGCAGAAGGGGCAGAGCAAGGGGTTAGAGACGGGGCGGAATCTCATCAGGAGCTGGCACACGCAAGTGACCACTCTCTAGAGCCTTAGGTGATGAGTCTCTGATCAAAGAGAGCAGGAAAATGGAAAATCTGTGGCCTGGTGAGTTTTCACTCTCTGGGTACAATTTGGAGAGCGTGAGGAGGACTTTCACAGCACTATGTGCTTTGGGGAAACCATGGTCTAAGGCATCTCAGGGAAGTATTGACATTCCAGCCACTCGAGAACATTTTCCATCCCTGGAGCATTAGGATGAGTTCATATGATTTCAATGGTGGTTTTGTTTTGGGGGGAGGGGAGTTAAACAATAAAAATTTCCAAATGTGGTGACTTGAATTTGGAGTCTTTAGTTGAACAGGAAAAGGAAGAGATTCCTTTAGCTCACATGGATGCTGGACTCTGGGCACCTCTCCCAAGAAAGTCGGAAAAAAATAGCACCACAACATTGCATTGCTATCATCTGTTTTATTTTGATGTTATTAACTTTCACACCAGAAATGTTTCTCAAAGGTGGCCCTCAACACTTGGAAACTTGGTGTGCAACTGTCAGTACCCAGTGTACTTGTCCTGGAGTGAGAGCTACCGTAGCAGTCATAAGCCCTGTAGATTATTTTGCAAAGGTTTAACCTTTCCAATAGCTTTAGGTATCACAGTGATGATGTGTATCAGGGGTACACAATGACCTGTAGAATTATGCTATCCAATGTGGAAGCCAATAGCTGCTCATACCTGTTCAAATTCAAAAGAATGAAAGCCACATGGAGTTAAAACTCGAATTCTTTGAGCATTCAAGTTTCACTTCCAGTGCTCGTAGCCACATTTTATCAGTGGTTCCCGTACTCAATAGCACAATGTAGACAGTGTTGGCGTTACAAAATGTCCCACACACATTATCTCGGTGTTTGCAGTGGTTAGTGAACATAGAACTACCTAGAATGATTAGAGTGTCTACAGAGGAAGAGCAATAATGGATCCCTGGGGGCACATTGTTGTAGAACCCACAGAGGACTGAGCTATGTACTGTTGGGCATGAACACCCAGTGTCTAGACACATCCCATATCCCTGTGACTCAGAAAGAAGATAGGGAGTTGAAGAGCAAGCTTCATTTTCCACAAATGCCTCTTTCGGTGAACTAGCCTGACAATTCCTTCATGTAGATGGCCACAGCATGAGCCAGAAATCATTTTAGGTCCTTCTTGCTTTTTATTCAAGAAATGCTTTTTCCTGGGTGCCTCTAAGTTTTAATTTTGATGAATTTTTGTTTGGCTCTTGCCTTTCCATGCATTGGATTCTTCTTAATGGTTCGATTGCTCTCTCTTCTCTGTTTGCTCAAGCCTTGGTCTTAGAAGTCATTTTTACATAATCATTAGATTACTACTTTGTAGAAAAGTATCCCTGAGCCCAGTATCCTAGAACCCTAGCCTAGAGTAGTTCACTAGCTGCCCACTTATCTAAGAAGGATGTTTAGACATGTTTGTTAAGAAAAAATAAAGTATATGTGTCAGTTAGCTGTATAACAAACAGCCCCTAAATCTCAGTTACAACAACACAAGCATTTATTTCTCATCTACAACTCATTTTGGTGCTAGTTTGAAGTAGAGGCAGATACTCAGAGGAAGATGTCAATGACAACAGAAATTTAAAAAGAAAAATCTAAGTGAAACGTGCCAAGTTGCTCAATGCTAGATTCCGAGCTGTACATCTGCTCACATCAACGTAACCATAATGACATGCCCAAAGCCAAGGCATAAGAAGGGCCATCTGTATTAAATAAGAAAAAGTATAGAGTTGTTTCCTAGACTGTGATGTAAATCCCTGATAGAGTTGGAATTGCATCCTATAATTCAGTCCACTGCATTGTGTTACACAAATTATGCAGTTGTTAGGGAAGGAAACTGAGCAAATGATCAATTATATCTCCCACCGGTAGACTTCAAACTCAGTGAATGAGCCCTGAAGTATCGTGTATCTGTTGCTATGTAACAAACTTCTCCAAGATTCCATGACATCAAAGAACCAACATATCATTTTGCTTATAATTTCATGGGTGAGAGATCTGAGCTCGACTCAGGGTATGATACATCTGATCTGGGGTGTTGCTGTCTGAGTTTACTGAAGTATCTCGATGCCTCACTCTCTCCAACAGGCTAGCTCAAGATTGGTCGCAGGCTGGGAAAAATGGCCCTAGGCTAAAACTAAACACATAAGGCTTCCTAAAACAAAGACTTAGAATTGATACCCACTAGTTTGTTGTATCATATGATTGTCTCAAAGGAAGAAATACCAGATTTGAGAGATGCATGGAATATAGACTCTTCTAGAGCAGTAGTTCTCAACCTTCCTAGTGCTGAGACCATTTAACATGGTCCTTCATGCTATTGTGACCCCAGCTATAAGATTTTTTGTTCCTACTTGAAAACTGTAATTTTGCTACTGTTGTGAATCATAATGTGCACGTCTGGTAGTCAGGATATCTGCCATGTGGCCCTCACAGGTTAAGAACCACTATTTAGTACCAGCCTGAAGGAATCTTGTATTATTTCAGCAATCTACTTCATAGAGCCAGGACATATGCTTCAGAATTGTAAATAAAATTATGATGTTTGTTCCCCACCTGGAATTTTCAGAGAAGAAATATTCATCAATGATTTCCTTTGTAGCCAGATGTCATGATACACCCTGTTACTCGGTGAGACAATGTTAAAAGTATACTCATGTCATATTTTAACTCACTACCAATCCCACATAACGCCATTAGTTGCTGGGAACATCCACAGGATCTGAATTGACTAAGAAAGTGCCCATTTACCTCCATCTTAGGTCAGTCCCACCTGTCGCCCCTTTTCTACAGGATGGGGTTGCAGCTGTCAGTAACAGCTGCAACAATCACACTGAGTCTCCATAGTTCTTTATGGGAGCCAACATGAACACAAATGATACACTGTGTCATTTATTCCCTGAGGAGTACATTTATTCAGGAACAGCTGGCCATAAGTGAATGCAAGTGTGTGACTTCCCAAAATACACATCTTTTCTATGCATTCCCAATTTTCCACCTCATCCTACCAAGATTTTCAATGTAAAAACTAAAACAAAACAACCCCTCCCCAAAAAAAAAAACAAAAAACCACTCTCTTAACAGCATTTGAAATCATTCTAAATTTCATTTTCTATTCATCTGTAAGAGTCATTTTATAATGTGCCTTCTGTCTGTACAGCCAACCACAACATTGCAGGGTACCTTTGAATTTATTTTAGCGATTATCATACATAGGTATGATTTGAATTAGTAAAGTGTCGAATTTCTGGGAATGATACTTACTGAGGCCAATCCACATGTACCAGGACTAAGAAAGAAAACTACACACCAGACCCTAGAGCAAGGACTTGAACTCGGTGTGATCATGTCCATCCCAAAGGAGGCCAGTTGTTCTGTTTCACTTGAGAAGAATCTGTTGCTATTCATAGTAAGTAACCCCAAATTGGAGGTTGACTTGGACAGATTCAAATCCATCTTTATAATGCCTGAAACTCATTTCAATACCAGTTGTATATTTCTTAGTCCCATCCTTTTGGGTCTAAGTAGGTCTTCCTGAGAACACATGAACATAAATAATTAGTCTCTTTCCTAAATCTGTATTCCTCAGGTGTTCATGTGAAATGACTCTGATGGTCTTCCTGCGCCTCCAGAGGATTTTGTCCACCAAATGCCAGGATAAAAATAAATAAATAATGTAGTAAGAATATTGGTTTTCATAGTCTAAGTCCCCTAGTCCTGCTGATAAAGCACTGATTATTACAGATACTATCAATATGCCCATTTGATCAGCCATCCCCTTTTCAGTATAAACGTGTGCTGCTATTGGGGACCGGTTAAATACTTCAAAAACCCCATAGACAGTTTGGAGTTGTTGGACAAGAACAAGGCCACTTCAACTTCTATTGAAAACTCTTCCATATGCTTTTATGGACTGGTGTAAAGTGCTTGACCCTGCGGAAGGCTGCAAGGTAAGCCCATCAGAGTCTAGCACATCAAACGTCTTATTATCTGAAAGTAAGGAATGAGTCATATCTGAGAGGCATCTGAATGCAAGACCCTTAGGCAGGATCTAACAAAAAAAAAGGCACGTTATGGCTCTGTGCCATCCCGGATACCCCTACCTCCTGGGTAGATTCCCCAAAGTTCTTCTATATACTGTGTCATTATTAATTATACCGGGAACCTTTCCCACTCACCATTTCTTCCCATTTTATCAATCATATGTTTTGTTGTCGTTGATGATGATGTTGACATTGTTGTTGTTTCTAGATGCTTTGTCTTCTGTATTTTTCTACTACCATCATATCCTCTACATTGAACAATTGGGATTTTATGGAGAAAGAAAAATCCTTCAATTCGTTCTATCATTCAGAAGCCTAAGACAATTTTTGGCCATTGTCTATTTAGAAACCCTGCCTACTTACCCCCTTTATGGACATAAAAACGCATTGAGTCTTTTGTTCACTCGTAGCATGGGGACGCAGGAAACGGTGAAGGTTGGAATAATGGTAAATATTTTAGAAGTCACAAGAAATAGCAAAGCAAATCCAAAAACAATTAACACATCAGGCAAAGAACGAGAGACTATAACATGTCTGACCAACATACTTCATTGTCCTACTTTATTAGTTGTCAGACCTGGAAGCAGCCACAGTGGCTTCCCCTGATGAATGATGAGTAAGTAATTCATCAACAAGAGGGCAGAAATGGGAAACCTCCCAATGACCTTCCTTCCCCACTGGACTCCATAACAAGATATGGACCAGACCTCTTCTGAGAGAACCTCAAATGCCACGAGAAATATAACCCTATGCAGGCAGGAGGCCAAAGAGAAGCCCAGTGAGGAAGGAAAGGAATTCTGACACACTTAAGGCACCAAATTCCATCCTCACGCCAGAACCGTGCCAAATTGGAATGGAATGCACAGTTGTGGCTTCTCCCCTAAGAGGGAAAAGAGGGCAGGGCATCCTGCAGTGGCCGTTGGGAGCTGTGGGAGATTTTTTCTGTCTTGCCTGACAGAGCACTGAAGAAGACAAATGACAGCATCCTACAGGTACTTGAGGACCTCTGAGAACAGTGAAGCCCTTCCATGGTCCACACCAGAGAGATTTTATTATCACAACTGACACTAGAGGGAGCGCTTGAGTAGAAGCAGGCTAGGCTCTGCTACTGGGTACCCACAAGCAAAAGAAGTAGAGACCTTCAGAATCTCTGCTGAGGGTGACTGATGGTCATGTTCCCTTTGGTGAAACAGCCCATAGCCTGGGAACAAGTGGCTTTTTTTCAATGTCCAAATCGCAACAAAACATTAAAAGTTAATTTTTAAAATGCAAAAGGTGACTCAATCAAAGGAACAAAAGTAATCTCTTAAATGGACCTAGAGAAATGGCAGCCCCCAAATTAGCTATATTTAGAAGTGTGTGTGTTTATCTTTGTGTGTGTGTGTGTGTGTGTATGCCTATAATGACAACTAACGAATAAAAAGGCCATGAATTTGAAAGAGAGCAAGGATGGGTATATGAAAGGGCTCAGATGGGAGGGAAGGAAATGGGAAAATAATAGGTGTGTGTGCATGTGCATGCATGTGTGTGTGTGTGCATATGTGTGTGTGGTAGGTGTGTGTGCATATGTGTGTGTATGTGTGCGTGTGTTTTCCCTAGAGGGAATTAACAGAAAGTTGTCCTAAGCGGAAGAGAGGTCATTTGAGATTATGAAAATAAAGGGCAAAAATAAAAAGGAGGGACCTGGTGTCACCTGCCTGTAATCCCAGTGACTGGGGAGACTGGGGCAGGAGGATGGCAAGTTCAAGACTCATCTCTGCTACAGAACAAGTTCAGAGTGCATGAATCTAGTGAGGCACTGTTGTAAAACAAAATGCTTAAGAGCAGGGGTATAGCTCAGATGTGTGTTGTCTAACACAAGTGAGGTCCGAGGTTCAGTCCTAGTGCTGTACAAAAAGGAAGAGAGTGAGGAAAATGTAAGAAACATCTAAGATATCAGAAGCACCAATATCCACATTATAGAGAAATCAAAGGAAGAACTTTAATGTCTAAGTTGTGTTTAAATTTGAAGTATGTATATAAATCTGGGTAGTTTTACTGATTAATGGTTACTTAACTAATCATATCATGGGCTGATCAGTGCTAGAACACTTGACTAGCATTGAAAGACCCTGAGTTTGAATTGCAGCAATAAAAACTAAATTAACTGGGGTGATTCATGCATGGAAGACAAGCACTCTACCAACTCAGCCACATAAAGCCTCTTCCAAGCATTGGGCAAAGAATGACTCATCATATACAGGGGTTCCATGCTGCCGGTAGATAATTTCTCACAACACCTTGTAGATTAGAAAGGAGGGGGACGGGATATTCAAAGGACTAAAGGAAACTGCCAACCAGGAATGGTTTACAACAAAACTCTTCTTCAAAAATGAAGAATGTCAGCACTTTCCCCAATTAGGCGGAGAGTTTGTTAGCATCAAACCTGCCAACAGATGCTAAGAGAGGCCCTTCAGGTTGAACTGAGTGAGGCAGACAGTACCGGGAAGGTCAGCAAAGACATGGGCTGAGCGTACAGGCATATGTCCACATAACATTCTAATGTCTGTGCACGCCCTTTAATTCAGGGCAAATTACTTCTTGAGAACACACTGGGATAAGACTAATTAGAAATTACTGATAAATGATCACAGACGCTCCTGTGTAACCCAGGAGACCCTGGAAAGCTACTTGGCTCATAACCCACACAAGGTTCTCGTCTGTATGTTAAAGTACCGCCTCTGGGGCTGGAGGGGACCACAGGGCTTACGTATCAGAGAAAGATGGGAAAACAGGACAGAGGCAGCTTGTGATGTAGAATGTTCTCGTTCCATAACATGAGGATCACCAAGATATGTGGTGGACGGGAACCAGTAAAATTCCTCGTGCCCTACCATATTTGACTTCCATTATTTAAATGACTGGATAATTTGGTAGAAAACAAATGTCTGGAATCCTCAGGTTCTCTGCCACTTACAATGGCCTAGTAACCTGGGTTTTGAAAAGGGCTCTGATGAGGAACATGAGGAACAAGTCAGGATCAAGGAAAGACTAGATTCTAATTCTACACTAGAACCTGGACACTGGGAACGTGTCCTCTCCAAAAGCAGGGTGTCTTTCCTGAAACCAGGTGGCAGACACCCTTTTCTCCATTGGGCTTGGTAATATATAAAACCCAATCTTCTTCTTCGGCACAATTGCCATAGCTCTCGCATAAATTTCACTCTTCCAAAGGACTTTAAGTGTCAAGTTAGGCTACAGTGAAGGGACTGACTCTCCACGGGACAGCCAGAGAGCCATGCTCCAAGGGAAACATGTCCGACGATCCGGAACAGCAGGGAGGGAAAGGTCTCCGTGGAAGTGTTTTGAACAGCATTGTAGAAGTTCATTCTGGCCCTCGAGCTGCTGGGGCTCAAATGTGTGGAAGCAACGTGATCTCTCCCCAGGAGTGAAACCAGCTATGTGAACAGCCCCATCATTATGTCGGACATAATCGGTGCGTGTGGAATACAGTGACTTTAAAAGCAGTGAGAATGACGATTCAACATGTTGTCTTTACAAAGTCTCCTAGGGATGTAGGAATCACAGAAAATTTAAGATAAAGCCAAAACACTGGCTTCCCATTTGTAGAAGGGTAACGCTTCCCTCTCTCCCCTTCCTATGATCAGTAAGAGCAGAAGGGAAAAATGTGCTACAAGCAGTATTCTGTGTGACTTGGTGTTGGTACTGTATGTATAAAGGGAGATCATGTAGATTGTGGGAACTGATTGTTTTTAACTTTTTGTTGGTTCTTAGTGAATTTTACATCATGTACCCCAGTCCCACTCATCTCCCCCTCTCCTTGTACCCACTCTCCACCCTTGCAACCCCACCCCCAACAGAGAAAATATGCCCATAGTGTATGTGTGTGTGTGTGTGTGTGTGTGTGTGTGTGTGTGTGTGTGTGTACCCTTTTGTCTACCCATCTTTGTTTGCAAATGTTCATTGCAATGACTCTTTGGTCTGGCCTCTGTCTTCTGCTACCCTATCAATAATCAATACTAGAACCTCGCTGGGACTCCTTGGATGTCCTGTTGCCGCCATGTTCTGTGGAGACCCTGTAGCTTTGATCTGTAGGACCAGCCCCTTCTTGCCCTCCATCAGTTCACCATGGGGTAGATGTTAAAGTGGGTCAGATCAGAGCCGTGGATCAGGGCCTGAGAGGTGCCTGAGCTGGTCATCCTGATGGCTCTTCCACTCTCCTGACTCTGGGCCCAGCTCTCCTTCCTACCATAGACGGCAAGGAATGGGGGAGGGGAGGGTGTGTCTCCCTCATCCATGCCACTGCCCAGTAGACAAGAGGAGGTGCAGCTCTCCCACACCCATGCCCTCAAGACTGGATCACCACAACCCCCACATCCAAGGCCAGCTCTACTATGTTTCCTAGGCAAAGGGCAGGGCCTGCTCTCTTGAGTGCTACAGCGGGTGAGGGGCAGGGCCAGCTCTCCCATGTCCCTGCCACAGAGTCGGTTCTGTGGTGCTGCCCTGATGAGGTACAGGGCTCACTCTCCCAAGTGCTGTAGCTGACTAGGGGCAGGGCCAGCTCTCCTGTTCTCTCCCACGCTGCCCAGTTAAGGGGTGGGGCCAGTTCTGCCCAACCCTCAGACATTAACATGCATGGCAGCCCAGACCAGAGATGACCACATGGCTTCCGGTGGTAACAAACCCCTGCTGCTGGACCCAGGCATGACCCTAGTGGCAGCCCAGGCCAGGACAGCACCAGGGTCCCAGGTGGCAGCCCTGGCTACTCACATCAGGCTGCATCTTACTGCCTTCAAATCTCCAGTGTGCCTCTCTTCACTGTGCCCTCATCCTTCTGTTTCTCTTTCTCTTCCATCTGTCCACCACTCATCTGCTCCTCTTAGCGGCACCCGGACTTTCTGAGAGTCTGGGGTTGTGGTGGGAGTGGTCTCAAGTATGCTATACCCTGCTAGTGTATTAGAGCACTTGGAAAGGGTCATCTTGAACGTAGTCTGCCACCCACCCCCAGGCCTGTGTGCTGCCTGGCTGGCGGTCATCTCAAGCTGGCTGCCTGTCTAGACCCCAAAGCACTGGTCTGGAGGTATCTCTGGCTCACCCCTTGCATGTGTCCCCGTGTGTCCCCATGTGAGGGTTGTCTTGCTCTGGCTCACTCACTGGGCTCCAGATGGAGTTCTTCTATCATCTGGCCTGTTTCTAGTTATGAGAGCTGGGAGCCAGCTGCATGGGGCCAGACTGGCGGTCATCTTAGGCTCCCTTCTTTTAAGGGATGTTTAGGCTACTAATCATTCAGCTATCCCTAGGTTGGAACAGAGTGTAGATGTAGCCTCTCTCTTCTCTGTCACCTACTGAAACACAGGTGTCACAGCCTCCCTACCTGTAGCACCTCTAGGGACAGTGAAACTTCTTTTGTTGTCTTGGTTTTGTCTTCATTTTTTTTGCAAGTGTCTGTCACTCTCTTGTAATTACCAAGCCGCTCCACAGTGCAGGGGTTCCCTGGCCAGCTCCACAATGCAGGGGTTCCCTGGCTAACTCCACAGTGCAGGGGTTCCCTGGCCAGCTCCACAATGCAGGGGTTCCCTGGCTAACTCCACAGTGCAGGGGTTCCCTGGCCAACTCCACAGTGCAGGGGTTCCCTGGCCAACTCCACAGTGCAGGGGTTCCCTGGCCAGCTCCACAATGCAGGGGTTCCCTGGCCAACTCCACAGTGCAGGGGTTCCCTGGCCAGCTCCACAATGCAGGGGTTCCCTGGCCAGCTCCACAATGCAGGGGTTCCCTGGCCAGCTCCACAATGCAGGGGTTCCCTGGCCACACTTTGGTCTCAAGATTCAACATGGCAGTATAAGCTAAGGCCAAGCAGGAGTGCCACACTTTTAAATCTAAGGCACTGACGCCAAGATGTCATGGAAGAACATGACCCTAAGGCAGGCCAGAGCTTCCTTGAAGGTTAGAGAGGGGAAAGCAAATGTAACCAGCTTGGGTTTCTTGAATGGAGGGATTTGGGGAGGTGGAGGCATTATACTGAATGAAATATGCCAGATACGAAAGGACGAGTTGTGTTTCCACTTACATGGGGTACTTGGGCAGTCAAGGTGAAGAGTGACGATGGTTGTCAGGACATTGCACTGTTGACACAGATGGCAATGGTGGTGGCAATGGCTTCTGCCAGCACACGTTTTTATAAGAAAAGGGCACCCACAAAAGCACAAGCTGAATGGGTGAAATATTTGGTGCCTTTGAGGTTAAACTGCAGCATGACTCAGAAAACCAATCTGGGTGCCCATCAATAGAGGAAGGGGTAAAGAACCCGCGGTAGGTGCACACAATGGAATTCTTGCCTGCCCTGAAGAAGAAGGGAGTGATGTCCCTGGCAGGAAGCTGCTGAAGCTGATGGTAAATATATGAAGTAGGTTAAATTTGTCTCGGAAAGACAGGTGCATGTCTTCATATGTCTAGTATGTTTTCATGTGTGACTCTCAGATTTTTGTAGAGATCTACCAAACCAGATATGTATATGTGACATGAAAGGAGAAATGAAGCTAATGGGAGAACAGGAGAGGGAAGGGCATGAAAAGGGGCATGGCCATGTGAGAGAACATTCTCAAGAATGCAAGATATACATGTTTGAAAAAGTTGAAAGTGAGTTTAAAAGGAAAATCTGTACATCCATATGTGTATGCTATGTGTGTATACACATTTATTATTTGGTTGCAACAACAATTAAAATGGTTAAGACAGTAAATCATATATTCTAGTTTTTAAACACCTATTTTGTTTTGAATTATGCATGTGTGTGGGTCTGTATGTGGGTTTGTGCATGTTAATTCAGGTGCCCATGGATGCTAGAGACATTGCGTCCCTTACTGATGTTTGTGAGCTACCTGACTTGAGTGTAGGAACCGAATTCAGGTCTTTTGTAAAAGTACTAAGTACTCTTAACCGCTGAGCCATCTCTCCAACCTTCATATCTCTCTAAGCTCTTGAAAACGTTGGCTCCAGACTTTGGCAAATGGGAGTCTTGGTACCCCCTCTCAGCTATGGGACTTGGAGCAGCATGCCCTACACATGCCAGTCCCCCTTTGGAAATGAGACATTCATGAGTACCTACTGGGACTGTGGGAACAATTAGAGCATACAGTGGACCCATTAAAGACACAGCATACCCTGTACCTTTGGTGCCCCTGCTGATCACGAGGACAGTGGGACATTTTTGTTCCAGAACTCAGAGCATCTGTCAGCTTGGAGCTGGTGGAACCCGGCAGCATCTGATCCCTGGTATGACTTCCACAGCAGGACAGGTGTGGGACTTTGCCTCTGCACACATAACCAAAAGCCTAATCACTTCAAACAACCCAAGCTGATGTTCTCACAGTTCTAGAGGTTAAAAGTCAAACAGGATGTTGAAAAGGCTGGGTTCCTTCTGGAAACATCAAAGGGACACCGCCCTTCTCAGCTCCCAGGGGCTGCCCAGGTCCTTGAGCATGAGCCCTTCCTTGTGTCTCCTGAGCCTCTTGCAAACCATCACCACACTGCCTGCCACTCCCTCTGCCCCTCATCCCTCCCACTTATAAGGACCCTTGTGGCTATTTAGGGACATCTACAAAGTGCCTCTCATCATGAAACACATCCTCAGGTTCTGGAGCTTAGCTGACTGCAGCAGACACCATTCCCCTCAGGAGGCCATCAGACACTCACCACTGAGCTCCATGGCAGGGATAAGGGCCAACCATGTCATAGGTTAAGCATCCTTGCCAATAAGTCTCCTGTTTACCACCCATCTTAGACAATCCTTCCAAAACACGCATTATTCTCTGCGCCATCTTGGACTCTGTGCTGGCTGGCTTTGTGTCAACTTGACACAAGCTGGAGTTATCACAGAGAAAGGAGCCTCAGTTGAGGAAATGCCTCCATGAGATCCAGCTGTAAGGCATTTTCTCAATTAGTGATCAAGGGGGAGGGCCCAGCCCATTGTGGGTGGTGCCATCCCTGGCCCAGCCCATTGTGGGTGGTGCCATCCCTGGCCCAGCCCATTGTGGGTGGTGCCATCCCTGGACTGGTAGACCTGGGTTCTATAAGAAAGCAGGCTGAGCCAGCCAGGGGAAGCAAGCCAGTAAGTGACATCCCTCTATGGCCTCTGCATCAGCTCCTGCTCCTGACCTGCTTGGGTTCCAGTCCTGACTTCCTTTGGTGATGATCAGCAATGTGGAAGTGTGGGCTGAATAAACCCTTTTCTCCACAACTTGCTTCTTGATCATGATGTTTGTGCAAGAATAGAAACCCTGACATCTGCTTACTAACTAAACCTTGCAGATGGCCTGCCTTGCACAGGATTATCTGCCCAGTGGGGTGTAATTGCATATTAAGTAGGAACATGATTTCTGTTTAATTGGGTGGGGACGGAATTTTTATCTGTTGAACACAGTGGTTCTCAACTTTCCTAAGGCTGCTACCCTTTGTACAGTTCCTCATGTTGTTGTGACCCCCCCAACCATAAAATTATTTTCATTGATTTATAACTATAATTTTTTCTACTGTTATAAATCGTAATATAAACATCTGTGTTTTCCAGTGGTCTTAGGTGACCTCTGCGAAAGGGTCGTTTAACCCACGGGTTGAGGACCTCTGGTTTAGAGCATTGGCTTCTCTGTCATTCAGCTGGCCCTGGTCTTGGCCATACAATTCCAGCCTGTTACTGTAATCTTCCATTGCCTCATCTGTAAAGTAGGGATTATAGCATATATTCACCACACCGGCCAGCTTTGGCCAGCAGAACAGAGGACCACAGGTGTGAGGCTGAACCAGCAGAAAGGTTTGGTTTGGTTTGGTTTGGTTTGGTTTGAGTCACAGTGCTGAGGGGGTGCTTCTTCTGAGATCTTTCTCCTAGGTGTAGCAATAACCACCATATCTGGGCATCTTCACCAAGCTTTCTTGTGGATATCTTTGCATACTAAGCTCCAGTTTTTCCAAAGATGCCAGTCTTCGACCAAATCTCATTCCATTCCATGTTTCAAGACTTTGTTTCCAAACACAGTTATCCTGGTAAGTAAGACTACGCTCTTCTGGCTTTTGAGGAGACATAATTTCACTGAACAGCAAGTACACATCTCAGAAGAGCTGCATGAGAATTCAATTAGTAAAAGCATGCAGCGAAACATCCTTAGAAAGTGCCTGGTATTCAAACTCATTAAATGCTGCTGCTGCTGCTGCTGCTGCTGCTGCTGCTGCTCTTGTTTTTAAAGTGCGTTGTCCAACACATTCTGTATCGGCTATAAAAGAGTGTGTGTGTTGATAAAGGAGAGAAAGGGCTTCCTGTGTCTTCGCTTCTTTTCTAGCTGCCACCTCAGCCCTTGGTTTTCCAGGCATGGCCATTCCTTAAGTCTGAGATGAGACAGTCAAAGGAGAAGCATTTCAGTTCCATGCTCCACACAGGGTTTATGTGCTGTTGAAAGGGATGCTGCCATCTCTCTGAAATGCTTGTTATCAAGGTATTCTGGAGTCAGGTTTTCCATTTCGGCAGCCTGGGCTTTGATTTTCATGGGAAACGTTTGATAAGCTTAGCTTTTTCCCCACAACTCCTGGAAGCCAAAAATCTCCGTTGGTTAAAAAACCAAAAGAAAAGAGACTCATTTGTGAATTTGAGTTGCCCAGCTCGTACCAGAAATTCTGCCGGTACTAGCAGACTGTCAGACGCCAGACCTCTTACAGAGATACAGAGTATTTTTTAAAATTTCAATCGAAAGCATCCAAATAATATCCATAAAAACATTTATTCCACCTTGAGCAGCCATGTGTCTCTGCATTTACCAACTCGGTTACACGTTTGTAACAATTCCTGGTTGTCAGTGGTTATATACACAATGGTTAGTTTGCAGCCCTGACAGTTTCACAAAACAACAGTAGTAACTTCATTCTCCAGGCCTAAGACCACATCAGCCATGGGGTTTTGATGGGTTTTACAATGCCAGGGTTCTCCTCTGAATAGTCAGTCACGGATCAGGAAGATCATGGGATCCCACCCATTCCTGCTGAACTACCAGTTACTGAGTCCTGGGAAAGGGGAGGCCATTGTCTTCAGTTGTGTATCCATGGAGGATTCCGTCAGGTTTCAGATGCCAGTGGTGGATCTAAACATATCAACATGCAGAAGATCCTGGTTTAATTCAATGACTCTTTTTTTTAAAAAATCAAAACCAAAGGAGACATAAGAGAGGGAATAGATGGAGGGGAAGAGAGAGGCTGGAGGAGCCACTGTAATCAGGATGCACTTCATTCAAGTATGAAATTGCCAACAAATTCAATAAAAGTTTTTTAAAAGATTTATTCCACAATGTTAATAGCAGTTTGCCTGGACTGCTATCATCTGAACTATCCACTGGCCAGTAAATCAGCAAACAGATGGAATCCCACTCAGCAATAAGGAAACAAATCATTGTCACAAAGCTCAGCACAGATGAAGGTCAAGGACAGCAAGTGAATGAAGTGGGGGTAGTGTGAACACTGTACAACTACCCTTGTAGAAAGTCGGTGTCGAGGGGGGCTGCTCTGTGGGGCTATAAATCAGGGCGTGTTTATATTGGGATAGATGTTCTATGTTGGGGGTGTAATCACACAGATATGCTACATTTTTTTATGACTCATTAAGTTACAGATTTTATATAGGTACATGTTGTAGCCTAGAAGCTGAACTTCAAAACTTCTTCTGAAAAGTCAATTACTGAATAAAAGAGCATTCAGCTAAAATAGAAGAAATTTATCTTCCATTGGTCACAGGGTGAGGCTTTGACTTTTTACGCTGGGATATATGTCCTGTCTCCCAGACACAGCCTACATCTAACTCACAAATGCTATGAAATGCTCCACTTTGAAGAACAGTTTCTCTCTTCTTCTAAGGTAATTCACTGTTCCTTCTCACAAGGGACAGTTACCACACATATCTACAGGCTCTTTGAAACAACAGCATGTCACAGAGTGGATTAATCTATCATCATCTAGGAGACAGGGATGACATTTCATAGCAACCTGAAGATCTTAATGAACTTCCATAGGACAGAAAACAAACAAAAACAACAAAAAAAAAAAGATGTGAGTCTGTAGACCAGGAACTCAGAAATTATCAATTGGGAGTTCTTACAGAAAAACGTTCAAGAGGAGAAAAGGGACATGAGACATGGTTTTTAGATACACTCAGAGTGTTAGGCATGGACTAAAATAGGGGTATGATATATTGAGTCTTGTTAGAGAATACGGAATTGGGTTAATTGACTGGAAGATTATTACTGAGCCCTGGAATCTCTTGTTGTGTACATGGCCACACAAAACGTCATAGTATAAAATAAGAATGATTTCCTCAGCTCAATGAGTCTGTGATCGCAAACTGTAGACAGAGCATAGGAAGATAATGGTGTCTGCTCTATAATGTCCAGCAACTCTATCAAAACTCCCAGTGCATCAGGTGAATGACAGCTGGACTGCGATGATCTCAGTGTTAGGACCCAGTGACACCCATCTGGAGCACCTACAGGTGTGCTTTTCTTGTGTCTTAGACCATCTCACCTCATGGTTGCTCAGGATATCAGACTACTTTCATGGCAGCTTCGGGCTCTGAGGCTGCCTGAGAAGAATGCACAGTTGTTGCGTTCTCTCCTCAAAAGTGCAGCTGCATAACATCTGACAAACTATCAGTCAACAGCCACCCTTTCCAGAGTGTAGGTGAGTCGGTCAGTCCTTCCCCATACCGACAGACAGTGGCTTTCCCAAGACAGAACCGCCAGAAAAATCACTTTAGAGCAAATAAAGGTGTTCCCAGGAAAGTGCTTGACTGAGTCTGAAGGTTCTCTGTACCTTTTGATGCCCAAGGTCGCAAAAAGCCTCTTGACCAGGAGAGAAAGATTACCTCCCCTCCTATTGTAGTTTTATGAGCTCTGTGTCTGCCTACAACACTGACTATACTCTTAACGTGAAGCTGTCTCAATACTCCAATGAAGCTTCTGTACATGTCCAAAGCCAAGGCAGGCAAGCTTCCACTACCATTCTACAAGTATACAAATGCTTTCTGAGGCTGGCAGACATTTGGGGATCCTTACCCAAAGCGGGGCCAAAGTGGATAAACAGAACAGCTGTCCACAAAGTAACCAACGATAATTCTGGTGATAGCAATATTTTTTAACATTTTAATTAGTGTCTTTAGAGAGCTCCACAAAGGTATTGAAGCCATAAAATAATAATTGGATGTTATTTTTAATTTCTACAGAGACCATGGAGAGTATAAATGAGACTTTTAAAATATATTAAAAAATATAGTGTTGACAATGCAAAAGTCAATTTAATTACACATAAGAGAATTTTTGAAGTAAAAAATAGGAACTAAGAATGTAGACTTTTTGCTTGGTATACATGAAGTCCTGGGTTCAGTCCTAAAACTGCACATGGTGATGCTTGAAGCAGAGATAGGAAACTCAGAAGTTCTAAATTATCCTCAGCAACATAGCCAGTGTGAGGCCAGTCTATACTGCATGAGACTGTCTTAATAAATAAATAGAAGGTGGAGTAAGAGGAAAACAGAAAGATGGTGATCTAAACGCCCTTGTCCTACTTCGGAATCAAGAGATGGTCCAGAGAGTACGGTGGACGGAACGGTATGGTTAGACAAGGGAGGAATGAAGGAATGTGACTATAATTCCTCTGAACTGCGGGACTGTCATCCCTTTGGTCTGTCTGTCTGTCCTCTGAAATCTGGAGTTTACTGTGCTTCTGAGCCATGTTGTGACATGTTCCACATCCTGCTCCTCTGTGGAAAATAAAGGAGATTAATGTGATTATTCAGCGTGGTGCAATGGGAGGTCACGTGAGCACCCTGAGGATGTTGTTCAGGACAGGGGCCTTGCCGGAGTGGTGGGCACTGCATGCGAAAAGATGCAGTAGCCACAATGAGCAGGACAGAGGCCAGGACTTCCCTGGCAGTTGCTACAGCGAAGTCAACACTCCTGGTGATTGTTTTGGTGAGGTTCATTACACTGAACATCTGACTCACTTTGATAGTGTAACCTGCTAGGGTACTGACTACCATTTTTGAACATACATCTCTGATCTTGATGACATGGAAGATGGTACAGGCCATGGTCCAGTGCATGTATGCATTCACAAGAAGTGTGTCTATACACCAATTTGAACAAGTGACTGTTCACAAAGAGACCTACCCTATGAACCTTCACAGAGCCAGAAACTGCCCAACTCCTAAAGGAATGAATATAAGTCTGTATGTAGTCTGTACATATGCAAGGCCAAGGCAGAGAAGTTCCCACTTCACTGTTTTACATACATGCTTGCATGTGTGTATGTGTGTATATGTATGTGGTATGTGTGTATGTGTGTGTATATGTATGTGGTGTGTGTGTATGTGTGTATATGTATGCGGTGTATGTATATGTGTGTGTATATGTATGTGGTATGTGTGTGTGAGTGTATGTATATGTATGCAGTGTGTGTGTATGTGTGTATATGTATGCAGTGTGTGTATATGTATGTGGTGTGTGTGTGTGTGTGTATCAGCACTGCCATTGTAACTATGGGTGAGACCCACTACAGCCAAGGAGGTGGTACAGGAGGGAGTGTCCCCATCTTCTCTGAGAAAAAAAGGAGAAGTAACAGTATAACAATAAAAGATGATGTTGGGGGAGGTTACAGAAGACTAGAATATGAAATAGAAGCAGAACCATCAAATATGTAGAAGCCTTAGTAACCATCACAGACAAATATTACGTGTATGAGAGGGAATGGGGCATAATATAACTTACCCAAGTCTGTCTTTCTCATGGTGACACTCAACAGATTGTTGAAGGGGCTAAATCAGGAGTCTTTAAGGGCTTTTTAATTAGCATTATATAAATTAGAATTAAAAGATCTCAAGGTGAAAATAATTACACACACACACACACACACACACACACACACACACACACACATATATATATATATATATATATATATATATATATATATATATATATATATATATTAGTTCTGGGCCATTGGAGAGGTTAATTAAGAAGTGGATAGATTTCACTGAAGAACCCCAAATATTGTTTAGTTTTAAATGTGTCAATTTAATTTTTAATATAAGAATTAAATCCTCAAAATGACCCTTAGGACATAAATTCTAAATGTCCAGGGAAGGAAGATGGAAGAGTGACAAGAGAAGCAGAAACCATGGATCTGTCTATATGGTTTTGTCTATAGGGTCATGTAGGCATGGCATGCTGGGAAATGTTCCGAAACTATTAGATGTTGTTGCACTTGATCCTCAGAAGAGGCCATGATGGGGAACCTGTTGATGTCATCATTCCCCTTTTGTAAAACTAGGATAACCTGACATGCTACAATAGCTTTCCCAAGCCCAGACACCTCATTAGTGTTACCTATGATGTTTACTCTGTGCTGCAGACTCTGGCCCTGGGTCCTGTGTTTCCCTACGATGGCCACCATGCCTCAGTTCTGCGGGCACTGTGTGCCGTTTACTCATCTTCCTCGGTGAGAAAACCAGATAAAAAGACAGGGTCAGTTTGGTGACACCTTAAGTAACCAATGCTGAGTGGTTACCATGGTGAACAAGATGTTGATGGAACAAGAAGACTGTTGCTCTTGTTAAGCCTGGTCATACATATGCACAACTCCAGGGCTAGAGGATTAGTGTGTCTGTGTGGGGTGTGTGCACATGCAAACAGGTGTCTGAGAGACCTGAACTCTGGTCCTCTGCAAGAGCAGTGCATACTTTTAGTAACTTAGTCTTTTCTCCAGACACTTGAGGGGTTTTTTTCTAATCATAATCACACATATTTTTAAATCAGAATTTATTTTTGAAATGAACATATTCTCCCGTCCTTGCCCCTTTCTACCTGCAGTAACAGGAGAGCTACCCCGAGGTCATGAGCTGGAGAGCTGGCCCTGCCCCTCACATTGAGCTGGAGAGCTGGAGAGAGCCGGCCCTGCCCCTCACATGTTGCAGTGACCTGTTGGGTTTGGTTCCTAAGACAGTCTCTCTACATAGCCCTGCCCTTTCCTGGCACTCACTATACAAATCAGGCTGGCCTCAAATTCACAGAGACTCACCTGCCTCTGTTCATTTTGTCTCTAGGATTAGAGATAATTTAAATATAAATAAAGGTGCTTTTTTTTTATTTTTGTTTTTCCGAAGGCAGATCCATTTAGTTGTTTTAGCTTTATTCTTTCTCGTTTGAAACTTCTTGTCTTGTGACTACGGTTCTTCTGTGTCTCAGCTAAAAGGCCTTTCTCATCTTGTCTCAGAGGACTACAGTGGACATAGAACTTGTTATTATATATCAGGTACAAGTGGCTTCTACCTTTTTCCAGAAAGGGACTGACCATGTGGGTTACAGGTATACAAATCTAGTTCAGCAGGAACCTCAAGTGTCAGCCTAATCATCCTTAAATGACAATGTTTAAAAAAAAAAAAAAAAAAAAAAAAAAGCAAGAAAAAAATGATGAAAGAGACTGGCATATAAAGATTTATTTATTTTTATTTTGTGTCTATGTTTTACCATTATGTATGTCTTTGAATCACATGTGTACAGTAAGTACCTATAGAGGCCACCAGAAGAGGGTATTGGATTCCCTGAAATTGGAGTTACAGACAGCTGTGGCTGACCATGTGGGTGCTCAGAATGGGACCCCGGCATTCTGGAAGACCAGTCAGTTCTCTTAACTGCTGAGCCATTGCCACATCCCCTAAGAAACAATTTTTGATGTTACCCATTACCATACAGGATCTCTCTGGAAACAACCTAATATACCAGATCCCCAAAGACCTCACAGCATTCAGAGAGGTCATGTTTTCTGGGAAGGAGATAGGGAACCATGGGAGGGCGAACCATGCCGGAAAGTTTGGTAAGGTAGAGCTGAGACCCCAGAAACTTGGTGGGGACACACCTGAGATAGTAGGTGCCTCCGTGCCCCCTGCCAGAGTCCTGGCCTGGAACTCATGCCACATCTCCACATAAGGAAGCATGACCTGTGGTCATGTAGGCCCAGAACAGAGTTCTCCATGTTAATGAGGGTCCTAGAGGCCCTGAGGATTTAGCCATTAAGCTCCTCTTCACAGACATTCCTCCCTGCAGAAGATATTGGTCTCTGGTCCACCCTGAGAAGTTGGTATGCATCCGTTTTCCACAACGAACAGTCAAAACAGAGTTTAGAACCATGGGTTGTCTCTTTCATCAAGAACCACAGTGAGGAGCATAGGGAAGGCCTTTGTCTACTGAGCCACTGTTTGGATGTCCTGTAGAAGGCCCATTTATGCTTCTCCACAGATACCTGCTACCTTCACTACTGAGCGGAGCTGCAGCTTCCATTTCCCCTTCACCCCTGGTGGTCCTCAGCTCACACCCTCCCCTTCCCAACTCCTCACAACTCAGTGATGCCTAGATGTACAGGGGTTTGGGAGCATCAGGTCCTGGCCTTGTAGCAGGCCTGTGGATTCCGGATCCTTCATTCCTGACTCCTCTGATCAGTACCCCAGGGACAACTGGGTACCTGGGGGTCTGGAAACCCCGACTTTGGCTTCCCTCATCTTAGGCTGCATTATCACACCCCCAGATCAAAAGCCCAGCACAGGACAGATGCAGTCAAACTCCCAGATTTTCACGTCCCTACCAGCCAGTGGTGCCCAGCGGCAGGGAAAAGCAAGACACACAGAGAACTGTAAGACCTGTGTTTGCAAATGTTTTCTCCTAATATATTCATATACAAGATCCCTTTCTTTCCACCACGTAGGGGCATCTCATAACTCTTCCTGTGGGTTCTCACACATTGCTGTGGGTCAAGTATAGGTGGATATTACCACTCCAGACGGGAAATTGACGTGATCCAGAGATAAAATTTGGGTACTCCTGGTCCCATAGCACTATAATGGTAAACAGCAGGGGAGAGCCTCGTGTCTTGCAGTCACATGCTTTGAAAACTGATAGAGAGGGAGAAGGACTCCGCCTTGGGATCTCACCCTCTTCCTCTTGGCCCAATGTAGTTATAGTAGCATCCACTCGCTCCTATGACTGGACTTTCTGCCTGCAGTTTGAGGGCAGTTACAGTCCCGTGGTAAGCTGGATGATGGCTCCGCCTCTGCAGCCTTTATTTGCAAACTGGGAAAGGTCACCAGAAGTCAGATAATACAGTGACTCTCTGTGTTATTGTTTTAAAAGCACTCAGCTCGTTCTGGGGACGGTTGTTGCTTTTGGCCTGTTGTTGTTTGTTGTTTTGGTTTTAGATTTGTGGTTTTATTGGGGGGGGGGTGTTTTGTAGATGCTTTTCTTATTGGTTGTATCAGTTCCCTCGACTTTCCACCCAATTCTTTAATACGGACCAAGCCTGGGTGTAACTGACACACCACTGTGTTTGGATTCTCCATTTAACTTGAGGGGATAATGTCCCCCAAGCACACATCATAAAATGTCCTTGGGTTCAATTAGCCTGGCCGCAGGGATCATTCATTCATGAGCACCGCCTGCTCTCCCACCCTGAGTCACGAAATTTACTTAAAATAGATTGGCTGCGATCCAGCTGGAGCCACATGAGCCCCAGACACAGCAACTGGTATTGTTTGGTATAAAAATCTCACCACACACCTCTGAGGAACACAGCGAAGATCAATAGATGCCTCCCACCAATCTCCAAAAGAGTTCAGGCTGACCACTGAGATCAACCACATTTATTCCTTAAACGCAGACTCCATCTTAAGTCAGATTACCACATAGCGTGGCAACAAGCCCATCCTCTTGCAAACACTGTGGTAAATATACACAAATCCCAGTTGTGGTGCTTTAGGTGATGAAATCAGAGAACCTTGGATTTTTCCAGACGTAAAATGGAAACTTCCACATCCATATCCAAGCTGCGTTCTGAAAAAGTAGCTGTCCTCCCCCACCCCTGTCTCGTTTGCTCTAAGCTATTACTTTTCAGAGCAAGTAGAGGTAAGAGGACATTCAGCCCCCCACGATTCCTTTATCCACCCTCTAATACCAGAGGACGCCTCCTCCTCTAATCTGATGGTGTGTTAGACAGTGAACGCCAATGGAAGAGTGAGTATCATTTGAAGGAAGGCCCTGTTTCTAGGAGCTTAAACTCCATCCTGCCTGTGGTCTAGCTGTCTGATTACTGATGTCACATGATACAGGTGAATGTTCCATTTTACTCCACTTCAAATGCATAGAAGCTCCATGCCATCTTGGAGACCAAGCCCTCGGATGACCTGTTAGAGATCAGGGCACCAAAATGATCTCTCAGATTTGAGAGTGCCCTATTATATTATGTAAATGAGAAGATATTATATTATGTAGATGAGAATGCATTTACCCTGTAAAATATATCTGGTGCTAACTTGAAGGGTGTCCGTTTTTAAATAAGTTCTGGTCTGGGTTTTTTTTTCTGTTCTCTTTTAAGTGAAGGGAGCTTATGAAAGAGCAGTAATTTTCTTACTTGGTTCTGGTACTTAAAATAGATGAAGTAAGAAACCCCTCTCATTTGTAATGGCATTCTTCACACACACACACACACACACACACACACACAGAGAGAGAGAGAGAGAGAGAGAGAGAGAGAGAGAGAGAGAGAGAGAGAGAATCGACACACAGAGTCGTTCTCCAACTTGAAGATCCTAGTTAGCTTTTTTTTTTTTGCCTAGTGTCTAGACCCTACTGCTCCGGTTAGAGGGGAGGGAGAGGGAGGAGGATGAAGGGCTGTGGTTTCCTCTCTAGCTCCTTAGTCTCTGTGTTTTTCATTTCCATCTGAGATTGACTTAGAAACCCCCTGTCCTCTATCAGACACTGGAAGCTCATATACATTGCCTGACCATGCTGGTAAGGTGCAGATTCTATGGGGTGACTGCTAACAACAGCCCCAAAACAATGGATTTTTTTTCCCTTAGTGAATTTTGACTTCTACCCGAGTTCCTACCAGTATAGTGAGAATGGACCAAGAGCCACATGTTTTCTAGCCCCCACCCCCTTTTTAGTGGAGAGACAATCAAATCCCCAAACACTGATGCTAAGGAGACCAACCTCGAGGCGTCCCATCTCCAAAAGGTAGAAGAGGCAGTCATAAACTTTGAAAAGAGTTCCATCCTTGTTTCTACTGACCACCCAGGCCTAGCCTTTCAGCTCATTATGAAGACAGCAAATGAGAGACCCTCAGCAGCACCGGTGACATAGTCAGCCGTGGGGGTCTGGGTACCTTGATGATGGATTACAGTTACTGCAGATACCTCCAGCCTCCTTCCGCATCCAGCCTGACTCTGGAGCAGTTGACTTGCCCACTGTTTTTTCTTGTGTAAACTGGAGCTCAAAATGAGTTTTCTTAGGGGGAAAAATGTGAATTTACTTTATGTTCTTATTGTGAAAACTAACAAATAAAGCCAAAATCCGTAGGATGGACAGCAAAATCCTTGGTAGGGGAGGTGGTTCCTGCACATGTGTGACAGCCTGAGTGTGCGTCTCCCACACCCGGTGATAAAAAGCACAGCTAGGCCACGCATGCGTGTAGCAGCAGCTGTCTGAAGCAGAGTCAGGAGGATGGCAGGAGACCGTTGGCAGAGAAAACTGCTATCTCAAAAAGTCAGGTGGCTAGCGACAGAGGAACACACACACACACACACACACACACACACACACACACACACACACACACATGAACATGCACACGCACACTCACACATGCACACATAGAAAGACAAAAAATAGAAGCTCCTGTTTTAAAAAATCATGGCATAGCAAACCTCTAGAAAGTTCGAGACCATTTAGATTCCATTAGTTTTCCGTATAAACACTAGCAGCGAACTTGAACAGTGCAAGGCTTCAGTGGAGGAAACGGCCACACCAGGCCCTCTTCTGACTAGACTTCAGCTCCTGTATCTTCACCGGTCTCAGGGGCTCCAGACTGTGACTGTGTCTGCTGAGGCAGGAATTGACTGTAGAAATCGTGTCCACTCAGAAGCTTGGGATGAAACCCATATTTATGGTCTCCTTAATCTTTTTTTCCCATTAAGTTTGTGTGAAATAATATTTCTCTGAGACAGCGGCAACTTCATGTTGTGCAATTCTTGTGGTGTTTTGCCTGCTTTGATTTTTTTTTTAAGGAAAGCACTCACAAAATAAGAGGATTTAACTTTTAAAAAAATATGTCTGACATGTCATATTAATCATCAAGAAAAACCAATCAAAATAGTATATTGAATTATGTGCACATATACTTTATATTTCGAAAGATACTCTGCTTATACAATGTTTGTGTATGTGAGTTACAACATATAATCATATACATAACTTAATTGTAAACAATTACTTTTAACTTCTTTGACGAATTCAGAATCTCAAAAGAGAGAGCATTGTGTTTTCCTGTTTGGGAAGTGTGACTCTTCTCTCATTTATACCACTGAGATGAAGTGGAGTTAGAAGGGAATAGGAACTGCATATTCAGTCAAGGATGTGAGAAACGAGCTCCAGAAATAGCAAGGAGATATCAAGATGAAATTCCATCTGGGAGGGATCCCTAGAACTATGGGGGTGGGGCGGAGCCTCCGGGAGGGAATCCTACAGCTATGGGGGTGGGGCAGAGCCTCTGGGAGGGATCCCTAGAGCTATGGGGGTGGGGCGGAGCCTCTGGAAGGGATCCCTAGAACTATGGGGGTGGGGCGGAGCCTCCGGGAGGGAATCCTACAGCTATGGGGGTGGGGCGGAGCCTCTGGGAGGGATCCCTAGAACTATGGGGGTGGGGCGGAGCCTCTGGGAGGGATCCCTAGAGCTATGGGGGTGGGGCGGAGCCTCTGGCTGGGTTTCTGGGGAGCTCATCAGCTGGACGTCCTTTTGCAATCTCCACCATCCACACCACTAATGAACGAGGCCAAGGGCAGAATTACTCATTGTTGGTTTTCTCCCAGGGCCCTGTTCTGGACTCCTCACCAGGATGACTTATCTTGCCTCATTTTCATCCTTGTGTGACAGCAGCTTGTCACTCCACTCTGGCCTGGGTGCCGCCTGCAGACAGACGCACAAGATCGTCTCTCTTGGCTCAGGGGAACCAACAGGTCCACCTCAGGGTGTGAGTCAGATGGACCCGGCCTCCACCTTCCACTGAGAAGCACAGGGAACTGTGTGGGCGCTGTGAGGCTCGTGTAGCCATGTTTCTGGGAAATGAAACAATGACCAAGCGAGGGCAGAGAGCTTTCTTTTTGAGACGTGGACAAATGGACCAGTAGCCTCAGTATGCATCTAACTAACTGTCTCCCCACAGCACATCCCTGCCCACACCTGCAGTCCTTGCGCTTCCATCTCCACCTGCATCCCCTTGAAGTTCAATTTCTAAATTGAACTGTGGCCGATGCTGTTTTGTCTCTTAGGCTCCAGCTTCCGTCTCTTTTAGCCAGGTTTATAAGACTCTTGTCCTAACAACGTAACGCAATGGAGGAAGGCAATCTCTTCCCCACAGGAGGCAATTCAGTGGCAAAGGCTTGCCTCCTGCGAGGCACTGGACTGCACTGTGTGCATGCACAGGAACTGACAACCTAAACTTCCTTGGCTTAGATCCTAATTCTCCCCCACTTCTACTGGCACAACCTTAGTGAAGTCTCTCGATCTCTGGAAGCTCCAGTAGCTGGTAAAAGAGAGCAAGCCAAGAGTCAGCCCCTGACACCAGTAACGACGCTCGGCTGTGCTCGGTGACAGGAGCCTAGCACAACTGTCCTCTGAGAGGCTCCATCCAGCAGCTGATGGAAGCAGACGCAGAGACCCTCACCAAACATTAGCTAGAGCTCAGAGAATCTCGTAGAAGGGTGGGGGAAGGGTTGAGGGAGCCAGAGGGGTCAGTACACTACAAGAAGACCTACAGAGCCAACTAACCTGTGGCCATGGGGATTCACAGAGACTGAACTACCAAAAAGGGCATGTATGGACTGGACCGAGGCCCCTATACATATGTAACAGATCCACAGTTTGGCCTTCATGTGGGTCCCCCAACAACTGGAATTGTGGCGGGGCAGATGTTGTCTCTGACTCCATTTCCTCTAGCTCGGCTACCTTGTCTGGCTTCAGTAGGAGAGGCTATGCTTAGTCCTGATGAGGCTTAATGTGCCAAGGCGTGTTGGAACCAGTCCCCCATAATGGGAGGGTGAGAATGGGAGAAGGGAGGGCCCTGCAGACCGGATGTAGCGTGAATAAATAATCAAACAGTTAAATAAATAAATAGGGGACGAAGTGGACAAGCCCTAACATACTAGGTTGGTGTGCAGATTGCATAAAATCGCCATTTCCATCCCTTGGTTGCAGATAAATGTGCTTAATGTCAGTGATTGTCGGCATGAGAAGGCAGAAAGGACTGGAGTCCCTGAAGAGCCTTCGCAGTGGAGAGTTTGGACATGTATCCTCTCCCGGTTCCCGCTTGAGGAGAGATTATTCCCTGGTTTGATTCCTTCTTAATATGCTCCAAGTTCACTCACCCTGCAGCAGAGCGATTGGTTTTATAACATGTTACATCTTAATCTGGGCTTGAGGTTTGTCCACAGTCCAGATGCTAAAGACAGTTCGTGATGAGAGAGAATGTATTAGAGTCTGCTCGAATTTGACATCTGGACCCGGTGTATGGTTCATTTCCTGCATGAGTACATCTCAGTGGGTAATTTATATTACACTTTCCTGTTTTTATTAAGGTCGTATATGCAGAGTGTTTAAGCAGGGAACCAGTTATTGACGACTCTGTATGGAAAATAGGCATCTTCCAGCCTCATCAGAACCAATTTCCCACTGATGCGGCTGCTCTTGATATTGGCTGTGAAATCTCTGAATACCACGCTGAGGTGCCAGCTACTGGGTTTTCAGCTGCAAGTGCTCAGTATTGACTTTACAGCATGAGGGAAAAGCCGTTGGCCCCAGCGGTCCGGGTGTTATCCTCAAAGACTTGAATCATAACTTTGGTTATACAGCCATCTGCTTGATTTATTACAACTGTACAACCACTCTTTACAACTTATAATATAGATTAATAATGATTGATAACCTTTCGGGGATAGTTCTGTTTTCCTAGTAGTTTAAATGTCTTTTTATTTGTTTCTGTTTGGCTTTGTTTTTTTCCTGACAGTGTCTTACCATGTAGCCCAGACTGGCTTTGAACTCACAGTCCTCCAGCCTTAGCTTCCCAAGTGCAGGGATTACATGTGTGTGCCACCACACTTAGCTACAGTTGCCTTGATTTTGGTCTTGGTCTCTTGCTTAGTTTCCTACCTTCTGTTCTTAGAACTCTCAAACCTCCTTCGTGTGTGTGTGTGTGTGTGTGTGTGTGTGTGTGTGTGTGTGTGTTCCAAATCATCAGATATGCTGTCTTCTTTTCCTCTTGGCACATTTCTTCTGGGGTCTTTTGATTCGCCCCAGTCTGGCTAGGCACCTTCTAAACTTGCATCAAATTTTTTTTTATTTTACATTTTATCTTCCTACTATAATTTTCCTTTGCCATCATTCTAGAAATATCCTCCACTTATTATTACAGAGTCCAGTTGCTAAGTTCATGACATTTGTAATGGGTTCTCTATGTAACTCTTAATTTGAAGAAGTGTGCCCTCCAGTAATGTATGGTTAGTAACGAAGCATCGGATGAATTTTAAGAGAACTAAACTTTACACTTATCCCTCTCACTTTTAACTAATAAGATGGTTGTGCAAACCAACTTTCAGGTAAAATAATCTCTCTGTCTCTCTCTGTTTCTGTCTCTCTCTGTCTCTCTGTCTCTCTTTCTCTAATTTGAAGACATTAATCATTTCCTTCTGGTTTCCAGTATCTTTGTTGAAAACTCAGGTGTTGGGGCTAGAGAGATGGCTCAGTGGTTAAGGGCACTGACTGCTCTTGCAGAGGTCCTGAGTTTAATTCCCAGCAATCACATGGTGGCTCACGACCATCTGTAATGAGGATGCCCCTTTCTGGTGTGTCTCATGACAGAGACAGTGTA
Organism: Micromys minutus; assembly: GCF_963924665.1. Classification (NCBI taxonomy): domain Eukaryota; kingdom Metazoa; phylum Chordata; class Mammalia; order Rodentia; family Muridae; genus Micromys; species Micromys minutus. Next base: position 50,562,129 of record NC_137952.1, read on the forward strand.
CTCACATATATTAGACAAATAAATATTTTTAAAAAAAGAAAAAGAAAAGGAAAAACCAGGTGTCAATCTAATTTTTATCCTTTATCTATCTTCCTATCTCCCTATCTTTCTGTCTTCCTCTTCCTTTCCAGCCCGCCCTCCTCTCTCTTCCCCTCCTTTCCTTCCCTTTCACCCCTCCCCTTCTTCCTCCCTCTCTCCCTCCCTCCATCTCCCCCCTTCTTCCTCCCTCTGTCCCTCCCTCCATCTACCCCCTTCTTCCCCCTTCTGTCCCTCCCTCCATTTCCTCCTTCCTCTATCTCTGTCTCAATTCTTGGGTCTGTTCTGGCTGCTTTGAAATTTCATTGTCATGCATTTGTAGAGTTAATCTAAACAAATATTTATAGTTTTCTTTTGTTGCTGTCCATGGTATTACATACTTGAGGGTCTTTGACTCTGAAAATGTTCTTAACTTCTGGAAGTTCCTGACCTGCTCCTGCTTGGGCGCTGCTACTCTTACTTGTTGTTAAAGATAAGAAATCCAGTGTCAGGGCTGTTCAAATGAGGACGTCTGGGAATGGTGTTCTTAAATAATCTTATTTTGAGATCCACTTGTGGTCTGACTTCTGAACTTTCTAAGCTGGATGCATGACCAATTTTTCCCCATGATTTTCCAGATTCCAAAGTAGTATTGCTCCGCCCATCTCTATTCTTCTCTTATCTGTGCGTTTATGTCCCATTTTAAAGATATCTGTAGCATCATATGGTCACAGTAAAATGAGAAAGAGCAAAGGCTTGTAGCAGGAGTTCAGTCTACCGTCTCAAAGCCCAAACGGCTCGGTAAGAGAGGTCCAAAACTGATATTTGTCTCAAGCTGTAAATTCGTTTGCCCATCTATAATAAACTGAATAAATATCCAAGACCTTCTGCAACCCGCTGACAAATGAACAGTTTAGTTCAGTTTATTCTGTTCTGCCCATGGTGAGTGATGAGCGGAGCTTCGAAGAGGCCACAGTCTCGGGGAGAATGATAAAAGGGTAAAGAAAACTCTGGACTTGTTCTGCAGCGATTGCCACAGAGTGAGTCTCTTCTGGACAGCCCTGACATCATTAACTTAAATCAGCCAGTGCCAAACCCAATGAGGAAAATTAGCTGTGGAGAATAGCTCCAAGTCAGTAGACTAAGTGGAAGAGTGTGCTAATGGGAAGAGGCTGCCCTAGGTTTCGAATTACTTGAATGTAAAAAGACTTCTCTCTCCTTACTTTGCCTGGTCTTTATCGCTGACCCAAGCAGTCAGGGTCAGCAGAGGTATTGGAGAACACCTCACTTTGGGGATCCATTTTTCAGATGTGCTGCTGTAGCACGTGCCTGTCGATGGCCTACCTGGGACTCTCCAAACTGTGGTGTCTGTTGTTACTACACCAAAAGTAAAAGCAGCCAAACAGAAGGCATGTAGCCGTGAGTTAAAGTGACACTCTTCCCAAGAAGGGGATAATCCAATCACCTGCTGACATGGTTCTGTGGGCTGCTCCATATTTCTCTGTACAGGTCTACCAAGGTAGAGTTAGGTTCCCCCTAAAAAGAGACTTTGGGGATTTACAGGGGGAAGTGGCTTGCCCACAGCTGCCTGGGATGCTCAGTCCTGACTTTCCAGCTGTCCTTACTTCAACAAGGCTCCTCCTCCTTCTGAACCCCTGGCTTAGCAATGTGCTGCTGTCCTAGTCTCAGCGATGCCAACATTTCTTTAAGGTGGCATAGACCAAATAATGTAACATAATCTTTCCAAATTGCTAGGTAGGTAAACCCATTCATTTTTAAATGCTGATTAACTTTGGTCAGTTACTAACAGGTCTAGCCACATGTTAGAAATGAAGCAAGAGAACCTGGAGGGTCTACGGGGGCCCGACTGCCTTCCAGAGGTTAGCAGATGCCCAGTCCGGGTGCTCGTTCTGAGTTGACTAAAGTATAAGTCCTTTCACAAAAGATATAAGACCCCTATAGTGAGCACCTTGGCCCCGGGGGCCCTACCTTGACCTTAGTCACACAGTTCTGGAGCCACCCATCAGCCTGAGATACCAGCTTTCCTTCTCTTCTTCTCAGAGGTCAGACCTAAATCACAGCGGCCCAAGTCCTCGGAGCCCTCCCATATTTTGTAGCTTTTCGTTTCCTGTCAGGCCACCTGCTGTGTCTGCTTTGAGAATATCCAATCTAATACATCTAAAGCCTTTCTGTAGATCCCAGCCGACAGGCAGGTTTGATCAGGGCCAAGCAGCGGACGTACATGGGACTCTGTCTCTGGTTTATTGCTGGCCAGGGAATGCAGATGACCCAGATGACATGAAAGGGGCAACGCAGCCTTTCTCTTCTGTCAGGGCCTCCATGCAGGGCGAGTGCTGGCAAGCATCATACCATCTTGTTTCAGCAGCCTGACCACCTGTTTCCTGTTTGTTCCCCTTCTCCCTCAGGTCGTGGCTCTTTCCTCCTGGTGCCTGCTGAGGGACTCCATCTACTATACTCTGTCTGTGGTTGCTCTCATTGTGGTAAGTGCTTTTACCATCTTCCTTCATTCTTGCCTGGATACCACACAGGACAGTGTAAGGCTTGTCAGAGTAGTGTTTCTCCCAAGGACACGGCTAACAGACACAACTTAAAAGAGGAAAGATTTGTTTCAGCTCAAAGTTTCAGATGGTTTCAGGCCAGCATGTTGAGGAAGAAGGGATAACCGTGGTGGCGAGGGGGGGGGGGTGTGTCAACAACATGATGGATTCGGACACAGAGAATGAGGCTGGAGCAGTCAGCCAGGCTGTTACCCTCCAAGGCCTGACCCTGATGCCACATTTCCAGCGGTTCCTCAACCATCTAGAGAACAAATAATCAATAATCAAAGTGTGTGGGATGGCTCAGGTTCAAGCCATAATGTACTCAGTTCGTCCAGACAGAGCATTAGGACCAATAGGATTAGAACAGAAGACCATGCTTACCAAACCGAGTTGGTATCATCCAACCCCTCAAGCACCTAGATGGAACATCGCAGAGGATAGTGAATTCGCTCCCCTGCTTCAGCAGAGTCTGTCTTCCTGGGGCTCTCAGCTCCTGGGCCTTCGATCTCAAAGAGGGAAGTGACCCATTGACTCCTTGCTTCTCATGTCTGTAGACTTGCTCCACAACTATGCTATTGGCTTTTAGATGGCAGATGGCAGCCAATACTTCATAATCAATGATATGCATATCTGCTTCACATGTATATGTTCTGAGTGTCTAGAAGACCATGACTCTTTTGTCTTACTAGAAGCATTGGCCTTAGAGAAATCTCTCTCTCTCTCTCTCTCTCTCTCTCTCTCTCTCTCTCTCTCTCTCTCTCTCCCTCCCTCCCTCCCCAACCCCTGGGTTTTCATTTTATCTATGTATCAAAACTAGATGACCTGCTTCTCAAAGCACTTTCCTGTAGGTTGCTTGGGATTAGAAACTATGTCACACGGTTTGTCCTTGAAACTAAGTTACTTACGTTCTCAAGTGAGTTTACTTATGTTATCTGAGCTATAGAGCTAAAACGGGAATTTCTGGCAGAAGCCAGACCCACATCAGGAACAGTGTGTTCATCGTTAGAGTCATAGCAATAGAAGTTCAGGACACACATGAGCTCTGCTTATTCTCAGCTGTTCTCTGTGGGAAAGGACTAGTCACATCAAACCAAAAAGACTCTTAATGTCAACCCGAACTTCTCAAACACACTTTCCAGTCAGCTTTGTCCTGCAAGGGACCCATACACACTGCTCATGTGCACCCCACTTTCCTGTGTTTTTTGAGGGTATTTTCTTATGCCTTTTGAAAATTATATCATTTTTATGGAAGAGACATGTATGAATAGGGAATGCCAACCATAAACAAATGCAACTGTCCACTGTGCTGAAGTTCAGAGAGAGGACTCGGCTCACAAACACAAGGCAAAGACCTGGAAAGCTGAAGTCCCCCAAGGCACAGGCTCAGCCAGACCCACTCCTCAGATCGGTCTTGCTAGTGTTGGCTTTCAGCATAGGCACCTCCTGGACAGTGTGTGGAAGAACTTGTCTTCAGTCCAACGTATCCAGACCTGTCCAAGATAAAGCAGAAGTGATTGCTGCTAATGGGGTGTGAAGAAATGAAGAGGCATGGCTTCTCTGGGTCACAGATGACACGTCCTCCTGAACTTGGTGTTTGGGTCAAGCAGCCATCTGCCCCGAGGCTATGATACATAAATCACGAAGCTGAGACAGCCCTGTGTTTCCTTCAGCAAGCGACGAACTGCAGCACCAAATTACTCTTTGTCATCAGCTGGAGACTTGGGCTGTGTATTTACAGATGGGTTGTCAAAATGAGGTTTTATGTGACTTTGAGGGAAATTGCATTTGTCTATTGTTAAGAAGTAGAACAGATAAGACGCAAGTCTTCCGGGCGGAATATTGCTTTATTGCAAGTGATATTCCCCAATGGTGGTGAACCCCCGGGGTAATTGGCACTCTTATCTGAAATGCGGAAGCCACAGATTTCCATTCTTTGGGTTCTGGAGTGGAACCCAGGAAATGGCATTTCTACCTGCATCATCCTTCATCATAGACACAGTATCCTGAAATGTGTAACTTCTTACTGTGGACAGAAATGGTTTGGGACACTTCTCTCTGTATGGCCATGGTGATATTCAAAGTCAATTCTGAAATTCTGAAAAAATAAAAACAAGATCATGATAGTTTGTACACCCTTAGGTTGTCTACAGTTCTGACTTCTGTTAGTGAGCACTGATGATTCTCATCGTATCTATCTGTGTGTGTATGTATGTATATTTTGTGTGTTTATGTTTATATATATGTGTGTGTATGTGTACACAAAAGTCTGATGTTGGGATATCTTCCTCAGTCACTTTCCTCTTTTATTTTTTGAGACAGGTTCTCTCATTGAACAGGGTACTTCCTGTTTTGACTAGACTAGCTGGTCAGGGAGCCCAGGATTTACTTGGCTCTACCCACAAACATGTACCACCCCACTAGCTTTTACTTGGGTGCTGAGGATCCAAACCCAAGTCCTTATGCCTGAGCAGCCAGTACATTACCCCTGAGCTACCTCCCCAGCCCTGCTGTCTGGGGTCATTCTCTCGTGAGACTGGGGAAGAAATAAAATACATCCTCATTTCAGCAGGGCAGCACTTAGAAAAGTGGCCTCCCCAGGACCCTTACATCTACCTCACACGCCAGCCTTAGACCAAAATTCAGAAACGCCCTGCAATCTTGTTTCTTAGTCTTCTATTTTGTGAACTCAGCTATAGTAATAAAAAAAATTCTTCCCAATTTTTAAAGTAATATGAAGCTTCCTACAGGGATGTGCCATGGCCACTTAAAATACCTTTGTTAAAAAGCTCTTTCCATGGCCCACAAAATGATTACCAAGCTTCCCAAACAACTTAATTTAACTAGCTTTTTTGTAAGTTCTGAAGTGTTTGGCAAGAGTACCTGCTGACCCCCTGGGGTTGTAGAAGGAAAGCCCATTCACTCACAGGGCAGGTCTGGATTAAGTGAGACCAGATGTCATTTCTGTATATCTTCTCATCAAAAGCCCCTTAAGACTCACACAACTGAGCCCCAAGGACAAGCCAGGAGGCCTAGAGAGCCAAAGAGTAGCCAAGACAGATTCTCCAGAGATACTGCTTGGTGCTAAGGAACGGGGGATGATGAGTCCAGCCAGGAAAATGCTAGTAATTTCATGTATTGCTTAGAATCTAAGACAGCCGAGAAGCAGCAATTGAAGATGGGGTACAGACAGGGTAGAAAGCAGAAAATATGGGAGGCAGGCATGTGCATTCCACACACAATCCCCCGAAATAAAGATAGTTAATTACAGACCCAAAGTCATTTTGTTTTGGTGCTTAGGCTCCATCTAAATTCTCCTCTGTGCTGTTTTATGATTAGTCTGTTAAATGAAGAAAGACAATAATGATGTATTTCTGTCTAAACCAATCATTCTTTCAAAAACATGCAGTATGTTCTTCCCATTGCCCTCCCCTTAGAGACAGAGAATCCCTTTGGCCTCACACCTTCTATATTGAAATGTCAGGCCATTGAAAAGCTTAGACAGTGCCTGAACACAAGATGGATGCCACCATTAAGTCCTGAGAATATTGTGTGCTCTTTGCAGTGTTCCATGTGTGTCTGCTCACACACACCACAGCTGTCCACAGGTCGGCACAGCCGCTGCTGCTTCTTCTCCACACCCTGACACCCAGGAGCACTCTGTCCATGGGCATAGCTGGCCTCGAGGTCCTGCCCTTTTCCCAAATTTCCAGCCAGCCCGTCAAGTTTCTCACATTAGAATGTTGCTGTGATTTACATAATCATGAAATTTACATAAATGCAAATTATCCATCACATCATCAGGCTAACAGCTGCCCAAAAGGAAATACTTTATTTTTACCCTTCATCTCAGTTGTAGACAGAGATTGGGAACAGGAAAAGGAGCCTTCGTGGGGTATGGGAAAGGCTGTGGAATAGCTCCCCCATAACTTGGGCTGGTACAGAAATCCAATTCAGAGTGCTGGCTGTCTGTCGAGGATAGAACAAGAAAGCCCTTGATCCCCGTTGGCACACTCTCTGTGCGGGCACAACAAAAAAGCAAGTTCAAGTTCACAGTTCCATGTTTATCCCCGGGGAGCTCTCCGCAGAGCCCCTCGGTGAAGAGATCCCGTGGAGGTGAGAAAACCGCTGAGCTGCCACATATTTGCCAGAGATGACCGGCAATTGTATTAGTCACCTCATAGTTGCCATGACAACATATTTTAGGCCATCATAAATAGAAAGGTTGTTAGCTCATGGACCCAGAAGCCTGACTTTAAATTCAAATAGCCCTGTTGCTTTGGGCCCATTATGACGAGTGTGTATGGTGGAACAAAGTGCCCACCTCGGGAGCCAGAAGGACAAGAAAGAGAGAAGGAACAGAGAGATATCCCACTGTCACCTTCAAGAAGAAACCCCACTGGCCTAAAGACCTCTTTGGCTCCACTCCATAAAGATTTCACTGGCCTCCTAATAGTGCTAACCTAAGCACCAAGCTTTTACCACATCACCCTTGGAAGATCCTTCCTAGAGTCTTCTGTCCTTTATCATTGTCTCCTGGAAGCCATGTGCACCCATGGTAGTCATATGACCATCTATGTAGATCCAGTAAACACTTGAAATGCTGCTAGTAAGAGTAGAGGGCTGCATTTTGGCTTTGCTATGTTGCATTATCCATCCGTAGATGTTAGTAACTACCACATTGGACAGCGCAGTTCTAGTAAACCAACTGTCCTTTGGAAAGAATGGACATTGTACAGGCATCAGAGCCTCTCAGGCTTACAGAGCAGGTATCTAAGATGGTTTGGCTACGCCACTCCAGTGTAGCTCCAGCTAGGCAATACATCTAGATAGAATCTAGACTTTGCTTCTAGTAAAATCTGCCTCTGTGATTCTGAACTATTTCTTATTCTGAGAGCATGTTAGAAATAGAAAATGTAACCCCCTAGAACTCCAACCCCCCGCCCCAGAACTCATGAAGGTAACTTTTAGCTTCATTTCTGTTGCTGTGATTAAAAAATAAAACTGACAACAAAGCAATATAGGGACAAATGAGTTTGTGTGGCTAACACTTCCAGTCTGTCATTAGGAAGAAGTAAAAGGAGGAACTTGAAATGACAAGTTGCATCATATCCACAGTCAAGTGCAGAGAGAAATGAACGCATATATAATTCCTTGCTTGCTTGTGCTCAGCTCAATTCCTCTACCCCTATACAGTTCAAAACTCTTTGCCTAGGGGATGATACCGCCCACACTGGGCTTGGTCCTCTGACACCAGTTAACATAAGACATTCCCCACAGACATGCCCATCAGCCTACCCAATGTAGACAATTCTTCATCAAGACTCTGTCCAAGTGATTCTAAGTTGTGTTGGGTTGACAATTTAAGCTGTCCAACATAGCAGTTAACTTTACGTCCTCTGGAAATGATTTTGTCCTATTCCTCCTGTGGTAGAAAAGCAATCTTGATGGCCATGGTGACCCTTGCCCTTGGCCTTCCAGATGGCCTTCTTTGTAGCCAGTGATCTCTCTTAATCCCATTCTTCACTGGTAACTAACTGATCTCTCTAGCTCCATCTTCACTGCCATTTAATTTCAGCTCTCCTTCCGGCCAAGAGGGAATAAAAGATGATAGCTAGAAGCCTCCTAGAGAAATGACTATGACAGAACTTTAAAGTCTGGAAATAAATTGACTCTGGTCACACAAAGCTGAACTGGTTTTGCAGTCCCTGCTGGGGATGTGTGGGAGAACTGTGTGACTCTGAGAATGCAGGGAGGCTGAAGAGGGGTCATCTTTGCATTTGCTTATTTAACAGGGAGGGACAAATTCAGCTGACCTGTGGAAGCCAGCTTGCTAATAAGGAGCCAATCAGCTTTTATAAGGAAAATGACTTGAAATTTGTAGTTTGTGGTTGCATTTGTTTTTGTGCTGTCCAGCTACCAGTCCTTTATGTTAACAACCCTTGTCTCCTACATTCTATATATTCCGTCCCCCACTCGTTTTCTTCCTGGTAGCAAGTTCTTAACAGTTTATAGGAGACAATCAGTCCTTCTCAACCTCTTAATTTCTTGTCCTCTCTCGTGGAACCCCTAATGCCAATCATCCTACAACGTCCCATTATTAAAGCATAAACCGCAGCAGGGCACATCACAGCAGATTTTCAGTATGTCCCACTGGATTCCTCCCCTTAGCTAAGCCACTGCACCGCGTGATCCTAGACTTGAAGGAGTGGGTGTTCTGAATGTGGAGCCCCTGAGGAGGTCCCCATGCCGTAGAATGAGAAAGGTCTGTGGAAATGGCTAGCTTCATTTTGTGATTAGGAAAGGAAGATTTTTCAAGCTTCGGCCTCTTGAAAGAAAATGATACTCTTGATTTCCCATCACGGTCGCTGCTTAAAATTCTAGCAGGGCTGGCGTTCATGACATCGATTATGAAGTCGCAGAGATGCAGCCGTCCCCTCTTTGTGGTATAGCTTCATAGAATTCAAACACTAGGACTGTTGTGGTAAAACAGAGGCAATGTGGATGTGCTCTCTTCTGGTTACAGCTCAGCTACTCCTGACTCACCCTTTGCCATGTTTCTCCATCTGAGAAAGAGCCATTCCGTGGGTCGTTCCCGAGATGCTTTGGCATCCAAGGATCCACCTGCCTGAAGTCAGCTCGACTAGCTTGGAAGAATTGTAGAGCAGACACCAGGATTGACAATCCTGTTTCCATGATACTCTACCATTTCCCAGACGCCTAGGGAGAAGCGCTTTCTGTCAGGTTCGTTTGTTTGCTCACATTTAGCCCAGCTGCAGAGCATGTGGAAACCTAAAAGCAAAGCCAAGTACAGCTTAGGATGAGCCACAGGACCCTAGGATAGTGCTGGCTCAGCAAACCTGAGACCCAGCTCTCAGCAACAGTGGCTCTCAGGACTGTGAGCTATCTCAGTGCCTGGCCTCAAACGTATGCAGCAGAGAGTACCCAAAGCTTGCTTTCTCTTGGGAAAACGTTGGGTTACTTCCAAAGGCAACAAAAGGACATCACTTGGCTGCAACTCATGAGAAGATGCAGTGTTTCTGACTTATCCCCCTGCAGTGAACTTCGAGCAGTAACCACCAGACTTGCCACATGTGGCTGCTGGCCAGCTGTAGCCATTTCAGAGGGCTGTCTGCCTTGAGGTACTTCAGCTCCTTCCCGCAGCTTTACCAGAGCCCTGAAAAATCAGGCTTGAACCACTTCGTTTTAACTTTGCTGCCTAAACCTGGTGGAGGGCAGGGAGCGCCACCTAGTGGTGAGGAAATGGAACTAAGGAAAGTTTTTTTTTCCAGGTTTCCTCTATAGTTTGGTTAGCCAGGGGGCGGGAAGAGGGTGTTCCCTCTTCCAGTCAGAGCAAAAAAAAAAAAAAACAGAGAGAGAGAGAGAGAGAGAGAGAGATCTGCATTACTTCTCTTAAGAGGATGAAATTAAATAATATCTTTAAGGAATACCAAAACCTATCCTGTGGGAGAAGCCTGTTTCCATATCAGTTTCCTTACAGCCTCAATTACAGCCTGTTTCCATATCAGTTTCCTTACAGCGCTCTCTAAGTGCCAGTTGGGGACCAAATGTTCAAGAACACGAATCCCTGGGAAGTTTTAATCCAAGCCACAGTGAGGATCTTTGTAGGAGCCTATTGTTATTTTTTTCCTTAAATAATCAATAGTTAAAGGTGTACCAGCCCACAGCTGTTCCTAGAAAGCACACAAAGGGTGCCTGTGCCTCTGTACCGAGGCTAGTTGACTCCCAGTTTTTTGTAGGATCTGCACCCCCATGTGTATACAGTCTCATGCAGACTATGGGCTTCCTAAAAGCTACATCTATATATGGCATTGCCTGCCTCCTCTGATGGATGACAATTAAATTGACCTGGTCAATTAAACTCTCCTAGCATCTCATATTCTCTTGAGCAACTATGAAGTAATTGTTCCATTCCCATGGATAAGACTAATATTAAATTAAGTAGTTAATAAAAAATGTTTTTTATCTTAAATAATTGGTTCCGTTCCATTCCTTCACGGTAACAATTTGTTAATGCTAGCAATTATGTAAAACAACCATGAACCATTGGGGAGGGGCTGGACTCCACACCATTCAGCCTGAGGGTGGGGGCTGGACTCCACACCATCCAGCCTGAGGGCGGGGGGGGGGGGGGGGGCTGGACTCCACACCATCCAGCCTGGATCCCAGGAATGTTTCCTTGACACCTCTAGAGCTCTTCCCATTCTAGCTCAGCATTTTCATCCAAATGTCAACTTGTTGAACTTGCTGGCAGAAACACAGTAACAAAAACATGAATCGACATTGTTTTTTCTTTTAAACACCTTGTTAAAACCAGTTACAAGTATCCACGGATCCTGTCTCCCAGCCCTTTAAAGTTTCAGGAAGAGCTCCTAGTGGGTCTTTGAGATCACTTTTGCCTCCCAGCCCAACTGGAGATTATTAGAATTGCTGATTCTAAGGCAATGCCCACATCGTTAACTACTTTTTCCATCCCCGTATGACGATCTGGCACTGTTTGCCTAGTTACCCTGTAACCTCTGCCTTAGAGTCACCAGGCCCTCTGCCTCCATCGGGATGCTCTTCAAGGATCATCATGCTCAGAGGAGGTGTGTAACTGTTCCCTTGGCTTCCCACCTCCACAACAGGCACACCCTTGGATGTTGGGAGTCACGTGAGCAGAAAAGCGTGTCAAGAGAAGAAAGCCAAAATAAGAGCCAAGCCTGAGTCCTTGAATCAGTTCCACAATGGGTTGAACAACTCCAAAATTATTTCTGCTTTACAAAATTTGGTTTCCCTATATATAAATTGACTTTACCAGTTTTCTTGTACTTTGTCTTGTTATCTTTTGTTTTCCCAAGTGAGAATTGACCTGGGATGTTTTTGGGCAGGAGGTTAACTGTTAAAATTTGTTACAGGTGCTCTATTGATCCCAACAGATAAGATAAAAATCTTGTTTTTTCCCACTTTGTTCCCTTCACTGCTTTTGACCTTCCCTAGCCTTCTTCCTTAACAGAAGGCACAGGGCACGGGCAGCCAAGGGTGCCATTCACTCTGAGATATCTTTCTCATCCACATCTGCCATTGCATTCAGTTGACTCAGAGTCATTTTCTATGTGAGATGCTGGGGGGGTGCTGGGGGATCCCCATACTTTGGGTTGTGATCCAACAAAATGAGTCAGTTAAAAGGACAATGTTGAGCTCATGGAAGGTCAAGTGCTTATGTCGAATCTATGACAAGTGCAGAAATGTCACTAGTGGCCGATAAAGGATCAGCAGACGAAAGTATCTGCCAAGTTACTACCTCCCCTTCCAGACCTAAATCCCAAGATGTGTCTTGTTTTATAAGGCAGAGACTTCCCTCCCAGTCCCTCTATCTGGGGACAGAAATGGAAGGGCAGCTTGGATCACCCAGTGCTTTTCCCCACAACAGTCTGTGCAGCTATCAATAGCCAAAGACTATATAGAGTTTGCCTCGAGGTGCCTAACATCCCAGCCTTGAATGTCACCGTGCCAGCAGTGAGTACTGATGTCACTCCATGTTAAAATGTATGTGCACGTGTGTGCTCGAACCTCTAATCACCTTTCTTATTTTTTTTTCACAGTTCATTTACGATGAAAAGGTTTCTTGGTAAGTACCTCTTCCCCCACCCCTCTTCCAATTGTCCCCTTTTCTGGTGCAGAGCTAGATGCATTGCAGGCTGGAGCTGAGGTGTAGAAAAGGAACAGAGACCACAAATGGTTCAGCAGGTACAGGCACTCTCTGCCACGGCCAACAGCCTGGGTTTATTCTCTGGAACCCATACAATCAGAGAAGAAAACTCACTCCCACAGGTTGTCCTCTGACCTCCACACCTGTACTGAATGCCCGTGTGAAGCAAATGAATAAACGCACACAGATAAGTAAATCTAATGTAGAAAAGGAGAAAAGGTCATGACACTTGGAAACAACCAGGATTCCTTAGAATGCCCCCTCCTCTCAACAAAGACATTAAATTACCTTTTCCCAGCATTTCCCATGGATGGGTCTATAGGATTCATATCTCCATATCTAGATGTCTGTTGAAGAGGTTGGACATTGTAGATTTGTCTTTCTGATGTCTCTTGCTAGACCGTGGTTGAAGTTCTCACTGATCTTTTTATATCTGTGTCAGTCAACTATTCATTGGTACAACAGAGTAGCATTAGTTAGACAACTTATAAAGAGAAAAGGTTCATTTTTACTCCCAGCTTGAAAAGTTTCAGTCCTTGCTCTGCTGGCTCATCATTGCAGGAAGAAATGTTTTGGCAAAACCAAACAATTCAACCCCATGACCAGAAGGCAATAGAAAGAAGGGTCTCACTGTCTTCTTCAAGGTCACACTGTCTTTTTCAAGGTCACACACCTACTGACGCCCACTGGGCCCCTGCCTCTTTAGGTTTACACCAATGCTCACTAACACCAAGCTGGGAGCCAAGCCCAATGTGCTGGCCTTTGAGGGAATATTCTGGATCTGAGCTGGTACAAACCAAGTTCAGTATGCCAAGCCTCGGTGACATCTTAGGAGTCAGGATCCAAGCACACACACACTTGGTTATCTGTCAAAGTACTGCTGAGATCCTAAAAGAAATCCGTGCCTCCAAGAGTCCATGGTAATTTAGGTAGAGGGTGCTTGTTCAATCAAACACGTGGAGGGGTATTTGCATTTTGACCAACTGTCCAAACCCAAGTTCTTGAAATGAGTTCTGAGCAAGGCCAATGTGTTTGAAATGGAAATAGAAATTTGGTGTCCTGTGCATTCTTGCTACGGCTTTCTTTTTCAAAGGTTTGATCCACATAAGTAGAAGAAAATGAAAAACCTCTTAGAAATAGGAGTGAGTCTGTAGCTAGAAACTTCCACTGCACTACTTTGAGTTAGGAATAAGCTATAGAAAGAAGAAAGAATTCCTGTGGCTTCACGTTCAGAAAACATTCTCAGCTTTTATTCTAACCCTCTATCTGAGAGCAGCTCTCTGGCTTCCAAAACTTGGGGAGAACAAGGGCCCACCTCAGTGATAAGGAATGTCATAGAGGAGCTATGCAAGTGTGTAGAGATAAGTTGTTGACTTCCTGTAAGACCTATCTCTATTTTCTTTAAAAATCAGCTTGTGAAGTGTTGGGAAACCCAATTATTAAAAATTCAGATTATGATAAAGCATATATAGCCTATTTTTAAAATGAGCCTTACTCTTTATACTGATTCATAAAAAATAATGTTTTTAAAGTAATTGTGATCAAAAGGCTGAAAGGGGTCAGCATGACTAGGAACACCCCATGTCTTCTAAGGATGCTGCTCCCAAGTGTGGCACATCAGGGTCACTGCTGACCTCAGCCACTGTCCTCCCCTGCTGGGAAGGGTCATCTCAGGGTGAGGACTTTCCATCTTGGGGGAGCACTCACTTGAGTTAGCTCATAGAACTGCACTACTGTAGGAGAACCACGGCAGGGAGAAGTGAATGCAGACAGCCTGGTGAACCAGTTTTGGTTGGTACAGAACCCTTTAAGATACCTAGCATGAATGAGAGCCAGAAAGGGGAGTGGTTTCTTCTTCATTCCAAAGGAATCTTAGTCACTGTTCTGTAGTTGTGATGAGACACTATGACCAGGGCAGCTCTTATAAGAGAAAGCATTTCACTGGAACTGGCTCACAGTTTCAGAGACTCAACCCATTACTGTCATGGCAGGAAGCATGGTGGCATGCAGGCAGACATGGTAGCTGAGAGTTCTACGTCTGAATCCGAAGGCAGAAAGAAGAGAAAAGAGAACCATTGCTTGAGCTTCAGAAACTCTAAAGCCCAATCCAAGTGACATACTTCCTCCAACAAGGCCACACCTCCTAATCCCTCAAAAGTAGTACCCCTCCCTAATACTCAAGCATTCAAGCATATGGGCCATACCTATTCAAACAACCATATAAGTGTCTCCCTGTCCCTTCTCTGTCTCTCTCTGTCTCTGTCTCTCTGTGTCTCTGTCTCTCTCTCTCTCTCTCTCTCTCTCTCTCTCTCTTTCTCTCTCTCTCTCTCTCTCTCTCTCTCGTGATGTTAGCTCAACCAATGCTAGGATAGAGCCCAGAATTTTTTACAAGAGATTCTAGATTCTGCAAAGAAACAGGCCCTAAGAATCTACATTCTGAGCACCAACGGTCATGTACATGGAATCGGTAGTGTGGACAGAGACAGGAGGGCCACAGATGTATGTCACAAGTAGTGTGCAACTTGGTGCTTGTTCTGGGGGATGTTAGAATAAAAATTCTCTCAGTGTTTGCTTCCAAAAACCTGAGCTAAGGGATCCCAGAGCACCAAGTCCCCTCATTCTCAGAGGGCCAGCCTGTTGTGTAATCACTGTTATTGCATGCATGAGCTGACAGAGAGAATTTCTCTGATGAGTGGGACTGGGAAATTAAACTCTGCACTACTGGCCCTTTGCCGCTTGGGGAATTCCAGGGATTTCAATTCCTCATTTTAGGAGATACAAAATACATTGAACTTGAATATGCTTTTCACTGTTTGCTTCTCGCGTTTTCCTTTCTACCTTTAAAACCAAACTCTTCAGCGTACGCGGTGAAGCTGCGGCAGGGGTTGGCGACACCTTACAAGCTGAATTTCACTGTTGCGGGATAGTCCAGCATCCCCTAGAGATGTTAAGGCAGGCGATTAGCCCACTTTGTATCTCCAGAAGGAGAGTGATTGCAACTGTGTTGAGGTTGAAACAGGAGTGCTCCTAAGAAAATGAATATTGCCACATACAAGTGCAGTGGTCTCTCTGGATTTGTGTAGAATTGGTTTCAGGACTGCAGATGTTTCCAGAATCTATGGTTGTTCAAGTCTGTATGTAAACTGTCATGGTATTTACACACCTTCTTCTGTATGCTTTAAGACACCCCCAGATCATTAATAACCAAAGCAATGTAAATGCTGTTTAAATAGCAAGGTTAAGGTGTTCTCATGTATTGCATAGTGTTACACTGGGTCAACAGTTCTCAACATGTGGGTCTCAACCCCTTTGGGGAGGGGGGTCAATTGATCCTTTCACAGGGGTTGCCTAAGATCATCCTGCCTATCAGATATTTACATCATGACTCATAATAGTAGCAAGCAAAATTGCAGTTATGAAATCATGACAAAAATAATTTTATGGTTGGGAGTCACGAAATCATAAGGGAATATATTAAAGGGTCACAGCATTAGGAAGGTTGAGAATCTCTGCACTAGATTGTTCATGTAATTGTCTTAGTTTAATTTCCCACTCATGATAACATAACCTGACAAAAGCAACTTTGGTGATAAATGGGTTTATTTTAGCACAGTTTTAGTACAGTCTATCAAATAAGTCACAGCAGCAGAATCCTCAGATAATTGGTGACATTACATCTACAATCAAAAGCAGAGAACAGTGAATGAATTATGCATTCTACTGTTAAGTTCAGTTTCTCCATTTTATACAGTCCAGTACCTACTACCTAGGGAATGATGCTACCCACAGTGGGCATCTCTTACCATTAATCTAGATAATCTTCCTCTTAGCATGCCCACCTAGACATCCTTCTCAGGTGATTCTAGATTGTGTCAAGTTGATGCTAAAAATAGTCATGATGGGTTTTTTTTTTCCCTAAGGCATCTGTGTATGTTCAGTATAGAATTTTTAAAAAATATTTTTCAACCTGTAGTTGGTTGAGTTACAGAAGTAGAACCTGCAGATCAACAGGGCTAACTACCAAAAAACAAGCTGTTGCCACCATACCTGAGTGAGATTCCTTGACCATTCTTAAAGCTTGTACTGCCGTGTGTTTATGTTCAAGCAAGAAGTGAACACCAGAAATCAGTTGAGATACTTTTAGGAGACGAGAGTTTTTACAAACCAACCATCATCTATCTCAGGTGTACTGGGGGGGGGGGGTTTCTCCTGCCCTTTCCCAAGCATCTTAAAATGGCTACTATGAGTTTAACCATCATGTCTGCATAGACGCAAGAGGAATGAATAAAAGGCTTCGATGCCTTTCTAAGACCCTTTCATCTTACACATCTCTAGTAACATGATGGCTGGGACGGGGGTAACAATCACAACTTCAGACCAATCGTTATTGATCCTGGGAACTGGAGGTTCCTTTTCCTAAGATCAGTTGTTGCCTTGGTACAGTAGAGTTCTTTTTCTGGGCAAGCAACAGTGACATCTCTCTGTTGGGTAGTATTCCAAAGACACTTAGAACTGAAAACATGAGAGACACATCTATTAGGTCGTTGCGCAGGACAAGACCTGTGGATCCATGACAGTAGGTTGGCTAAGGCCATAGTGTCAGAAGAAAGCAGAGGGACGTGTGTCAGGATTCCAAAGGCTGCAGAAGAAACTAAAATATCCAGAGTGGCGGTCTGGTTTCTTCTTCAGGTTGTGACTGTGGAAGACAGAAGGAATGTCTGAGACTGGGAGACATTCAGAAAATAGCAGCTGCCCCAGCTGGGGTCTCTCACCAGCTGGATCCAGCACATACCTGCAGAGAGTGCTGACCAGCAGGTTCTCGCTGGCTAGTGGACAGGCAGTGGACATGTTGTCAGAGGTCATTTTGAGATACTCACAGCACTAAGAAAGCATGTGTAGTGGGAACCATGAGGACCCCTGATGATCAGCTTGGCAAAGGAGCCAAGGGAATGAGGAGAGCACGGAGACCTCAGCAGCCCGACATGTTCAGTGTGGGAAAGGCTTTGGCAAGCCCATACATGAAGCCAGCAGTGTAGACAGGAATGGGGTCTTCCACACTTGGGTGATCCTGAAAAATGGCCCGGGAAGCTTGCAAGACGCTTAGGAAGTAGTGGATTTAAGCTGGGTAACACGATCCATAACTGTTTCTGCGAGGATAAATCCATGCTAGCAAAGTTATTCCTTTTAATTGATTTGTTTATTATATATGAGTACACTGTGGCTGTCTTCAGACACACCAGAAGAGGGCATCAGATCCCATTACAGATGGTTGTGAGCCACTTTGTGGCTGCTGGGAATTGAACTCGGGACCTCTGAAACAGCAGTCAGTGCTCTTAACCACTGAGCCATCTCTCCAGCCCACAGAGTTATTCTTAAGGAGGAAAGAGAGCATTCTGTGTGGGTACAGGGATTCCGTGAGCGGTTCTGTGTGGATACAGGGACTCCGTGAGCGGTTCTGTGTGGATACAGGGACTCCGTGAGCGGTTCTGTGTGGGTACAGGGATTCCGTGAGCGGTTCTGTGTGGATACAGGGATTCCGTGAGCGGTTCTGTGTGGATACAGGGATTCCGTGAGCGGTTCTGTGTGGATACAGGGTTTCCGTGAGCGGTTCTGTGTGGGTACAGGGTTTCCGTGAGCGGTTCTGTGTGGGTACAGGGATTCCGTGAGCGGTTCTGTGTGGGTACAGGGATTCCGTGAGCGGTTCTGTGTGGGTACAGGGATTCCGTGAGCAGTTCTGTGTGGGTACAGGGATTCCGTGAGCGGTTCTGTGTGGGTACAGGGATTCCGTGAGCAGCTCCTTTCCAGTTGGTCTGTATTGTGGTGTCAAACCATGGGCTCATTATTCTTGCTGATACACGCACATCGTGTACTTTAGCCCCGTTCACCCGAGATAACCTTTGCTTCCTCCTGCCTCCAGCTGTTACGCTCGCTTTTACTTCCATGTTTTATTTTTCATCTACATCCCACATATGAGGGAAAAGACAAGCTATTTATCTTTCTTAATATAGCTGATTTTGCTCCGTATGCCCTCTAATCTCATCTGTTTTCCTGCAAACAGTGCAGTTCATGTTTATGGCTGACTAATGTATGACTATGGCATATATGTGTGTGTGTGTGTGTGTGTGTGTGTGTGTGTGTGTGTGTGTGGTGGGCAGCCAGCTGGTTTCTATAATGTATCCCAATAAACAGATGACTCCACTGTATCCAACTGCATTCTGGCCCCTTCCTAAGGCACACCCATCTGAATCCCCCCATGTTTTTCCATTTATTGAACAGAACAGCACAAGACCTCGGTGTATTCTTTATAGAAATACATCATTTCTCTGGGATCAAAAGGCTAAAGGAACTGGAACTTCCTCTCCAGATCTCCCCAGCTCCCTTCTCTCCAAACCAAACATGCTCCCTAGTTTAAGCCTGCAGCTAAACAGGGGTCTAAACCACAAGTCCCCTGAGCTTTAGTCAGAAGTTACTACATAAAAGAAACTGAAGCAATTCGGGTCCTAAGAGGAACAGGACAGTCCCCCTCTCTCCGTTGTTTTCCTTCCTTTCCTCTCTTGTCCTTCCTGTGCTTGGGTTTGGATTTTCTATGTTTTTGTTTCCGGATGCAGGATCTCATACTCCGAGCTGACCTTGAATTCACGAATTCACGATGCAGTGCACTCTGGAGGGTTCCGGGCACCAGCCATTGTCCACCATGCCCAGCCCCCTCTCAGCTCAGTGTTCCTGCTGGCACCCTCCCACCCAGGAGGGCTCTCCCTCCCTCCCTCCCTCCCTCCTTCCCCTCCGAGTGTGTGTGTGTGTGTGTGTGTGTGTGTGTGTGTGTGTGTGTGGCTGTCTTGACACTACCTGACTGTCTCTTTATCTCTGAGTTCCTTTCTTCTCCTTGTCTCTTTCTGATGATGCACCTCTGTAGTCAACACCCCTGCCCCCCCACACACACACTGCTGCCCAGCACCACCCCCATCAGTTCCCCTGGTGTGTTTGTTCTCCGTAAGTAGATCTGGGTAACTCCAGTGAGTAGTTAAACTCCAGAAGCATCGTACAAACACTTGCAGGCTCGAAGGCCCGCCGCTTCCACAGAACTCTTTCTGGGAAGCGAGTAACTGACACGTTCCACTCAGGTGAGGAAAAGAGCTGTGCAACATGAAACACTCGCATAGACTAGGAGCGTGTGTAACTGGCCTGCCTTACCGTCCTGGCCATGGACAGATGCTTCCAGCACTGGCTGACGTGGCTCGACAGGGCTGCTGGGCTTGTCTTCTCTGACTGTACTTCTTCCTGTGCAGGTGGGAATCTCTAGTCCTTGTGCTGATGTACCTCATCTACATCATCATCATGAAGTAAGTAAGGCACGCGTGCAGAACGAGGGGTGGGAGAGGGAGGTCTGACTCGCTCAACGTCCACCGTCAGACTCATAGAACCATAAAAGTGACCCTCTGACCCATGTCTGATGACAAAATCAACATTTCCATATTTTGTTCACAAACTCTATAGTGCGTGTCTGTCTGTCTGTCTGCCTGCCCCCCATACTGGGAGTGTGGGAAGATGAGGGGAGAGGGAACAGACTGAAACCATAAACTTCCTTAGTCCGGATGTTATCAGTCATTTGTTGCTGTGTAACAAACTGTTCCAAAATTTACTAGCTTTAAAATAAAACACAAATATGTATTATCAGAGAATTTAAAATCCCAGAGCTGTCTCGCCGGGAAGCGCTCAGAGACTCTCATGGCATCACAGATTGGACACTGGCTGGGGATGAATCTTCCTTGGCAATAATGGAGGATAACCCACCCACGTGGCCGGGTGGGGGGGGGGCAGGTGACAGCAGCAGGTCTCAGTTTCTCTCAACCCTGTGAGCTGGTTGTTAAGAAATATTAGATTCTGTTTTTCCTTCCCAGTCCTGCTCTCAGAATGACGACTCCAAGACTAATTAGTTATTATTAAATGCTTAGGCCGTAAACTTCGGCGCATTCACTGACTAGCTCGCAACTTATTAACCATTTAATCTATTCCTTGTCTGTCACTTGGTTAATTACCTTCCTTCAGTCCCAGCCTGCTTCTTCCTGCTAGTCTCTTCAGCATGGCCCTCAGCGTCTCCCTGAGGCCCCCTTCCTGATGGTTTACATCCTCTCCTAAGTCCCTCTCCAGTCTCATTTTATTCTCACGCTCTTCCCAGAATCCTCTCTTCCTGTCAGTGTCCCACCTCTTACTTCCTGTCTCAGCTCATTGGCCACCAGCTTCTTTATTGACAGGTGATGCTTATAAGAGGTTCTCTACCACTGGCGATTCCAGAGAGGGAGGCAGAGGGTAGGGGGGCATCCACCTCCTCAGACACGCACACCATCCCTTTTGCCATGTTGACCTGAGCCACCAGGGCAGCCCATACTCAGGGCTGCCCGTGAGTTATGGAAGGAAAGAGCAGCCGATAGCTTGTTCATGTTTTTCAGCTACCACTTCAAGTGTTCTTCCTTCTGGAGTCGAGGTGGATTACTTTTTGTGTCAAGAATGATAGTCCTGCTTACTGTTCTATAAATAAAATAAAAGCACATTTTTTGAACGTGCTGTTGGGGTTCCCATGTAGCGTCACCAAGATGAGTAGCTCACAGAGCTGTAGAGCCCCTCCCCATTGAGCTGTCTCTTAAACTTAGCCATCCCCTGCATTCCTTCTGCCTGCATAGGTAGCCACCTCTAGGTGTTTTTCTGATAAAATGTGCAAAAGCATTTATTAGGGCCACCAGGGCCCAAGAGACCTGCTGGAGAAGCCAGTATAAATACAGCCAGGAATAACATTAGCAGCATTTAAAATCAGAGGCTGGCCTGACAAGTGTCCAGGGTAGACAGACCATAAGCGGCTCACTGACTGTTTATTCAATATGGTGTCTAGCGCTTATTGGAGGAGATGTCCAATGATCAGCTCTGAATGGTCTCACTGGATGGAGCATTTCTAGAGTAGGACCTCCATGCTGCAGATCCTGGTTTGGAATTGTTACAAAGAAACGGATGGGAAAGTGAGAAGTCACACACTGCTGTGACAAATTACCTTCCATTGGAACTCCATTGGCAATCTCCCACTGAGAACATAGCTGACCCAAAGGTTTTCCAAAGCTTCTTGCCTCCTGAGAGAATGCTTAGTAAGGGGGGGGCAGCTAGCTGTCTTACTCTTCTTTGCTTCAAATGGCAAACCTATGAATGGAGTTAGTGCCGTGGGGATGAGGGGGTGTCTTCAGCGATTCTCAGAGCTTCCTTTCTTTCATTTCGTTATTTCACCTTCTAAAAAAATTTTTTTGGAAGCTCCAAGTTTGGATTTCTAGAGTCAAGAATCCTCTCGTTTCTCTTTTGAGAAACTGATCCCTCAGCCATTCCAGAATTGCCACAGAGTCCCCTCTGTGCTGAGCATTCGTGCTCTCAATTCCTAGTTGTAATGGCTGCGTCCACCATCTTGAATTTAATGGAGGCTTTGCAAAATGATGTGGTCTGCGAGCACAGATGGAAGTGAAAGAGAGGGGAAGTCGAGGAATGTTGCCAGTGAGGTGTCTCTGTAGCCACAACACCTTTCACTTGGTCACCATAAAGCCCACAGGCTGCACAGTAGACTTGTGACATTAAGCCTCTACCCAAGTCACACCAAATATAGCAGCTAAGGAGACTGTTTCTGCTGAGGCCTCAGCTTTCCCACCATTCCAGATGTTCAAACCAGCAGGATGCAAATAAAACTGCGGATAACAGCTCCTGCTGTCATGGGATTCCCTGCACAGGCTCCGTCCTAAGTTCTACGTTGAAATCTCTGCTCTTTAGGCTGCCCCCTCTCTGCAATCAGAGACTCTAATCGTTGGGTTTTTATAAAATCTGATTTATAAAATTGCATGCTTCACAATAAAATAGCTTCGGGGTACAAGCACAAAATTTAAAACATTCAATTAAAAATATAAAACAGAGCCACAGCCGGGGGAGTGGGAGGGGACCCACACAGCATACATTAGACTCTTCAGCTGCCTCCTGAGAAGTGAACTTTAAAATAACTTGAAACACTCTGAGTGAAAATCCCAAAGCCATTGTGGACTTTCCAGATAGGTAGATACCTTCAGGGCTATGTGGCACAAGCATCCTTGGCAAGAACGTCCCTCTATTTGTCACTTCTCTGAGATGAATGTTTAGATGAGGTGATGTGGTCCTGCGGGTCAGAGCTAAGCGTTTCCCATCTGTCCCCAGGAGCAGCTCTCTCCCAGCCTCTGAGTAGCCTTGGAGTTCCTGAGTCCCATGTAAACAGTTGTCAGTGTACTGTCTGCTTTCAAAAAAAGCCACCACTGAATACTGCCTTTTTAAAAAGCCTTCGCTGTATGGTGCTGCTGTCCTGTTATTAAAATACCAATACGTTAATAAGATGCGGTTATCCTTTGAGCACAAACCCTTGTGCAAGTGTGGATCTTCATGGGGAAAATAGTTTTTGAGTTAAGATAGCGCAAACACTGCTTCAGGACACATTGCTAGAGTAGATTTTAATGCCAGAACTTCTGAGGCAGGGGAATTATAAGTCCAGAGCAGTGTGTTCCAGATTACCACGGGGCTACAAAGTTATACCTTGAAAGAAAGAAACAAAAAGCCACTGATTTTGTCCCTATCATAAGGAAAGGAACTGACACTGGGGCCTGGAAACCTGGGCCTTTCTATTGGACAAGTATTGAGGACAAGCAAAGCTGACAGAATGCCGGGCCCCACACTGCAGCCCCCCAACCGTCAGCCCAACCTTACTCCATGCGGATCTGTTCCCCTCTCAGCACAGAATGTTGAAGCCCCCAGCACCCTCTCATGGCTCATCCTTGAAGATTTTAGCATGTGTGTCTGAAAGAACTTCTTCTTCGTCCTAGCCACAATCACAACTATATCACCTGAAATGAATGCTAGTTCAGTATCTCAAATACCCACCCAGCATTTTAATTTCCAATAGTGTCAGTCTGTCCTACTTTTCAGGTTTCTGTTTTTCTTTTTGGGTTCCCATAAATATCGTAAATGTTTTTCAAATGATAATCCGAATGGATGATCTTTCAAGTGACCCTTGGGAGCAGCATGCTTTGTAGTTCTTTCTATGTTCACACCTCTGGCGTGTGTGTGTGTGTGTGTGTGTGTGTGTGTGTGTGTGTGTGTGTGTGTTCTTTATTCTGCAGAATTTAGCTGTTAGCCTGCAGAGATGTCCATAGCTTGTAAATTATTACTGCATTCCAAATCCATGATGTGTCAGGGCCCAGTCCCCAGGCTGTGTGTCCTGTGTGTCTGCCTTTGATTTGAATCAGGATATGTCATGTCAGCTATACCATAGGAGGCGCATCTAGGCCACCTTTCCCTCTGTGCTGGAGGCAGCCATTAATACGCAACGTCATTGTTTGATCAAGTGTTACAAAATACTGATGTTCGGATTCTTTCCCACTTAGGAACCAACCCCCCTCCCCGCCCAAAAAAAAAATATCTTCCAGGATTCACTGTCTGTGCCTTTTCAGAGCCTGCGTCTGTTACTCTTCACTACTTCCTTGTTCTCCTGTTGCCAAAGAGGAACAGCCACAGGCTCCAAGAGTATTCAGGACAGGGTCCATGGAGAAGAAGGTTCAAACGCGAACATCAATCCCTACCACACCACACTCTGTCTCCACCATGTAGCAGGAAGTTCCCATGGTTAATGCCCCACAGAGGCATTGACTGAAAAGCCAGGCATGAGAATACAGTGGGAGTGGGCTGGGGGGTGAGGGGGGCTCCTGTCTGAAAGCAGAAGGAGTGAGGAAGAGATGAAACCAGCATTAAGTGGTTTCTGGCCCAGCCTGAGTTCCAGTGGGGAGCTGGAAGTCAAATTGGGAGGTTATACCATGGCCAACGCGCATTGAGATCTTCGAGTGAGAGAAAGTGCGGTTGTGGCCCCGGTGCTCAGTCATTCCCATCTCCGCCTTCACCCTCGGTGCTTTGAGATGGCACACTTCACGGTAAAGGGACCAGAGCATTTATTTCCCTTCCAAAAACATCCTAGCACCCGGCCAGTACTGCTTTGCTCTGATGTGAGTCTACTGGGGCAGGCCAGAAGCGCGTCTTTCTGTCTCCTCACCAATCACTTCAGAGCTGGGGCACAGAATGGTGTCATAAGGCCACAAGCTTACAGAAGTGGGAGTCCACAGTAACAGAGATTCTAGCAACAAAGCCTCTGAGTGCAAGAAGCCAGAGACAGGTAGGTCTAGATAACCACCCACCTGTAGCACACAGACCATGAGGCTCGGGCACAGGGCCTTGTAGGTGCGTCAGAGAAGGAAGAGAGGATGGAGTGGGGCGAAGGGGAGCGGGGATGCTGACAGACTGTCTGTGCTTACCGCCTGCCCAGATACAATGCGTGCATCCACCAGTGCTTCGAAAGGAGGACGAAAGGTGCTGGGAACATGGTCAACGGACTGGCCAACAACACCGAAATCGACGACAGCAACTGCGATGCCACTGTGGTGCTACTCAAGAAAGGTAACTAGCAGATCCCGAGTGTGGGCTGGACGCCACGCCGGGTCCCCGGGCGCCACAGTGTGAGTCTGTCTCAGAGGGACAGCCAGCTCTCCTGCCCCGCCTCGTGCGCCATACCTGGATCCACTGAAATGCCCAGGGAACCCGCGGGGCCAGGACGGAAGAGCGCGGATTTTGAGGCGGTGGGTTAAGGTTTGAGGCAGGACCAGAAAGAGTTAGTTACGTAGCCCCTCGGAGCCCAAAGGATGGGCAGCATTTGTGTAATGAGTAAGCCAACTGACTGCAGAAGAGTGTAACAAAGTGCTTCTGAGCGACGGGTATGGCCGGTTATTATCCCCTATATCCAGACTCTTCCAGACGAACTAATTCAGGTTCCAAACCACAGACGGGGTGAGAAAATGGCCTTGGTTTTCTATTTAATGGGCTCTTACAAAGCAATCATTGTGCTAGAAGTGACCGGTGCTCTCTGATAAATGACATTACCTGGACGGGATGTAGAAAAAATATCATGTAATTTCGCCATGAATGTATTTCCTTTTTCATTTAGCTTTTAAAATTTTTTCTCCTTGAACTGTGTCCCGTATGGTCACTCTGCAGGGAAACAACACAGAATAAATTAGAAGCTGTGCCGGTTATTTTCAATCATATTTCTAGCTTTAGACTCTCCCATAATATCTTGAGATGGGCTATTTAATATCGTTTTCTGAAGGACTATGTGTATGTTTAATGGAAGACTCTGATGTTATTAGCACCATGATGGTGATGATGGTGATGGTGATGATGATGATGGTGATGATGATGGTGATGGTGATGGTGATGATGGTGATGATGGTGATGGTGATGATGGTGATGATGATGGTGATGATGGTGATGATGATGGTGATGATGGTGATGATGATGGTGATTGATGGTGATGATGGTGATGATGGTGATGATGATGGTGATGGTGATGATGGTGATGATGGTGATGGTGATGATGGTGATGATGATGGTGATCATGGTTATAGTGATGATGGTGATGGTGGTGATGGTGATGATGGTGATAGTGTGATGATGGTGATTGATGGTGGTGATGATGGTGATGGTGGTGATGGTGATGATGGTGATGATGATGGTGATGATGGTGATGGTGATGATGGTGATGATGGTGATGATGGTGATGATGATGGTGATGGTGATGATGGTGATGATGGTGATGGTGATGATGGTGATGATGATGGTGATCATGGTTATAGTGATGATGGTGATGGTGGTGATGATGATGATGGTGATGATGATGGTGATGATGGTGATGGTGATGATGGTGATGATGATGGTGATGATGGTGATGGTGGTGATGGTGATGATGGTGATGATGGTGATGATGGTGATAATGGTGGTGATGATGGTGATGATGGTAATGATGATGATGATGATGGTGGTGATGATGGTGATGCTAATGGTGGTGATGGTGATGATGGTGGTGATGATGATGGTGATGATGGTAATGATGATGGTGATGATGGTGATAGTGTGATGATGGTGATGATGGTGATGATGGTGATGATGGTGATAATGATGATGGTGATGATGGTGATGATGGTGATGATGGTAATGATGATGATGATGATGGTGGTGATGATGATGATGATGGTGATGGTGATGGTAATGGTGGTGATGGTGATGATGGTGATGATGGTAATGATGATGGTGATGCTAATGGTGGTGATGGTGATGATGATGGTGATGATGGTGGTGATGATGATGGTGATGATGGTAATGATGATGGTGATGATGGTGATAGTGTGATGATGGTGATGATGGTGATGATGGTGATTGTGATGATGGTGATGATGGTGGTGATGGTGGTGATGATGGTAATGATGGTGGTGGTGATGATGGTGATGCTATAAGAGACCTTTTATGTGGTTTCATAACCTAGAAAATGGAAGTGAGAACTACAGGTGGCTATAGCCAGGTACCTGTGAGGGATTTGTATGCAGTGCTATTCCAGAGAGGGCGGGCTCAGGCCTCGGTGGAATGCTCATACTTTGAGGCTTGTCTCAAGCCTCCTCCTGAACAAGTCCTCTGTGTGTGGATGGCTCACACCCCACGCACTCTGCTCACAGGATGCACGCACACCTCCACCTGGAACACAGCTCTGCAGCACCAGGGTGTTGGGTTGCCATGCGTGGACACGATGGTTACCAAAGGTTGTTAAGGCCTTTCCTGTGGCGCAGATCTTAGTGGTGGGAAAATAATTCGAGGACAAGGAGGAATTCTCTTACCCTGCTCATTCTTGCCA
Organism: Micromys minutus; assembly: GCF_963924665.1. Taxonomy (NCBI): domain Eukaryota; kingdom Metazoa; phylum Chordata; class Mammalia; order Rodentia; family Muridae; genus Micromys; species Micromys minutus. The sequence continues at coordinate 50,589,181 of NC_137952.1, forward strand.
TATCGATGAGTGGTGTTTGGAAAATCCCGATTCATTTCAAATGAGAACATGACCATGACTTTAATATGATTCCTAATTCTGATCTTCAGAGCCTTCTATGAATGGATTTTTTAAAAAGGAAAGAAAAGGGGGAGGAAAAGGATGATGGGAAAGGAAAAGGGGAAGGCAGAGGAAGAGAAGGAAAGGAAGGGGAAGTAAGTAGATGATGGGTGGAAGGATGGATGGATGGATAGATGGGTGGGTGGATAGAGGACAGATAGATGGATAAATGGATGGATGGACCAGTGGATAGACGGATGAACAGATGCAAGGATATGAAGGACTGAGGTAGGGAAGAACAAAAGGAAGAGAAACAGGTGTGTGCCTCTCTCCTAGGCTACACGCTACTGTGTGTTCTCTTTCACATCTCCCTAGCCAATTTCCACCGCAAAGCATCAGTGATCATGGTGGACGAGCTGCTGTCTGCCTACCCACACCAGCTTTCTTTCTCCGAGGCTGGCCTCCGAATTATGATCACAAGCCACTTTCCTCCCAAGACCCGGCTCTCCATGGCTAGTCGCATGCTGATCAATGAGGTATCTGGAACAGCATAGTGGATTATGGGAGGAGACAGAAGGGGGAGGGGCAGGGCTGGGAGGGGAGAGAAGGGAAGACTTCCTGATTTAAAGATGCAGCAGCTGGGTAACACGGGTCTATCCCTCAGCCTCCCCAGCATCTTTGCCCTCTGAACCATCTGTGCCGCATTCCCCCCCCCCACTTCTAGTCGTCTAAATCTGTAGTGCACATTGAGGGACACAGCCTTGTCCCCTCTATTGATCTTTCTTGAGACAGGGTCTCACATAACCCGGGCTGGTCCCAAACTTTCTATGTAGCCAATGGGCGTCTTCTGAGCACTGAGACAAGCATGGGCTACGTTCCCAGTTTGTGGAGTACCCGGCATCTCACTTTTGCTAGATAAGTGCTCTACCCGCCAAGCTACATCCCCAGCCTCACCTGTTTTCTTCCACTTGAATAAATCTCCTCATAAACTCTAGTCAAGGTTGCTAAGTAAAAGTCCCCATCGTTTAAAAACAAGCCTGGGCTCTTGCCTTTCGCTGGAGCGGTGGCCTCACCAGCAAAACGGTCCAAGCGCAGCACTGTGGCTTTTCTTGAATATAGAACAAGGGTCTCTGCCGTCTGGAGGAAGAAAAGATGCCTCAGTACACAGATGTCAAACAAAACTGCCCACCCCAGGTGTAGAAATTTTCCCCAAGAGAATTTGAAAGGTTTCAGTGAGTCATAAGAGGTTGATCCTCCTTTCTAAAAGAAAATCATCTAAATCTATACCATGGTTATTGTCATTATGATGATTGCCACACCCCCTTGTTGGTCACTCTAGACCATACTGTTCCCAGATACAAGCCACAGACACCTTCGTGTATGTACAGTAAGTTTCGGAACACTCGAGCTAGTCAGATGGCGACCCTCTGTGCTGTTTTGTCCCCGCCCCTGTGGTGATTCCTGAGATATCATCTTCCGTGTTCCACCTTGGGTGCTCCTCCTCAATCAGACAGCCTCCCAACCTGGTGCTCACAATCCAAGCCACCCCATGGCAATTTCGCTCCTCCTCCCTCTCTTCTGCCCAGCCCAGGCTGTAGGCATCTTTAGTAACCAGTCACGGATGACTTGGGGAGGGGGTAGGCTTATACAACAAGAGCTGGTGTAAGTTGAGGATCTTGGGGGCTAGTACTCAGCCTTTGAATATATAACAGCACCAGACCAACCCCTAAAAGTCTGTCATTGCTTTGAGAAATTTCTAGCCCTTTGCCCCAGAGTCTTCTGGACCACCTCTTTGTCAGTGCTAGGGAAGACATACCTGGTGTGGTTTTTGGTTTGGGTAGTTTCCGTCCCTCCGACTACAGTGACAGATCACTTTCTATTTTTAGAGGCAAAGACTGATAAACAGCAGAGCTTATACCAACGGGGAATCTGAAGTGGCCATCAAAATCCCAATTAAGCACACCGTGGAGAACGGAACAGGGCCCAGCAGTGCCCCAGACAGGGGTGTGAACGGAACCCGGAGGGATGACATGGTGGCTGAGGCTGACAATGAGACAGAGAATGAAAATGAAGACAATGAGAACAATGAGAAAGATGAAGAGGAGGAGGAGGATGAAGATGACGATGAAGGACCCTACACACCGTTCGACCCCCCATGTAAGATGTCCTGGGTTTGGGCCTTGGAAGGGAGATTTCTGGGGATCACTGATAGATGCTCTTCACTTGGCTGTCTTTATTATTCAACTCCCAAAGGGCCCATCTAGAAGCAGAAACGTATTTGTATGAAGTGTCTGCCGTGGGAAGGGCTCTGCTGTGAAATGTCCAAAATTGCAGGCGCATGGCCAGGAGTTGAAATGTGAGCACTTCACCAGATGCATTAAGAAGCCGACAGTCCTCCCTTAGCGTCCTAGTCATGCTCCAGGACCTTTCGTTCAGAGTGTGTGACCCATGCCAACAGGCAGTGTGGTGCCCACGGGCAGAGTCAATTCACTGCTGTTCCTTCTAGGCCAGAAATGCCCAGTGTAAGATGGCTCTGGGGGACACCTCCCTGCTTCCTGTGTTCACACTCCCCCGCCCTCCCTCTGCTCAGTACCTGCATCTTTAACATCCTGTTCCTTGCACAGTAGCATCCACAGGAGACGCAGAGCCATGCAAAAGCTGGTCCTGTTGGAAGCTTTCAGGACCTTGGCCTGCATGTGTAATGGTCCCATAACCGTGTATCTCACTCCCACCCATCAGCAGAACAATAGGACCAAGCCCAAAGTATTTTGTGTCCTTGCTAGACCTTCAAAGTGTTTTTGACTGGTTTCATGAAGGCTGCACTGGTCCAGTTCACGGTGTTGGTCATCTGAGTCTTAGATAGTGTGTGCAGTTCTCCTGGGCTGAGGGAGCTCGGGAGAGGATGGCTTGAGCAAATGTAATGTGACCAACATGAATGAAAGCTCATTTAGTGGCAGATGCCATTGGAGTCCCCAGGCCTGTGCCGTTCTCTGATGCAAGGCCTTGCTGAGCTTCTCGCTCCCTGTGTCTGGGGGAGGGGCAGGCAACACGCACAATTCCGACCGGAACTGTTCCTGATCCCCCACTCCTTCCCTAAAACATCGATTGGCACTTACCAAATCTAATTAAAGAAATGCCCGTCCAGATTCCTGTACACCTGCCAAAGCTAAATTGCTACTTGTTAGTAGATTGTCTCCACAGGGGGAAAAATGCAGCCCCTCCACCTGTGGTTTCACTTTCTGTGGTTTCCCTCACTCAAGGTTAATTGCGGTCAACCACAGCCACCATCCACAGTCTGGATATATTAAATGGAAAAATTACAGAAACAGTTCATAGGTTTGAAATCAAGCTCGGCTCTGAAACCGAGCTCTATTCTCACTTAACCCTGTTCCACCGCACCTGAAGCATCCTGTACAAGCAATTCAGGAGGCATGTCCCCAAAGCCTGTTTCACAGCAGTCACTACGACCATCGTACCACACTTGCCTTAATAAAGCTGTTTATAGATGCATATCAAATGTATGTATGCATTAAATATTTGTGCATTATATGTACCTATGCATAGTACACACGTCTAGCACACACATAGTACACACATCCCTACACATATGTTCTTGAGTGGACAAACCATTACCACCTGCAAACAGAGATTTGTTTATAGGTAAACACATTTCCATAAGCACACACACACAAAGGAAATCCACCAAAATAAAATTGTATTTTGCTAGATGGATTTTTACTTCTATTGTAAATGTGTGTTTTTGCTTTCTATGCAATAAGAACAAGCGTGAATGTTTACCTATGGGTCCGACAAATTGCGCAATTACTTTTTCCCTCCAAAGAACTGCAAAGCAAGCTTTTTGAAAGGACTCTTGCCATTTGCCACCCTGCTGTGCCAGCTTCACAAGTATATGGCCTCCACAGAGAAGAAGCGTGCCTTCATTCACTGCTGAGTCCTAGCCTGGCACAAAATGGCTTAGACAGCACCCAACACGTTTGCTCTAAGTGAACAGATACATGTGCCCCTGGGGCTCTATTCAGAACACGCAGTGATAGACCAACATATAGAAACCATTCAGGGCTGCTGAGGCGGGACTAGGCATCACAGCTGAAACGTGCGCCGCCTTCTTCACTCCCGCCTCCCTGTGGTGCTCACTTTGCTCAGGAAATGAAACCTTTGCCTTGAGCTACAGTCACATTGTAGACACCGGTCTGTGTGGTCCCACCTTTAGGGTTGTTGTTGCCGAGGAACAAGGGTGTGAACTGTGACTGTACAGTTTCACGGCTGTGAGACTGGTTTCCTAACCCAGCGCCAAGCTGAAGCAGCTGAGAATAGCAGAAGGGGACCTCGGCCCTCGATGGCGCAAGCCCACACTGTGCACAGCTTTATTTAATTAACCCCATCCTCCCGCTTGCTTGGAGTCCCATGTCATGACCTCATCTTCCTTCTCCATTTTAGATTCTGAGGGATATTAGAGATCCAAGTTGAGGTCATTTCTTTTCCTAGTCACTTGGTTCTTTGTAACCCATAATTGGGAGTCTATCTTAAATCAGTCTCCCTCTCTGTCCCCCTGTTCCCCCTCTCCCTCTCCATCCCTCCCCCCTTTCTGTCTCCCTCTCCCCCCTCTCCCTCTCCATCCCTCTTCCCCTCCCTCTCCATCCCTCCCCCTCCCTCTCCATCCCTCTCCCTCCCTCTCCATCCCTCTCCCCTCCCCCTTTCTGTCTCCCTCTCCCCCTCTCTCCCTCATGTAGGTCCAGCAAAGGGATTCCCCCAGAGCTACATGTGGGTAAAGTCTCTATGCACAACTGAAGGGCTCACATGGGACTCAAAGACTGGCCTTATTATGAGGCCTGCAACACCTGAAGCCCATCAGGAAACAACCTTCCATCTCGATGAGCAATTTAGCCAGGCTCTCGGGTCTCGCTGCCCCTTCTCCACATGAAGTCCAACAAGATGCATAGTGCCCAGTAGAAAAGGGCCCACTTTCTTAATACTATTTAGTCCTCATTAATGGACTACTCTTAGAGTCTTAAAACCATTGTTCGGCCTTTCTGATACTGTGAATTATCATGTAGTTAATATCTCATTACTAGTAATATTAATATTTTTAGTTTACTCGAGGCAGAAGAATGCTCTGAAAAACGGGTAGATGGGGTGAGAGCAGGGGCCATATCAGGCCATTTCGTTGGTCACGGGATGGAGGTGTGGTGTCACTCTAGAGATGGCAGACAGCAAGGAAATGCTCTAGTCTTGTTCTTAAAGCTCTCTGCCAGCAAGAGCGAGCAGATGGAGGTGAGGTAGGCGTTAACGTGGGCGTGTCTTTATGGAGCCAGGCCCCCTGGCAGGGAGAAGGGCTGGAGAAGATTCTCAGAGCTGGCTCAGTTGCTCTTGCATCTCTTCAACGCTTGGCAGCAGTGACCAGCAACACCAGGCCGGTGGAAGCAGTTGCAAGTAGCGCCCTCTAGTGTTGCTGCCTGTTTATGCAGGCCTCAGTATCGGGATTTTTCAGTTCTCCGGCCTGGGTGTCTTGTAGCGTCATGGGCTTGACAGATCACTGGGACTCTTCTGCAGTCAGGGCCGTGAGTTTCTTTGGCTCTTTCCAGCTTCCTGTCCTTCGTCAGCCTCAACTCTCAGCTTTCTTTATCTGCCCTAGGCCCCGTGTGCCCTGTTCTGTCAGATTCTTCCGCTTCCTCTTCCTTAGCTGTCCAGAAGCCTCCACTCTTGATGGAGCTCCGTCCCTTTGCCAGCTCAGCCCACGATACTCAGTATAGGCAAGAAAAGAGCCCTTACGAGAAGCCTTTCGAGAGAGGTCCCGTAGGAGGGTGTCTTCCAGCCAGCTCACCGAGCCAGATCATCTGTCTACACAGCCAGAGCCTTCCTCACATGCAAATGAACTTGCATACAACTAGAAGGGTTTGTGTTGGTTCCAGTCTCTGCAGCCCTTTTGCCTGGGTAGAAATGGCTACGTTATCTGATGTTCGGGGAGGCCTGTGCGAGCTATTGAGACAGCCCTATTGCGTCTGTCTCTTCAGGAGCTGAAGCAAGTGGGTGTGTCACCGTCTGAGTTCTCTCAAGGTGTCTGGTTTGTCAGTATAACTGTTGCAGCCTGCTGCCCGCCCTGGGGGCTCAGGGCAGCACAGAGCATCCGGTAGCTCAGTGGGCAGGTTGTCTTGTTCCATCTCCTGTCTTTGCTTATGCACAAGAAAATGCACCCCGGAAAGAAATCAGGCAGTGGGAGCTTCATAGACACTGAGTCATTTTAACAGATCTTTAACAAAGTTTAAAACCTGCCGGGGGGCCGGGGAAGGCGGGACCCTCACCTGTCCGACTACTACCATGTCATCTTTACTCCTCCCAGCAACTCTGTGAGTTTGTACCACTGGATACACGGCTCACAAGTAATAAACGTAATATCTGGTGAGCTGGAGTGACTGTGCTAAATTACTGTGATAAAGCAGTAATCAAAACCAACTTGGGGCGGAAGGGCTTTATCTGGCTTACATGTCCCAGTCAGAGTCCACCATTAAGGGGAACCAAATCAGGAACCAAATCAGGGCAGGAACCTGAGGTCATGGGGGTGGGAAGCATCTAGGCCATCCCTTGCTTCTTTGTCCCCATGGCTTGTCCAGACTACTTCCTTATACACTCTGGTATCACCGGTCCCAGGGTGGCACTGCCTACGGTGCGCTGGACCGCCCTCACAGACTCACCTACAACTTCTCAATTGAAAACTATTTTCAGTTCCTTAAAAAGTCAATGCCTACCTCATGGCTCAGCAGTCCCCCCCCCCCCCCAGGCCTTCAGCCAAACCAAAGCCGTGCTCCCCAGAAGACCCATGCAAGGGTACTGACAGGCACTCTAATTGTTATGATCTACAACTGGCCACTGCTCAAAGCTCAGCCCCAAGAGAGTGGAGAAGCAAAGTCAGCATATTGCCAGCAGTTAAAGGAATAAACTAATGGCACTTTAATCAGTCTCAAAACAAACATCTGGTAAGAAAAAGGAATGATCACTCAATGATTAATTCCTTTAAAGATTGGGGTGAACAAATGCTGATCTGTGGTGGTCAGGTTGACTCCAAAGACACACAGAGAATTTTCTGGAAGATGAGGATGTTTTGTATCCCAGTTGGCACAAATACCACACGCGTGCCAACGTATTTCTTTCCACAGGCCAATTAGCAGTTGAAAAACCAAAGGATTTAAGTTACTATATTTGTCAAATCTGATGTTACTTGCAGGATAGTCAACCAAATGAACATCTCTGGGTGTTTCTGGCATGAAAGCAGTCAGACAACCCAGGACGGTGGAGGCTGGCTTCACTGGCTGACTGGCCACCTTGTTCTCTAACCTTTTAAGTATCTGAGCAATGCCTTCTCGAACCCATAGCAGCTTATGGTGCAATGCTGAAAGCTCCCATTGGGTGGCGCTGTGACTGCTCGCGCTGTGATTTGGGAACCGAGAACAGATACAAAATGGTAGTCTTCCCAGCTACACCTACACACACCACCCTGTCGTGAGTGCCTTCCTCATCTTTCCCACCAGCCCCTTTTTGTTATAGCCCTCCAGGCCAGTAACCCGTGAAGTGACTCGGTTATTTACAAGCTAAGGTGCAGGTGGGCAGTATATAACTTATGGTTGGTTTTCCGTGTCAGGCTTGGGTGGCAGCCAAGAGACGTAAAGCTAATTTCTCCCTTTCTTTTTATGTCTGCCTCCTCTCCCCACCGCCACCGCCACCGCCAAGCTGGCAAACTGGAAATTGTGAAATGGGCATTCACCTGGCCGCTGAGTTTCGTCTTGCACTTCACTGTCCCCAACTGTAACAAACCCCACTGGGAGAAGTGGTTTATGGTGACATTTGCTTCCTCTACGCTGTGGATCGCAGCCTTCTCCTACATGATGGTGTGGATGGTGAGTGTGTAAGGGCCCTGTGCACTGCTGGGTCTCTCTAGAGAGAAATGTACCAGGAATGAACAGGAGTTGGTGTCACACATGATCTAATCATATCAGCCAGTTATCGATTCAGTCTGTTACGTAACAACCCACACCTTAGCTTGGGGGTTTAAAAATCATTCTGCCCACATACCCTTAGGCTGACTTCTTTAATGATGCTTGGCTGTGGGCAGCTCTGAAGCCCTGCTCCAGCTCCAGGATTGTAATCCTTGGATATGGGTATCAGGGGGTGGGGAAGGGGGGAGGGGAAGCGGGATGGGGGCGGTTTATCTTCTGTATAGTGCTGACTCCCTTCCTTTGGGCTGGTGCTACCCTGAGATGGGTAAGTGGAAACCTGAGGAGCCAACCTCTCAGACCATTACTCCTTCTGCACATGCTGTGGCCAAGCCCAGTATCTATGAGTAGAAGAAATTCCCCAGCTCTGGCGGAGGGAAGAGCAGCAGAGTCTCGGGCAAAGGACCTGTTGCACTAGGTGATTGCACAGGGTCCCTTCCAAGCTAAAATAATGATCCAATGATTGCGCCAGGTTATGGGGCCTCAAAAGCATTCTGCCCCAGAGCCATTTTCGGAAACACAGGCAGTTTATTTACATATTCTTTGGCTGGGAAGCAAACCTAATCCATTAGACTTAGAATTGGGCAGAAATTAAAAGCCATGACAAATTATGCAAATCCAAATTAACCTCACTAGGGTGTTAGACAGAATTGCAATATAAATTCAGGAATTTATATTCAACTTAAAGCTCAAAAGAGGAAAATTCTGGAAAGGTTATTTTGGAGGTAATGGGAAACTTCTGAAGCTGGCCTGATAAAGACACAGTTACCCCTGGCCTCAGCCTCAACCTCGTGGGCAAACAGAGTTTTAAACCTGAAAGTATTGTGACCAGGGCCTTCTCCATCATCCCCAGCCCAGGTTTGGGAGTCAGGATTGCTATCCCTGACTCTGAAAGTCTGACCCATGGAAAGAATTAATCTAGATTTAGCTTCTGATAGGACTGTAACCTAAGGAGAAGCCAGGGACCTGGGCGGGGCTTCCTGAGCCATCAGTTCTCCAGGACTCCAGGCTGGACCTTAGCATCCTAACAACAGTAGAGGAGCAGGGGGCTAATCCCTGCAGAGCTGGGCCACAGTCCCGCAGGACCTAAGGCTTCGCAGGGCTTTTGCAGCTTTGTTTTACAAAGACTCTTAGGAACAGCAACAGAGAAATATGCGTTGCAGCATCCTCCCTTCCTCCCTGGAGATGGACGCCAGAAACCCAAGGCCACCTATGTTGAGCACTGAATGGAAATGAGAGTCTTTTCTGGTTTGCATCTGAATCTATTGCACATACACACACACACACACACACACACACACACACACACACACACACACACTTTCCCTACCAGCCTCCGAGCGCTGTGAGAAGAAGGATGGCCTCCCTGTGGGCTGAGGTTTGCATATTCTCAGGATTTTATAGAAAGTGTGAATGTCCCAGTGGCACCCGAGGCTGGCCTAAGAGTTCCAGGCGTTGTAATACCCACTTCCTTAAGCCCACATACAAAGAATCAGTCTTTTTTTCTGCCTGCTTGGTTCTGGACCCTGACTCCACCATCTCTCTTGCCAGCTCCGTACTACTCGGGATTTTCTCTCTTGAAATCTGGGGACAACCATGGCGTCATCCACATCACTGAGAAGTGTCTCAGCTGATGGTACCCCATCCTTTGCAACCCATCCCCAGTGGAAACTGAGGGGCCGCCTTGCAGAGGGGCCCACTTGCCTGTAACAGAGCCCTCTCTGCTTCTTACCAGCAGCATGGGGCTTGGGCAGATGCCTCTCTGTTCCTCAGTTTTCTTGGAGCACTCAGACCGAATGGCTGTGGGAATCAGGAAAGTTAAAACTGAACATTCAGTCCACTGCCTAGGTATAAAAAGAAAAAAAAAAAGGCAGCAATTGTGGTAAGAAGTTGACATTGACAACAATAATTACCAAGTGTTCTATTTCTGTTGCTGTGACTAAAATCAACTTGGGGAGGAAAACATTTATTTCATCTTAGATTTCCAGAGCACAGCTCATCTCTAAGGGAAGTCAGGTAGAAACTCACAGCCAGACTTGGAAGCTGGAACTATGGAAGAATGCTGCTTACTGCCCTGCTTCCAAGCCTGCATTTAGCTACTTTTCTTATACATTCTGGGCCCACCTACTAGGAATAGTACCACCCACAGCGGACAGGACCCTCCTATATTAATAATCAATCAAGAAAATGTCCCCACATGCCAATCTCTTGGAGGCAAATTCCTCAACTGAGATTCCACTTCCCAAGTGTGTCAAGTTGAAAAGCAAAATCATCTGTCACCCAAATTTCTAGGGGGTGAGGATGGGAAAAACTTGTGATTTCTCCACAAGACCAGGTGCAAAGGCAGCCCCTCTCCAGGACTTGTCAATCCCCTTACAGATCTGTGAGCACGCTGCCCACACTCCTAGTACAGCCTGGCAGCCTGGATTATTCAGGGCCGTATTGAGTTCAAATATCTAGTTTTCCAATGTGCAAGTATCACCAGAAAGGAACAAACCTTCCACTGTAAGTCCAGGTTCTGTCAAAGCGTCAAACCTGCTCTCCTTCAATGTCCATGCCATCCTGTGTTAAATCCGGAAAAGACACTGCCCAACCCCCACCCCACCCCCAAGATGGCCCAAATGAAAGATGTTTCTGCATCTTGATCAGAGGCTCACAGTGTCTCTTGGCTCACTGCCTCTTCCTCCTTCCTCCAAGGTTACCATCATCGGCTACACCCTAGGGATCCCTGACGTCATCATGGGGATCACCTTCCTGGCTGCCGGAACCAGTGTGCCCGACTGCATGGCCAGCCTCATTGTAGCCAGACAAGGTGGGACCTCCGGGGACACTGGGGACAGGGAAGGAGGGAAGGATTCCCTCCCTGGTGGGGGCCACCCCACGTGGCAACTAAAGGGCACAGCAGACCCTTCAGGTCATTATTATCATCCATTAATTGTAAAATAACAATAAATATAGAAAAAAACCTGCTCACCTGGACTGAGGCCCTTTAAGTGAAACACTAAATTCACTCAACAACTCCAGAGGCAGGGACAATTGTGTTTCCATTTCATGGATAAGGAAACGGGCTTATAAAAGATAGACCTACACCCTCATCCATAACTAAGCTTACTCATAGCAACTCCAAAATGACAATTGTCAGCACACAACAGGTGCTTCCCCATTTCAAAACCAAAAGCTTACTAACCCGCTGGACACTCCAGACAGTGACATCCTTCCCAGCGCTGACTCTCACTCATGCGCCTGGTGGATGTTGGAAGGCATTCATTTGAAACAATGGGGGAGACAAAATTTAACACAGTGACCCATAGACTCCTCTGGAAATTCTACTTGGTGGCATTTTCTTTTTTTCTTTTTCTTTTTTTTTTTTAAGATTTATCTATTTATTTTGTGTATGTGAGTACACTGCTGTCTTCAGACATACCAGAAGAGGGCATCAGATCCCATTACAGATGGTTGTGAGCCACCATGTGGCTGCTGGGACTTGAACTCAGGACCTCTGGAAGAGCAGCCGGTGCTCTAACCGCTGAACCATCTCCCCGGCCCAGTGGCATTATCTTTATGTTGCAGATGGAAACGATGCTATCTTGTATAAGTTGGCTAAGTTGTGGAGCCACGTGTGTGCTGTGGGCTTCTTCCCACCGGAAGGGTGGCTCATATCTCTCAGCATTCTTGAACCAAATGTGGATACTTTTTTTTTTTTTTGATTCCCTACCCTGTCATCATATCTGAAGGGAAGTTGGGGATCAGTAGGATATGGGTTCTCTGAATTGCATAATGTTATTTTTTGTATTAGTGATAGGCTTAGAGAAAATCAAGTACATACATAGTCCTGCAAAACTATTCAGTTGCCAGGCGGAAGAAGACTCAGGAGAGTCCCATGTGGGCCCCTCCTGCTGAGGTCCCCTCGATCACTAATACTCTCTTGTCCTTGCAGGGATGGGGGATATGGCTGTGTCCAATTCCATCGGGAGCAACGTGTTTGACATCTTGATTGGGCTCGGTCTTCCCTGGGCTCTGCAGACTCTGGCTGTGGATTACGGATCCTACGTGAGTGTTCCCTCCACAGTATCTCCCTAGATTCAGACTAAACAGTCTGCGTTTTCAGTGGCCTTGGCCACAGACCTCTTGTCTCCCGGTAAAGCAGATATGGAAATATTAATGTTGCGGGAGAAGCAAATTCTTCTTGTACATATCTTGCAGAGTCACTCATGTTGAGACATACAAGACTCCAGAGCAGAGGTCAGCAAACTTTCTGCCTCAAACAAGACTTAAGCATAGGCTGGTGTGGAAGGGTGGGTGGTCTCCGGCACAGCCACAAACTCTGCTGATGTAGCAGAGAAGTAGCCACAGAGGATTGGAAACTGAAGTGTGAATGCTTATATTTTCATGCTGTGATATGTTGTGCTTCTTTCTTTTTGACCATTTAAAAAAATGTGGGAAAAAAATCATCTTAATTTATGAACTATATAGAACCAGTTAGTTAGTGGACCATCATTGGCCACAACATAAAATCTATTTGCTTTGCGGCATATCTACAGGATAACTAGTATGTCAGATTGTTTGCAGTATATGTACAATATATTTAGTATATCTGATGGCATGGGGGGGGAGACAGACAGACAGACAGACAGACAGACAGACAGACAGACAGACTATCTAGTTGGGATACCTTGAAGAGGTGCCACCTATTTCATGGTCTGATTCCAAACAGCACTCCTAAATTCTGCAGGCCCGTGAATAAGATAGCTCTCAGTCAGCGCCTATGATTGACCACATCAACCATATTCACAAGTGTTTGATGCCTAAGGCAGAGTACTAACAGATGCCAGGAAAGTTCATAAGGACCAAACAGAAGGCTTACTTGTTACGAGTGTTTCTTTTCCTCTGTATTCCTGAAGGGAAATCTTATAGGAGAGATACTGTTGGGGGTCCGTGAACATCTTTAAGTCGGATGATCTGCCAGAATACTGACAAGAACCAAAAGCAGATTATACTCGCAGCTAAGATGTATTACAGCAAAGGATATGGGGGGGGGGGGGGACAGGAAAATAAAGTGCATCCAGTGTCCAGAGAACTCTGATGGTTTTTTCCATACCAGGATGCACAGGTCCTTGCTTTCTCTCTCTCTCTCTCTCTCTCTCTCTCTCTCTCTCTCTCTCTCTCTCTCTCTCTCTCTCTCTCTCTCTCTCTCTCTCTCTCTCTCTCTCTCTCTCTCTCTCTCTCTCTCTCTCTCACCCCCACCCCCACTCCCAGCCCCAGCATCTTTTCTGAGTGGCCCAGGGGGTGGGGCTCCTCCAAACACCATTCTCACGCTGGGAGCAATAGCATTGTCTGTATTTAAGCTCACCCACTGTCTGCCTCATCACTTCCTGAAAATGCAAGGCTTGCAGAAGGCTGAGGACCCTCCTGGGGGCTGTCTACAGCTGGCTCGCCTGAGCCTTCACTCCCTTACACTCTTTTATTCTTCCCAGCATGAGCAAAACGTGTGACCTATAGGGGCTCACAGCAGACCCCTCTGCAGTGCTGGCCGCACAGGAGCCTCTGTGTGACACTGAGGCCCTTGGTGGGAGACTGGTGTAAATAAGGTTTTTATTTCCAATTTTATTCCATCTGAATTAGTTTAAGTTTACACAGCCACATGGATCTTAAAGCCGCCTGTGGGACACGGTAGCTCCAGAAGATAAAATTTAAATTATCCGCAGCGTAGCCCGGAGAAGACCATTGTTAGCATTTTGGCTTATTTTCTCCTCTAGTTTGTCTTAGGCAGCTGAGATCCACAGTACAGACATTTCATATGTTATCCCCCCCCTCTTTTAATTTCACATTAGATCAAACACATTTTGCTTCGAATCGCATTAGATTCGTTCTCAGAGGAGGCCAAGAATTGTAGCATCTGGGTTTCCCAGAAAGTGCTTGGCCAGCCTCTGTTCAGGGACAATTCATATGACTTTGGGTCTTCCTTTCACGTTAAATGAAGCCACGGACACCTTTGTACATCAACCTATAGGGTTTGGAGGTCAATAACCATTGCACATAATTCTGATCTGGATATAGGATACATCTTTAATGGCATTTCCAATTAAATTACACTTTAATTTTAAATAATTAGATAATTAACCTTTATTCTTTTCAGCACTGGAGAGTGAGCCCGGGACCTTGTGCATGCTGGGTAAGGGCTTTACCCTGGGCTACATCTCTAATTCTTGGTATTTTTAGTCAGTGTCTCACTGTGTAACCCAAGCTGGCTTTGAAAAACCAAAACACTCCTGCCTGGGCCTCTTTAGTGCCTAAGTGGCCATCCTACACAATCCTTCCTGGCTTATCTCTCCCATTTTAATTAGTCCTGACTGAGGTTTAAAGGCAGCTTTGAGAGCCTTAGGAGCTTTGAGGGACACCCAGCTTCCTCAGCGCACAGCAGGGGTGGCAGACACTGACCACAGCTGAGTGCACATCTAAATCTTCTTAATTTGCACTGGCTTTCATCAATCGAGTCCCTTTCCTGGACAGAAGGGCTCCCTCGGGCCTGGGTGGGCTCATCATTGGAACTCTTTCCAATTGACACTAGGAATAATTCGACCCACTTTTGTTTGGAGACAGGGCCCCATTATATAACCCTGGCTCACCTGGAACTCTTGGTGCAGAGCGTGTTGGCATCCATCATGTAGAAATCCACTTGTCTCTGCCTTCAGAGTGCTGGGATTTAAAGACAGACGCTACTGCTTCCCCGCAGGGCAGTGGGACCTCTGCTCCTGCCGTTCCATGGTCTAAACAGGAGTGCGGCAGATCACATGGCTTGACTTCTGTAGAACACGGCACCAATCGAGTGTGGCTCAGTTGGTTTGGTGTTTGTTTAGTGTGCACTACACAGCTCTCATTTAAATCTCTGCTCAGGTTGTTTTTTTTTTAATAGTCATTTTATATTTGGTTAAGTGGAACTGCTGTATTATGACTATGCACGTGAATATGAGAAGTATTTGCACATAAGGCATTGTAAAAAGTAAAAAGTGAAAGTATGTAAAAACTTTGACATGACTTTAAAAACACATCGATTCCTGAAAAGTAAGCATTTACCCTGTCAGCGGACTCAAAGGACAGACAGGAGCAGGGGACAGAATCCCTTCAGTGTCGGGAAAACCCTGGCATTCAGCAGCTCTGCATGACTGTAAAGTATCTCTGTAATGTCAGAGACAACTAACTTGGAGAGAAAAAAACGGATTCTTTTGGTTCGCAGTCCCTTCAAGGGCCTTCAGTGACCTAAGGACAGTCGGTGGGCACAGTCCTCAAGGGTCCGCACTGTCCCATCGGAACCATCCCATTGACATGTGACTTTCGGGGACACTACCTGAATTCAAGCCATAGCACTCTCTATGTAGGGAAGGGGGCTGTTTAGGCTTATTTTTTAATTTTTTAAGTTGTTTTTATATGATATATTTTGATCAGGTTTTTATCTCCCCCACCTCGTTCCTGTTTTCTCCCAGATACCCACCTCAGAACAAAACAAACAAAGTATCAAAAGAAATAAACAAATATCCAGTAAGGTGGGGGGGAGCCAAAATTTTATTTTGTTTTGGTTTGGTTTAATTTGGTTTGGTTTGGTTCTAGGATAACAGGGTATGGTCATAGAAGATAAAATCTTTAAAGCTGATTTGAGTTTGGCTGGAGAGATGGCTCAGCAGTTAAGAGCACTGAATGCAGGACTCTGCTCTTCCCGAGGTCCTGAGTTCAAATCCCAGCAACCACATAGTGGCTTACAACCATCTGTAATGTATTCTGATGCCCTTTTCTGGTGTGTCTGGAGAGAGCAACAGTGTACTCACATATATAAAATTAGTAAATAAATCTTAAAAAAGCATAAACAACAAACAAAGCCTCTTGTTTATCCAGAAGTACTGCAGCTCGGTCAGACAAGCCCTCTACCACAGAGTCTCATCACCCTCCCCTCTCCTGACATTCCCTCAACAGTGTGAACAGTGAGACATTCTCACATCTGTGAAGCCACACTTCTTTCCATACTCAACACCCACTTACAGAGTGGTATCATAAAAACAAAACTTGTGACCCAGACTCGGGTTTTCCATCTAAACATGACATAATTGGTTTTCTTTGGCCATTATGTTTACCTGTACAACAATTGCTGGTGTCGGGTGAAGATCTCTTCCCTCCTTATGTAGAGGAGAAACCACAGCCCTGCCAGGGATCTCTGAACAGCCCCAGGCACACAGGACAGAGTTTAGAAGGTACATGACTAACATTGTATCCAAAAGCAGCTGCCTCAGCGGCCACTGCGAGGAAACCCTTCATTTAATCTCAGATACCAGCATCCAAGGGCCTCTCAAATGACTTCTATTTGGAAAGCTCCTGTTCATGTGCTTTGGGAAAACCGGAGGGTACTGCCACGTTCTGGCTGTGGTAAAAATCATTTGTGTTCAAGGAAGTGATCCTGAGTTCTAAGGAAGAGTTACTGCATCTCCAGTGCTCTAGGACAGGATTCCAGTTTAGGCTGTCTCAAATGAAACAACTTTCACCACAACGGAACAACCATGTTACATAGGGTGGGCTTTCATTAGGTAGAGAACACGGAGAATGTGCTTGCATAGGTGCTCTGTGTAGTGATAATCGACCAAAATAATGGTACAGCACTTGGCCCTACTTAGCCAGGTCTTTGTATTTGTTGCCTAGAAGCCTGGGGTCCACAAGAGAAGAGCAGGGATACCCCCACCCAGAGGCTTCTATTCTTTTCTGGGTAGCCCTGCAGGCGTCAGCTTAGATGTCACTCAGGGACGCTCTCCCAGGCCTGAATCAGGTATCCTCCTATGTTCCTCAGCATCTGGCTGTAGCAGTGTTGGGTATCTAGAGAAGGAGAGGCCATACTGAAAGAGGGGCTACTGATGCAAAGGCACCACAGGAGCTCATGTTGGAGAAGAGAAGGAAGTCCAGGCTGTGGGAGTATGGGAGGAGGGAGGTGGGTGCTACACCATGATCTAAGCTGGGTAGAGGGTCTAGGTGTCACACTAAGGGTAATGCAGTCCTGGTCCCATTCTGCAGAACTGAGAGCCAAGATCAGGATAGTTAAGTCACACATCCAGAAAGGGATTCCTGCAAATGTGCATAGCACCATGGTGATGATCAGAGGGATGTGGTGACAGCCATGGAAGTCTAAGCTAGAGTCATCCCTCAGCTTGAATCTTTGCTGAAGACAGAGCAGAATTAAACATAAGGTGGCTTCATGTATGTCATGTAAGGAGAGAAGGAACTAGAAGAGAGAACACTCCTGACTCTAGATTAACCTCTCAGTGTTCCACTGGGGCTACAGTCCCCACAGTCTCCCCAGGATAGGTCTGTAGCACAGTGGTTTTCAGCCTGCATCTCCAAAAGTATTTACCTTACAATTTATAACATTGGCAAAATTTCAGTTATGAAGTAGCCAAATGGGTGGGGGTTCCCACAACCTGAGGAACTGTATTAAAAGATCGTAGCACTAGGGAGGTTGAGAACCACCTAGGTCCTCTCATGACGAAGATCCCGTCTTCTATCAGAGTGTTTTCCTAGCTTTCATGGGATTCCTTGAGTGTTCGGTACCCCAAGTCCATCTGTCCCTGGGCATCACTGTACAGCTTTGTGCTGAGATGCAGGAGTCTCGGAATATAGCACAGATCCACGGAAAGGCAAACTCAGGACTCACTGGTTACAAGCATGTGGTCGGCCCTCACCTCCACCCAGAGTTGTTCCCAAGAGAGAGGCTTCATTTCAGAAAGCTCTCAAGGGCCTTGTTTCGTTTATTATGACAGTAACCTCCAAGACATCTTTCCACATCTCTGACATCAGAATTGAGCAGCCTGTGTGGGTTTAATGGCCTCTCCCAACCTTTGGAGAGACCTACCAACAATTCTGAAGCAGTTTTTCCATCTTGTCCAGATGGGATTTCCACGTCATAATTATGGGATAATTACCTTCCAGGCATCTGCTCCATGCCTGACATCAGATGCACACATTTGACAGTGAGGGGAAAATGCACTTTCACAGATTTTGACATTTCTCACACTCTATGGCTTGTTCAGAAGCCGCCTAGTTACCCAGGTGTCCTGAATCAATAACCTGAGCATCAAGGTTTGAGTGGTAAGTGCTTCTTGTACCATTATAGTGATGAACAGCCATGCATGAAATTTAACAGAATCAAGGGAATCTGCAGTCAGAATTCAGGAAATCAGGGCAGAACTCACGTTCCCAAGCTAGGGGTTTAGAAACGTAGAATACAGCATCAGAAGCCATGAGAGAAGGAAGAGGGTCTCTCCTTTTCTCTGTGCAAGAGTTGAGCTTATTGCAGGATGCACAGAAATAAAAAGACCTTATAGTTAGATCATTCTTTCTTGCAGCAGGCATTAATTGAACACCTACTATGCACCAAGATTGTAAGCAAGCCAGACATTGCTGTGCTTCTGAAATGGCAGCCTACAGGAAAAGCCAAGTAAATCCAAACAAATAAAAACAAAGTATGTGGTGCAATTGTGCAGGATGTACAGTGGTGTGAGGCGGGGCTAGAGATCACCTGTAAGAAAGTCACATTTCTTCTGAGTCTGGGATTTTCTGAGCAAGCATATTGAGGAGACTTCCCCGAGCAGAGGAAAACAAAACAGCTTATAAGAGACCAAGATGTAAGAAGTCTTGACACATTGATGGACCCCATACCACCCCGGGAGGCTCCTATGGCTGGGTAAAGACAGAGCAGCCATGTGGCAAAGAACCTGGAAACCACAGCAACAGAAAGAATCATGGGTATTTGAGAGGTAAGGATGTGACCATGCTGCTGTTCAGAAAGGTTGATTAAAAGCAGAACATGGTGGCGCCTGCCTTTAGTTCCAGCATTCGGGAAGGAGAAGCAGGCAGACTTCTGTGAGTTCAAGACCAGCTTGGTCTACATTGTGAGTTCCAGGTCACCCAGGGCTACACAGTGAGACTCCGTCTAAAAGAAAGAAATGAGATTACGGTGAGTACACAGAGAAGGAACTGGAACCTGGTAGACATTTTGCACCAGAGACAAAGTGTTACGATGCTGTGTCACAAAGGCCCTGAAAGTCAGCTTAAATCCTCACTCGTGCGCTGGTGTGTTGACACATATTTGGATGATCAGGCCCTGGCTCCAAGCTTCAGAGAATTCTGAAGTCAAGACAAGAAGTTGTGCTGAGCTCTGCAATTGTATTTCAGAAATACGCTCTATCAAGTCAGACCTACTCACATCCTACTGGCTAAGGCACTGGTCAACCGAAAAAAACGTGAGTCAGCATAGCCAAAAGAAGGCCTCAGGCCTTTTCCAAGTCCCCAGGGCCCCAAGTCCCCAAGTCCCCAAGGCCATCCCACCACCACCTTCTGCAAAAGTCTTCTAGAAGAGTCCAGGGCTGACAGCCCTGATGTGTCTTCTCTTTGCTCTCCAGCAGAGGGCAGGAGCTATCTCTCCCTCCCATCAGAGGGCTTCTATCGGATGGATCAATAATCCAGTCAGTTTTTGATGTCTCCCCCGTCACTATTGCCTGCCGTTCTCAGCAAGTATTCCTGATCTAACCTCCAATATCTGGAACCCGACTCTGTTTGCTAGGACCAATTCCAGTCTTAAAAACCCCTCACCCAACCCCCACAGTCACAGCTCTTATGAGCTTGAGTATCCACTGTTTGCAGAAATGTCCTGTTGGCTGAGGTAGGTGCATTCCCATGACAGAATTCAGCAAAATAAGAAAGATAGATAGGCACTGGTGGAGACGGTCTGCATTTTCACATGACCTAGACAGACATCTTAGAGACATGTGGCATTTAAATGGATGGCAGGAATCACATCTGTTGTAACACAGGCCCTGGGAGCTATAGGAGCATCACCCATCCCTATACATTTGGTTCTTGGATTCCAGCGTCAAGTTAGAAAACATCAGTGATGTTTGGGAGAAGAAAAGATGGTTAAAGATTCTACTGTAGAAAGGCTGATATGGAAAGCTGTTGGGTCTCACTTTTCATTAGTCTAAGTGACCCAGAGATGATGCAATCCTGAGGCAAGATTCAGATGAGCTGCCTCAGGAAGGCCAGGAAATGCCACTGTGGGAGTGGGAAAGTGAGACAGGATGAGGAGGCAGCCAGCAGCAGCTGTATTAACAAGCCCGTTACCATGCAGACAACTATAGCCACATCCCTACAGAGGGACATTGTGTGAGACTTTCTTGGAGAGACTCTCTATTCACACTGGATAGAGCAGATTAAAGGAACAATTAATTGCACCAGGGTCCAACCTGTTGTGCCACTGAGTCTCTGGGGCTGCTTACAAAGGCATGGATGACTCAAGAACAGCAGGGTCACTGACAGCCCAGTGACAGGCCACAAAAGCCATAGCCCTGCAGGCCTCCAAACATGCATGCAGCTGAACAGGCCGAAGAGTCTCTTCTCCCCAGCAGGCCTTATGGTTATACAATGCTGGAGAAATGAGCCTTATGATCCTTCTAAGTTTCAGCTCTCCCAAACTTCTAAGTACTACTTTCTTCCTGGGTACCCTCCAGGAGAAAAAAATTTCAGCAGTGATATACAACAAGAAAGCTCCAGGAAACTGGACAGTCCTGTCTCGAATGACCCATCTGAGGGGCAGGCAAGCTGAAGTTATACCTGTCTTGGGAGCCACGGGGTTTCAGAGGTAGCTGGTAGCCACTTAGAGGTCAGGAATGGGGCGTGTGAACAGTGCAGAGGTTTGAATTTGTTCCCCAAATGCTTATCATTAGAAATGTAATCCTAGAAGTCACACGGTAATGGTGTTTGGGGTGGGACCTTTCAACAGGGCTAGATAAGGTCAAGAAGTCAATGGTTTTGTAGCTTCAAAAGAAACAGAGAGGGACTGGAGAAGCGATTCCATAGGTAAGAACATTGGCTGCTCTTCAAGCGGACCCTTGTTTGGTTCCCAGCACCCACATGGTGTCTTATAACCTTCTGTAACTCCAATCCCAGGAGATCTGACACCCTACTCTGTGGTCAGTGGGCACTGCTTGCACATGGTACATAGACAAACCTATAGGCAACATACCCCTACACACAAAAACATACATGAAAAATGTTAAAGAAAGGAAAATGGAACAGTCCTTGTTGAAATGGCTGCTCTATCCCATCATCTGATGATCATCACACAGAGACAGGTACAATTACACACACACACACACACACACAGAGACACACACACACACAGACACACACACACACACACAGACACAGACACACACACACACAGACACACACAGACACACACACATACACACACACAGACACACACACACACAGACACACACACACACACAAACACACACACACACTATAATACAGCAAAGATACCCCTTTGTTAGATGCCAAACAACCTCTGATGCCATGCTTCTAGACTTTCCAGCCTCTAGAACAGTAAGGCAAACATCTACTCTTTATAAAAACAGACTCGGTTCAAATGTTTTATTGTAGCAATGGAAAATGCCAGTGCCGACTGTTGTTGTGGCTTCTTAGATTCATTGACTCAGGCCCTGGAAAACTGAATGACAAGGAAAGCCAAGTATCAACTTTTAAGGACTCATAGGTGAGAGGAAGACCCTGGCTTTTCTGTCTGCCTGACAGGTGGAGGGAAGTCTGGAGTCTAAGGCCCAAGTCCAAGAACAGACTTGACCTTTCATTGGGTACGTGAGCTGCTAAGTTGTCTCATCTTCAAATAGGAATAAAAATCCCCACTTACCCCGTGGAGAGGTCCCTAGAGTATATACACTGTTTGTGGGTACCCTTTAGAAACAAGAGCAGGTAAGAATGCAAGCTGGTGTCAACTTTTCTTTTCTGGGGCTCATATGCTGTTCTACCCCAGCAAATTCTTCAGTTAAAGACACTCTCACCCAGTGGTAACATTCAGCATAAAGCCAGGGTTAGTAACATCCTCCTGAAAACTGCAGCCAAACAAGTGTTAGAACTGCCTATTGAGGAAACCCAGTGCCCTGGGGAGGTTGAGGCAGGAATGTAAAACTACAAGTCCAGCCTGAGCTACATAGTGAGTGTTTGTCCCAGAAAACAAGGAAGAAGTTAGAAGTGGGGTGACAATACGCCACGTGGGCTCCCAATACTAATTAACAACAAACGAAGCCTTTTCCCCCCCAAGAGAATTCTCAGGTTAGGTAACACTAACTTCAGACCATCAGGAAAGATGTCCTAGCCCCTGTATGGGGAAAATGGAATCTTTTTTGACTTGGGTTCTTAGATCCCTGAATGCCAGGAACTGTTTTATATGAAACATAAATGCATGGGACTGGGGGTGAATGAGTCTGTGTGTGCATCTGTGTGCGTGTGCTGTGTGGGCTGCGTGCCTGCTGACTTTGGAAGCAGCCAGACTTCTGTTTCCTCTCTCACAACTTGCCAAAAAAAAAAAAAAAAAAAAAAAAAAAAAAAAAAAAAAAGGGATTGGAAAAGGAAGCTGGGTGTTTCTGAAGACAAGAAATGAGAATAGCCCTTCACTTCAGAACGGAACAGCCAAAGCAGGCCTCACTCGATCGGATCCTCCTTGCCATGAACACTCTGAATTTGAACTTGCTGTGGCTTGTTTCTTGTGAGGCAAAGGAGTGACCGAACTCAGCTCTGTACACAGTTGGAGCCCAAAGGCTTTTGCAAAGCTAATGAAAGAATGACAAGAGTTTGATCCTTTTGTCTGGCATACAGGCCCCCCGGAGATTAGTTCTGCTGCCTGCAAAGAGAGCTACCTGAGTTACCTGGGTGATGGAAGTGAGACAGATAAACAGACAGACAGACAGATAGACAGACAGGCAGGCAGGCATAGTTTTATATTTACATATATGAATATGCATTGACTTCACGTGGTAGTGAATTTCATAAGAACATTTCCCTCAGGCATGCATATAGTATGCGTGTGCTTCCGTAACTGACCCCTCTTCTTCCTCACCTCCACACTCTTGCTATCCTCGTCCCCTTATCAGATCACCCCAACTCTTTTTTCATGTCATAAATAAAAATTTTTTTACATAAATATACCATTTATATTTTTTTTATATAGAACTCTCAGCTTCTTCTCCAGCACCATGTCTGCTGTTTTCCTTCCTAAGAGTTGCCATGGTCATGGTGCCTCTTCACAGCGATGGAAATCCTAACTGAAACATTGAGGGATGAGATGATTTCATAGCAAGGTTTGCCACTGACATTTCTACACTTGGTGGCATCTTGGTTGGCTTTGGCTTCACACCTGTCAAGTGGAACATGCCAAGCGCTGAGGAGAGGAAGGAGCATTCCCTTTCAAGTGGCGGCTCATCCACTGACAGTCATGTTCTGTTGAACTCCCAACCCAGTTGTGATTCATGTAGCATCTTTCTCAAACTACGTGAAAAAAAAAATAAACGTTATCCATATTTCCCATCACTTTTAGGGTGACATAATTCATCCTAAAACATTCCCAAAAACATAATAGAAAACTGGATGTCACCAGAAGTCAGCAGGACAGTGTGGTTGACAAGAGTCACAAGGTGATGGAGAGTCTGAGTGTTTGCAGTGGGGATGGGATTTGGCTGGGAGCTGGCAGAGAAGACTGTGTGTGTGGAGGGGGGAGCACGTGACCCCAGAACAGGGGACAGCTGCCCTGCCATTGTCTGTTTCCGTTCTAGAGGAGAAATTTGGAATCACTGTTCCTCAGGCTTGCTTGAATACCCTGTACTCAGCAGGTGCCTGACGCAGAAAGCCCAATATTGTTCTTCCTTCCTCACAGATCCGGCTGAACAGCAGAGGACTCATCTACTCCGTGGGCTTGCTCCTGGCCTCTGTCTTTGTCACGGTAAGTTCGTAGCTTCTTCCCACTCCGAGGTGTTCATGTTCAACCCCTCCCCTTGCTTACTTTGGAGAGCAGATGGGTGTGTCTTCCATTAAATGGGGTAGACATCCAGATGGACCATCCCCTGGCTGTTTCTTCTAAAACAAGCAAACAAACAAAAAACTGTAGTAACCAGCTGGAGTTCCTCCTCCATTCCTAAAACAAGTTAGCCTCTTAGAAACATGATCCTGTTTTGTGTCAAAACTAAAATATTCTGGAGTGCTACAAGGATAGCTCAGTGGCAGGGCACATTTCTAGAACACCCTGGGTTGGGTCTTTCATTGAACAATAAAAAGCCAAGACTCTCAGTGGGTCAAGTGCTTGGTGTAGGGATATGAACCCAAGTTCAGATCCTTCCAAATTTACATGAAAGCCAGACATTGCAATGCATGCCGGTAACCTGCACTATGAGACAAAGACAGGCAGATCCAAAAACCTCCATCGTCAGTCAGCTTGGTCAGGACGGTGAGCTCTAGGTTCAGTGAGAGACCTTGTCTCAAAAAATGAGGGGGAGAAGTAATCAAGGAAGACCTCCCAGCACCAGCCTCCTGCTCCATGCACAGACCTGCAAATGCACTACACATATGAGCATGAATATACACACACACACACACACACACACACACACACACACACACACATACACCACACACATACACCACACACACACACACACACACACACACATACACCACACACATACACCACACACCACACACACACACACACACACACATACACCACACACACACACACATACACCACACACACACACACACACACACACACACATACACCACACACATACACCACACATATACACCACACATACCACACACACACACACACACATACACCACACACATACACCACACACACACACACACACATACACCACACACATACACCACACATATACACCACACATACCACACACACACACACACCCACACACACACACACATACACACACACACATACACCACACACACACACACACACATACACCACACACATACACCACACATATACACCACACACCACACACACACACACACACACACACACATACACCACACACACACACACATACACCACACACATACACCACACACACACACACACATACACCACACACATACACCACACATATACACCACACACCACACACACACACACACACACACACATACACCACACACATACACCACACATATACACCACACACACACACCACACACACACACACACACACACACACACACAGGGAGAGAGACAGGCAGAGAAAGAAAGACAGAGAGAGAAAGAAGATATTCCCTCTTTTGTACTAAAC
This sequence comes from Micromys minutus, assembly GCF_963924665.1. Taxonomy (NCBI): domain Eukaryota; kingdom Metazoa; phylum Chordata; class Mammalia; order Rodentia; family Muridae; genus Micromys; species Micromys minutus. The sequence continues at coordinate 50,614,418 of NC_137952.1, forward strand.
TAGATTCCGTGTTATTGATCCTTCTAGATTGTAAAACACCCCCTTAATTCTTTGCCTTTGATCAATATTCAGAAACTAAGAATATGTTTTTTTGCAAGGCATTTCTGATGCTACTCACTCACCATCGTGGTCAGTACAGCCATTTGTATAATTTAATATTCTCGCCTACACTTTCTGTTTGGCAGCAGTAAATTTCTACCTGAAGTATTCATTACCATACAAATGGGCTGTTAAATTTTTACCTTAGTAGGTAAAAACACAATGTATTTTCTTCCCTCTGTGCTCCAAACCATTGCACCTCACCTGGTATATTTTTAACATAATATGCCAAAGAATGTGGGTCCATATGGACAGGCAAGAAGAACAGTAATTTAGAATATGGGTCGAATGTCAAGATTTTACATAATCAAATACCACCTTACACACAAGTGTGCATTTACAGAATTGAGCCTTTCACAGTTACAAAGTTCCTCATCTGTGGGATGGCTTGGAGTTATACTTTATTCTTTTCCTGTGCACTGGGGCCAGAGCATTTGCATGTGGTAGGCAAGAGCTGTCACTCAACTGTATATCCTGCTCTGTTTTTACTTAACATTTCAAAGTGGGGGCATAGTAAGTTGTACAGATGGGACTTGTGGTCCTCTTGGCCTCCAGAGTAGCTGGGATTATAGGCCCACACTACTAGATCTAACCAAGTTATGATGCTTTTAATAGCTATACACTGTGTTCAGTCTTTTGCATGTTTTCCCATAGGGAGCTCCCCCTGGTGTCACTATTACAAACCTATTATATAGAGGAAGGATAGTGCCTAGAGACGTTAAATAACCCAGGGATACTGATGCCTCATAAACTGTAGATTCAGCCCGATGGAAATACAATACATGTGTGTAGGCCTTCTCTGTGTCCTTAGGATATTCCATAGTTATGTAAGCCTGTCGGAGGCTTTACTGAATACTTGTCCAGTTATAAAAATGGACTTGATAAGAGAAAAGAAGGTTTGGAAAGAATACAAAATTTCAAACAGCTTGTGTTTAAAATGTCTCTTAGACCTCCAAGAAAAAAGAGTGAGAGAGGTAGTGGGGATAAAAATCTAAATCTGGCAGAATTATCTTAGATAGGGTGGTTTTGGTGTAGATATAGTTAGAAGCTCTGCTGTTTGTGAGCATAGTCAGAAAACACAAGAGACCTGTGGTTGGAGGCATGGATGGCTCAGACCCTTGCAGATCAAAATGGTGAGTATAAAATACCTAAAGAAACAGAGAAGGAACCAGAGGGGGTCACACATAAGGCTTTTAGGAAACTGAGGCAGAAGGAGCAAGTGTTTAAGGCCAGCCTAAGCTACCTAATGTGACCCTACCTGGAAAGAAAGTTAAGAAGCAGAGAAAACACAGTCACTGGATGGGAAAGAAAACACTACGTGTGGCCTCTCAGGAGCCAAGCGGACATGAGGGCTCAATATAAAAAGAGTGATCAGAGGTTCTGAGCAAGTCACATCCCAAATACCGGCCATTAAAGTTGGATATAGTGCTTGTCCCGTTGGTGATTGGTGAGAGTGGTTTGCGGTGGGACGAGGGAAGAGAAACAAGGAAAGAAGAATGGAGTGAGAGGTAGACACACAGTATTCATACTCTCTCAAACTGTCTACAAGATGACTGGTTTAGCATGCTGAGAAATGAAAAATTAGGGAAAGCATTGATCTTATAGTACAAGGTACAATGATTGCACCCCGTCAACCAGCTGAGACAATCCAGGGGTAGAGAAGTCAACATGGCAATCGGTGAGAGAGAAGAAAGCTGCCGAGGGACAGCTTTAAGCACTATGAGAGGTGGGATCCAGGGTACATGTGAAGTTGACTGTGAGTTGGGAAGGCGGTGTCCTAACAGGAAAGAAGCTCCGCAGATACACGGTGAAGAAAGCCTATGCCGTGGGAGTGCATGAAGGTAGAGACAGGATTGTCACAGGACTGAGGGGAGATACCCAGGGAGGCCAGAGCGATCGTTTGCAAGTATCAACCACCAACCTAAGGTCAGTTGTGGCCAGGCCACATTGTGTCGAGTCACCAGCTGGGTGTCGAGCTGTGTGTATCCAGCCTCAGTGAATGGACATGTGACTTGAACTGAAGGATCCTGGATTAGCCAAGCAAGCAAGGATGCCAAATGAAGAAAAACCAGGGACTTTCCCCAAAGCTTTAACAGATGGAATGAAAGAGTGTCCAGAAGGAGGAGAGAGACAAGATGGGCAAAGCCCACAGGGCTCTGGTTGTCTTAGTCACTTTTCTGTTCCTAAGATTAAGCACCAGGATCAAAGCAACTTATTCTTGAAGTAAATATTAAAAATATTTTATCTTTTAACAACACTTTTCCTTGGTGTGTTGTTGTCAAGCCCTGGATACACACATCCCAAAAGAAAAGAAAAATAAAAGCTGGTGGGCTTTATGCATACTGCCACTACACACTTTGAACTCATTTATGTAGTCACATCAAAGAACACACCAAAATACTCTGATTCAATAGGTATCATACAATTTGCCAACCTAGATAAGTCAAATGATCCTGTATAAGTCCATCCCTTATAAAACATTCATATCAACCTTATTCATGAAGATATGCACCTAGAGAAACGTACACATCTGCTTCCATCTTTGTTCCTCCCAGAATCCCTCCTCCTCTCCTCCTCTTCTGTTTTTCTAGCCTTTTTCCCACCTACCTCTACACTGTCCAATCATATATCACCTTAACATAACCCTACAACTTATAAAGAGAAAGCACTCAATTGGGGCTCACTGTTTCAGAAGGTTAGAGTACATGACCATTATGACGGGGATCATGGAGGCAGGCAGGCAGGCAGGCATGGTGCTGGAGTAGTAGCTCAGAGCTTTCATCTGAGAAATAAACATGAAGTAGAGAGAGAGTCAGTCACTGGGACTAGACTTTTGAAACCTCAAAGCCGTGGTAACATATTCCTCCAGCAAGACCACACCTCTAATCCTTCCTAAAGAGTTCCACTAACTGGAGACCAAGCATTCAAAATACATAAGCCTTTGGCTGCCATTTTTATTCAAACCACTACACTGACTGTGCCCAAACATTTTAGGTCCTAGAGGTATGCAAAGTTGTGAAAGTTGAGTACTGTCTCAGTTTCATACTGCTGTGAACAGACACCTCAACCAAGACAACTTTTTAAAAATTATTTTCTTATTGGATATTCTCTGAATTTATAATTTAGGTGTTATCTCCTTTCCACCAGTCCCCTCTCCCCTCACCCCCCCCCCCATTGCCTTCATAAAGATGCTCCTTCTCCCAACCTCCCTTTCCTGCCTCAGCATTCACCTACACTGGGAAATGACCCTTTGCTGGATCAACTTTCTCCCCTCTCATTGATTCTAGACAATGATATCTCTGCTGCATATGTACCTAGAGCCATGGGTCTCTCCATGTGAACTCATTGGTTGGTGTTTCAGTCCCTGGGAGCTGTGGTGGGTTTGGTTAGTTGATAATTTTGTTCTTCCCATGGGGTTGCAGACCCTTTCAGCTCCTTCATTGGGGTCCCTGTGTTCGGTTCAATGGTTAGCTGCAAGCATCCTCCTCTGTATCAGTATGACTCTGGCAGAGCCTCTGAGGAGGCATCCATATCAGATTCCAAAGTTGTGGAAGTTGGGTACTGTCTCAGTTAAGTACTGCTATGAACAAACATCACAACCATGACAACTCTTATAAGGACAACTCTTATAATTGGGGCTGGCTTGCAGGTTCAGAGGTTCAGTCCACTATCGCCAAGGTGGGAACATGGCAGCATCCAGGCAGGCATGGTGCAGGTAGAGCTGAGAGCTCAACAGCTCTATCTGAAGGCCTCCAGTGGAAGACTGACTTCCAGGCAGCTAGGTTGAGGGTCTTAAAGCTCACGCCCACAGTGACACACCTACTCCAACAAGGCCACACCTTTCTCCTAATAGTACCACTCCGTGGGCCAAGCACGTACAAACCACACAGGTACCCACAGAAATAAGACAGAAAGGAAGGAATATAGGAATGTTGATACCAGGGTGTTTCTGCTACTGGAAAAAGCTGTGCATGCACTACAGGATAAAAACCAGATGTGCAGCATTAAACATCTAACATGAAGCCAATATAATCGAGATGGTGCATTTCGTATCTTATTTCTTCTAAATGTACATATAGCCATACACGTGTGGCTAACAGGTGCAGTGGGAGCTCAGTCACCAGTAGGTGACTGGTGTAGAATGAGACAGAGACTGAGGGTTGGAAGTCTCTGTGAGGGTGCTGGAGTCACGTGCAGACAGCATGTGACAGTGGCAGGCTCTGAGGATGAGCCAGACACAGAACTAGAGAGATCGGAGGGGACCAGGGCAGCCTGTGGACAGCAATCAAGCCAGCTGGGAAATAGGAGACTCCACTCTTGGTTTCTGGGGAGGAGAGGAATAATTATTTGGAAGCAGCAGTTTGTGGACAACTTCCTCTCCTCCACCCACAGCACTGGGAAGAGATTCATGGGTGGTAGAGAACTGGCTAGAGGAGGGTTAGGGATTTATAGAGAACTGGCTAGAGGAGGCTTAGGGATTTAGAAGGTGTCCTTAGCCAGGGATTAGAAAGACAAAAGAGGCCTAACCCGAGTGCCACACACAGAAAACTGTGGGCTGGAACCCAGGAACGAACCTAGGCTGCTCTGAGGTTTTGCACCTGTCGATTTTGTTAACATGATGGCCACCACCTACGTGCTCTAGCTTCCTCTCTTTGACTTTCATGTTCCTACTTTCCAGGAGTGTTGCAGGCTCAGGCCTATCCCCCAACAGCCCTCCCTCATGCCACCCTGCAGGCACCCCCTGACCTATTCTGTACGTTACAGGTGTTCGGCGTTCACCTGAACAAGTGGCAGCTGGACAAGAAGCTGGGCTGTGGGTGCCTCTTCCTGTATGGCGTGTTCCTCTGCTTCTCCATCATGACGGAGTTCAACGTGTTCACCTTTGTGAACTTGCCCATGTGTGGGGACTAATGATGGGCCAGGCCACCTGCCGAGGCCCAGGTCCTTCTTTTCTGTGCAATACGAGACCCGGCCGCACCCGAGTCATGCGGCCCCTCCACAGCCGAGGCATCCGCCTCTCCAGAGCTGTCCACAGGCCTCCGCTCCTGTCCAGGTGGCCTAGGCTCTCCCTACCACCTCCTTTGCTCCCCAACTCCCTTGAGTCCTACCTCCCTGCCAGCCCCTCCCACCCGCCTACCCCGTTCCTGGCTCCTCTTCCGTGTGAAGGCATCCACATGAATTTTCCAGCTCCATTTTTGAACAGTGACTGAGATTCTAGAACAAAACTGGCTGCTAACTGGCCCGAGCCAGGCACAACTTACTCCAGTCCCTCCTCCTTTTTTAAGTTATTTCACAGAAGATACCCTAATTTATGACCAGAGACTTTGAGGAAACAGGAGAAGGGTCTGCTGATGGCAGGACATGTTGGGTTTATTTTGTTTGGGAGTAATCCCTGGGTTACTGGGCTTGGGAAATGGTTTGATTTGAGGGGCTGTTTCTTTACTTTTTTTTTTCCAGAGACAGAGGAACCCCCTCATGTCTTCTCTCACTGGGCTCTGGCTTAATAGATGATCCACAGATTGTACTGAGTGTCTCCTGGGGCTGAATCCTAGGCATGCTGGGAATTTAATTAATTAGTTGGGAAACCACTGAGCAAGACCACCAGGAATAAATGCATGACGTGACATTTTTCTGCCCAAGGACACATCACTAACGTCCTGAAGGCTTCACCTGGGGGTGGGGTGTAAGGTGTTAGAGGAAGAAGCTTCACACGCGCTCACTATGACCATTTCTCTCCCACTAGGTTCTTTCTAGTTTTTCAAGCAATAGTTCTCGCCTGCCTAAGGCCTTTGACAGGGAGGCCCTGGGTAACTGTCCCTCTGTAAGGCACCAGGCAGTCACCGACAGAAACCTCCCCAGTGTGTGAGTCCTTGACCTGTGCTCTTGTTGCTTGGCATTTGTGGTGACAGGGAGTGACCCCAGAGGCTATTACTGTGCTCTGGACAGAAGTTACAGACACTGGTTTCTTGGAAAATGAGGAGAAGCACATTTTGCACAGATGTCGTCAATGAAGTCCCAATTTGCCACTTGGTATCGAGTACACTGGACCCCGACAGCTGGCTCTTGAGCAGACATCCTTCCTCACAGGATCCCACTAACAAGCTAGCCAGTTTCACCCCTCCTGTCCCGGAGGGATGGCCAGGGAGGGAGAAAGCAGAGAACCGCCATATTGGAAACACAGAATGGGCTCACCTCATACTGGCTCAAGGGCACAGGTAATCATGAACATTTCGCCAATCACCGCTCAACCGCCCTGCTAGATTTTCTATGATGCTGAATTATTATGCAGAATAACTCCACCAAGTTGAGACACACCCATGCTTGTTACACTTGTATTTATTGAAACTGTGGATTCTTGCCCGACAGTGCTCTCCCGAGTATTTACTTTAAGCACTGATCACTTATCACCCACTCGGTATGGTTTTTTCCCAGTCCCTTGTACACATCCTGGTTTGAATTGTTAAAAAATAATAATAATAACTTGCTACAGACTGGTTGAATGTTTCTGTCTGAGCTACAACCCGAGGGGCAGCATCAACCGGAGAACCGGGAGTGGAAATCACCAACTTGGGCTCTCGGAGCTTACTGATTTGGTTGCACATTTTGCACTGGTTTATGGCGATTGTTTTCTTGGACGAATGGTGTAAAATAAACTTCTCTGTTCTGTATCCTCCCTCAAACACAGTGTGTTGCTTTCTCAGCTTAGCCGGGCATTGTTTTGTAGCAGGGAGAGCATGCGGGAGGTAAGTGACTGAGGCCTGTGGGCTGGGTGTGTGTAGCCTCTACTTCTTCTGGCCCAACTTAGCTGCAAGACTGGTGTGTCCAGGAAATAATGGTATGAGCTGAAAAATGATGGTCCTAAAGTCTGAAGGGCTTTGGGGTCTGTGTCATGTCACAGAAGTCTAGAATTCTGCCTATGGTGGGACACTTGTGACATTGTGTTCAGGTTCCCTTCTTTTTGCTGGGTGTAAAGAAGATCACCAGAGTCCTGTTATGTTTAACAGGTCCCAAGTTCTCCATCCTGATGTTCGAGAATTTCATGAAAATTGAGACCTCTCTGAGTTGGCCGTGCTGTCTGGAATCCTAGCTCACAGCACGGAGGCAGGGTGATCAGAATTCAAGGGCTACAGAAAGAGGCTCTGCTTCAAAACAAGCAAGCAATATGTACCTCCTGCAAAGCCAGTTCCTCAAAAGAAACATAACATATAGTTACAACAAGCCATATTCTGATCCAAAGGACCTGCCGTTGTGCCTGAAAGTCGGCAAAACTTATATAGGAACTGGAAGAAAAATGGCTTTCAAGTCATAGCAAAAACTTAGCTACTTAAAATGTATATTCCCCTGGTAGGAATATACAAGGTACCTGGCTTTGTTTTCTGTATTTACATCTTAAGACGTCTGCCTACCATAATCGTGTGTCACAGATACGCTGTGGATATGCGTTCGAGTATTCTATTATTCCTTCTGATGTTAAAAAGTATCTGTTACTGTTTTCCGAATCATCGACAAAAGGCATGTGATCGATCAGCTTTACTTTATCTCATTTATCACACCTACAGTGCTGCTGATGAAGTCCAGGGCTCACCAAGCTACATCTACAACCCACAGACGTTGTAAAAACATGAGTTGTCCGTAAAATCCTTAGAAATCACAATTCAGTTTCCAATGTCTCAAAGCAAAAATCCCCTGGATAAACTCATGGCGCCATAGCTCACAGTAATCCTGGTGTGTGGGTGGCAATTGGGAAGGGGAGAGATTAAAGCTAGTCCAAACTACTAAATTCCAGGCCAACCTGAGCAATTTAGTGAGACCTTGGATCAAAATTCATCCATCCTTCCATCAATCCATCCTTCCATCCATCCATCCATCCATCCATCCTTCCTTCCTTCCATCCATCCATCTATCCATTCATCCATCCATCCTTCCATCCATTCTTCCATCCAACTATCCATCCTTTCGTCCATCCTTCCATCCATCCTGGGCTGAACCACTTTCCCTATTTCAGCCATGATACTGCCAATCCAGGAACTCTGACGGATTCCCTTCTGAAATGAGAATTTAGTTTACCTCTGCCTGGATTCCAACCATGCACAACTATTTCTTGAGGTGTCCATTGAGTGTGGTTTCCAATGAGTTGGTTGCCCTGGGAGGCAAAATTGCTAATGTTAACTATGTTCACACCCCCTGACAGCGCTGCTACTTGGAAGAGGCTGAAGTGGTAGAGAAAGATTGAAGAAAAGACTTCTTTTCCTGTGGTCAACAGTTCCAACAGAGCGAGCACCCCTCACCACAGTGCTTTGATGTGATCTGTTCTGGTAACCCTGGAAGCTGCCATCCCAAGGCCTCCTCCAAGGAAGGAAAGGTGCACTCTAGAACCTGTGTACCCTCCTGAACACACCCTGCCTGGCCCTGCAAGGAGGTGCCCGAAGAAGGCCTTCCCAGTCTGCATACAGTCACTGCATCACAAATGCCTTCACTAGAAAGGTTATGTGGCCTCTTGGTGCGTCTGAGGCCAAATAGACTATTCTAGTCCTGCCGGAAATATGACATGTGCCCTTTCACAAGGAACAAGCTAGCCCTACCTCTAGGATATGCACTTCAGTACATGCATGCTTTGTAGTTACCTTCAAAAAAGATGTAACGATATGGGCTGGGGAGATGGCTCATTCACACAAGCAGAAGGACCTGAGTTTGAATCTCCGACATGCACATGGGAAAAAGGCAGGCCAGGTGTGGCAGTGTGTGTAGTAACTCCAGCTCTAGAGGGGTGGGTACTCATGATACTCAGACCTCACTGGCCTGGCCAGCAAGTCTAAGTAATCAATAGGTTTTGGGTTCAGTGCGAGATGCTGTCTCGAAGCATGAAGCAGAGAGTAATAAAAAAAGACTCTCAGTAGACACACACATGTCCAAAGTGGAGGAGAGACGTGAGGATAGGAGTGGAATAAAAGTTGGACATTCCTGAAAGCATTTTGCTGAAGGCACTGAAAATACACAGTTATAATTTTGCATACTAGGGATCTGAGACTCATACATTCCAAACAGTAAGTTGGAACTGATTTTAAGCACTCAAGTCTCAAAGGAAAAAAAAAATCTAACCATTTAAAGAAAGATAGTAGCTGACAGTATGTTAAGTCTGGTCAGCTTTTGAGTCCTGGCATGAACTAGAAACAGTACCTAGTTCTAGTCACCGATCACCAGTGGGGTGGCCTGAAAGCTGGCCAAACTGCTCACACAAACGTTCAGTTGGTGGAAAAAGGTTAAAGGCAGGAAACTGATGGTGAGCAAGATGTTCCTATCAAAATTTATTCTCAAAATGGGATTAATAGGGTCCTCCAACAGTGGTTCCGACCCCTCTCAGTGAAATATTTTCTAAGAGTTCGTTCACTCCCATATTGAATTTAAGCTTCATGCTGACACAACATATACATATGCACACAAACACACTCACACATAAACATGCACACATACACACACATAGGGCAGGGGAGGAGTCGGGAGAGCCCGCCTAATACAAAAACTGTCCAATAGATGTTTTTTAATTCTTGAGATATCAAACTGTCTGATTTCATAAGACTACAGGAATGGAGAGAAGTGAGCAAACTCGTTTCTGATAAGTAGAAAAGAAGAAATTATTCATTGACCATCACTGAAAGCTGTGGGCACTGTCGTCACAATTAAAGGGCCAGGAGCCAAGCCTGCTGCAGACAGGAGCCAGCAGTACACAGGATAAATCACGGCATGGCCAGAACTGATTTCACACTGCACTTGCTCTTCTGAACACAGAGCAAAGGACAAGAAATTCAACCAACATTTTTCAGGTGAAATGTTATGATTAGTAATATATAATAATTATAACCTTAATACACTGCACTCAGTCACCTAGGTCATTAAAGTAGTTACTCAACCTCATTATAGCAAGAATTCTTACCAAGTGCTACAGATTTTAAGCACAGTGTTTATTGTCATTTTTGGCTCGTGTTTTTGTAACAGAGAGGAGAGGAGGGGGATTTTAAATTATAATTTGGCAAGTCGCTGAGTGGTTTTTTCCTACTTTCTTTACATAAACATGCATCTACAGATATGTGAAATTTGTTTTTCTTAAGCTAGGCATGATGATACACGCCTGTAATTCTATAGCTTTGGAAGTAGAGGCAAGAGGATTAAGAGTTCCAGGTCATCCTCGGCTACAATGAGTTTGACGCCAGCCTGGGAGGCAAGAGACTTTTTTGTTTCTGTTCTGTTTGTGTTGTTTCTTTGTAAGTGGAAACTTATTCTGCTTCTCTAAAGCTGATTGGATGCTGTCGCAGCTTCTAGTTTATAGGACAAACAGCTTCAGAGCTCTGGCAAACCCACACGGATCCTGGAGTGACATGAAATGAGGAATTTGGCTCCACCCGGCCTGCGCCCACCAGGCTTCCTGAAAATGAGTGCACTTGTGTGTGAAAACGCTTTGACCTAAAATTTTGTGCTTATTTTAGAAAAGAAAAATTGAAGTGCCTTTCAATGCCACGCCTCTTTCCTAAGATTGGGTAGGCATTCCATCTCCTGGCCCTGATGGAGGAGGAGGAATTCCTCAGAAGTGAAAGAGGAAATCTGCACTCCTTGGTCTGCACTGTTCTTACTGCCAGTGGGTGTGGACCAAATTACCTCATGCTTCAGAGTTAAATGTACTATTTCTCCTAGATACGGGTCTCTCGTATATCTAATTCCTGTTGTCACAAGTAGTCACCATCCAGTTGTTTAAGACCTCTATACAGTTTCCCTCTATTAAAAACCTCAGTTCGATTTGTCTGCCTTTGTCCACCCTGTTGTCTATATTGGTGTGTTCAAGCCTTTAACACGGTACAGAAGACTTACTCCATAGACATTTTAGCAGGCCTGTGGCTCACCCAACAACTTTCACTTCTCAGAACCCCCAGATACTGATTACCGTTGGGATAGACCCCACTTTGGGAGGTTCTGTGTGGGCCGTAAAGGCACATTGGTCTTACCCCAAGCCCACTGTCATTCGTGTGTCAAGAAACACACAGAGATGGGTGCATTGTGTTTTCACTATTTCAAGATCATCTTTTCCTTCTTCTTCCACTGGGAGAGGTCAGTGGCTGGAAGTAGACAAGAGGCCATGCATCCCCCTCTCCATTAACCAACTGCTCAACCTTCCTTCGGTCTCTCCCTCAAACAACTTTTAAATTAAAACCCACCTAGATCGAAGAAAATGGCTGAAGACAAAGATAAAGCCGCCATTCTGGATGGAGACTGTCAGGGTCGCGCAGGGTGAAGAGACAGATGACAAGGGAAGGGAACAGAGAATACAGGAATCTGTGTCCTGCATTTGTATTCAGTGATCGTGGATAGCAAGGCTGTGGATATAAATATGCTAGTTTCTGGGTTCTGCTTTTTGTTGTTTCTCTTGTTTGTTTTTTATGTTTTTTGTGTGTTTCTTGTAATACTCAGAAATCAAACACAGGACCTTGAACCTGCCTGGCAAGCATTCTATCCCTGAGATACCTCCTCAGCTTTTGGGTTTTGATATGGCTATGTGGTGCAAACTAGCCTCCAACTTGTAGTTTTCCTGCCTCCATCCCGTAAGTTCAGAGGTTATAGTCAGGCATCACTGGCATTGAATGTGTCGCTTTGATTTAAGTGTATCTAGCAAAGATGTCATGTTTCAGAAAAGGAGGAAACAGAAAAACAAAGCTTGTTCCAGAATGGACTAGTAAGTGTATTAGATACTCGGATATGCTTCTGTGTTCTTATCTACATAGCTTCTGGGCTCCGTTGGTGAATTCCAAGTGTTAAATGAGCAAAGCCCCCAAGGAAGATAGATACAGACACATGGGGTTTGTGCCTGTGGAAAGCACTCTCCTCATACATGGGTTCTTGACTAATCCACAAGGCTCAAAGGACACACTGCGTTCCCACATAATGCCGTAAAAGCCACATTTTGCAGGCCCACTGAAAATATTCTTTTGAGTCAGGAAGTAGATTTATGGTTAGCAAGCATACCAGGGTGGACAGGACAAGGAGGAGGAATAAGGTCTTCCCCTTCAGAGGGGAACACCATGTGTAGTCCACACCACCCCACAGGCAAGAAAATATATTCCATCACCCCCAATGGTTCCACACTCTGAAGCTCTCTCCCTGGAGGTGGTGTCTCTAGGCTAGAATATATTCCTGTAGTAGCAGTGTGAGTTGTTGAGACCTGCCTATGTCACCAGATAATTGAATTTAAGGTACTCCTTCCTATTTTTAAGACCCTCTTTATACTTCTGACAGAATTTAATCAGCCAACTAAACACTAAAGCACTTCTCAGGAGGAAACCAAGGATGTGGAAGAAACAAAAATGTGAGATCTAGGCCAGGAAATGTATTCATTTCTAACACATATGCAAAGCAGTGACTTAGAGGCGGCAGAACTCAGTGTGCCTTGGATGAGCGTGATACCCTAATTACATGCATTCTTCTCAAAGGGAACTAACTAAATACAGTTCCCAAGTTGCAACTCTAACTATTTGTTTTTTCTGGAAAGTTCTTATGTCCCTTTGGTGTTTTAACATGGGTTGATTGGCTATACAGAAAGCTCCACGGTTTATGTGAGGAATGTATGGGCCAAACGAGCCTTGTACGATGACTGGTCAGGTTGCCCCTGCCTATCATCAGTAGTAGAAGGTACAAACCATGTAGCCTGTTGCTCCTAGAATTACTGGCCATCAGCGGGTGGTAGTTTGAGTTTGCTTTCTCATGCTGTGGTAAAAAGTCTAACCAAAGCAAGTTGGGGAGGCAAAGAATTTATCTGGCTCATGCTTCTAGGGTCATTAGTTTATCATCGAGGGAAACCGAGGCAGAAAGCCAAGGGAAGAGGCCTGGTGACAACAGCGCTATTCCACACAGCATTACCTCCAACGAGGAAGCTCACTTACACCCAGACACCATGGAGGAACGCTGCATGCTGGCTCACTCCAGATCCGTGCTTAGCCAGCTTTCTGATATCTCCCAGAACCACTGAAGTGGGGGTGGTGCCACCCACATTATTTGAGCCCCTACAAAAGTCCCGGTTTGCTTTCTGTCGTTGTGGTAAACAACATGACCAAAGCAACTTGGGGAGGGTTTATTTCATCTTATACTTCATGCTCCGTCATCTAGGAAACCCAAGACAGGAACTGAGGGCAAGAAAGCTCATCTGGAGGTGGGGAGTGAGACAGAGACTGGACAGTTGATGCTCGCTGGCTTGCTTCATTCGGTTCACTCAGCTACTTTCTTATACAACACAGGCCCATCTGCCAGGGAGGACACCAGTGGACTTGACCCTCCCACACCAATCAGCAGTCAAGAAAATGCTCTGCAGACCGATAGAGGCAATTACTCAGTTGAGGCCTCTCCACTCAGATGACTCTAGGCTGTGTGAAAAATAAGGCTTCCATAGATTCTGATGTAAGAGAATTATTCTGCTTTTTGTCCTCTGTGCCTGGAATCCATCTTTGTGGTTGTTGGATTTGCTAACGGATCGCAAGATCTTACTCCCGTGTCCTTCTTAGGAAGAAACTTCACAGTTCCAGGGTCAAAATAATCAGTTGTTTGGTTTTTTTTGTTTGTTTGTTTGTTTTTTCTGATGCTAGCAATTGAACCTAGGCCTCAGGCAATCTAGAGAAACATTCTGCAGACTCCATAGGCCTAAATTTATTCATTATAACGGAGACATAGACATATACTTGTCGCTTGACAATAGTTGCAGGTGCATATACCCTTTCTAAGGTCATGTGTGTGAGTTTAGGGCCTCCAGGGGAAGAGCAGAATCTCCAAGGAGCCTATCTTCTAGAAAGAAGATGAGAAGATGCGCAGGAGGCAGGGACTGCTGGGTCACACGGAGTCCACCAGGGTCACACCATGACAAGTGGCTCTCAGACAATCGCCCGTAATGAATCTCATGAGCCACACGAGCTCCCTCATTTACTTGATTTTCCTAGAGTGGGGAAGTCAGGTCAGGGACAAGAATATTTAAGTGTTTATCAAACATAGAAGAGAAACTAGCACAATCCTTTTTAGAGCCTATTGGTTTGGTGGTAGTGTGTGATGGTGGTGGTGGTGTGACGGTGGTGGTGGTGGTGTGACGGTGGTGGTGGTGGTGTGATGGTGGTGGTGGTGTGACGGTGGTGGTGGTGGTGTGATGGTGGTTGATACTCTTTTTTGTTTAGGGAAATGGATCCTCTTATAATACAGGCCTCATTGTACTCTCTGCTGATTCTCCTCCCTCAGACTCAGAAGTCCTGGGGTTAGAGGCGTGTACCACCATATCTACCTCAGCGTTCTGACTTTCCTAAGGGTCCTCTCCTGTCTCATGACTACCAAAATGTCTGAACTGTTTGCTTTTTTTATAACATTAAAACTCCACTAGTTTTGATATAATGCAGAGATGAAATTGGGAGCCATACCAAAGCTAAAATGGCTAATATAGCTAATTTTTTGTAATGCACAGAAAAGGCTAGTGGCTGAGGGAGTAGCTACCCATCTATCAATTACACACCCATGTTCTCTCTAGGCAGAGTCAGGCCTGAAGGAAAGCAACGACTCTCACAAGTTTGTCGAGATTTTTTTTCTCTCTTGTAAAGAAAACCAGCTCATTAGAGGTGAAATCTGTAGAATATTTTCAAAATACATTGTCAATGGATTTCTAATGAGCTCCCATTGTAGTTTCTAAAATACACATATACTTGAACTGGCTTGATGGGTAAACAGCAGTGAGAGGAAGGCAACTTAGAAGATTGATCCGCACTCACCAGGTGGTTTGAATAAAGGTGGCCCCCATAGGCTCAAACATTTGAATTCTTGTTCTGCAGTTGGTGAAACTGTTGGGGAAGGATTTGGAGGTATGGCCTCCCTGGAGGAGGACCTTTGGCGTCGAGTTTTAAAAAGACCCATGCACTCCCAGTGAATGTCTCGCTTCCTATTTTCCTTGTTGTCTCAACATGTAAGCTGTCAGCTGCTGTTTCGGCCATGCCTACTTGCCTGCTGCCATGTTCCGAGGAGTGGGGTACCCAACCTAGAAGACTGCGTGGATACAGAAAGCTCTTTATTGGCCGGCTGGTAACTACACTGAGTGCAGTCCAAGCCTTTCTCAGGATGATATTTTAAACACAAAACCTGCATTCTTTTTACATTATACATTTTTTATGTATTTTATGGCTGTGTACATTTGACAAATACCTCCTCTTATTTTGTGACTACATTTGCCTTTAAGGACACTTAGGTTTTTGTTTTTTTTTTTTTTTTTTTTTTTTTTAATTGATGTAATTTTTTTCTCATTTTTTATTAGATACTCTGTATTTACATTTGAAATGTTATCCCTTTACCTGGCTCCCATTCCCCTCTTCATTTGCCTTCACAAAGGTGCACTCCCTTCTGATCCCCTCTCCACCCCATTGCCTTGGCATTCCCCTACACTGGGAAAACGTGCCCTCTCTAGAACAAAAGCCTCTTCTCACATTGATGCCAGACACTGCTATCTTCAGCTACATACACAACTGGATCAACAGGTCTCTCAAAGTGTGCACAAAGGTTGGTGTTTTACTCCATGGGAGTTTTGGAGGGTTTGGTTGATTGATAATGTTGTTCTTCCCATGAGGTTGCAGCCCCTTTCAGCTTCTTAGGTCCTTTCTTTAGCAACCTCATTGGGATCCCCGAGTTCAGACCGATGGTTAGCTGCAAATATGTCCAGCTGTATCTATATGACTAGCATAGTCCCTGAGGGAGCATCTCTGTCTGGTTCCTGCCAGTAAGTACTTTTTGGAATCAGTTATAGTGTTTGGATGTGGTGACTGCATATGTGGTGAATCCCCAGATGAGGCAGCTTCTGGGTGATCTTTTCTTCAATCCCTGTTCCTCCATTTGACCTTGCATTTCCTTCCAAAAGAGTTTTGTTCTCTTTTCTAAGAAGGACTGAGGCATCCCCATTTTGTATTGCTGCATTTTTTATTATTGAAATGAAATACTTGAGGCAGACTTTTCATATTATGAGGTTTATTTGGGCTGATAATTTGGGAGTTCAAAATGTTGAGTTTGTGTCAGGCAATGTTTTTTTTTATGCAAATCTCAAGTGAGCATAGATTATCACCTTGCACAAGTTTATTTTGGTGCGCCCTCTCCCTCCACCCATTACCGAGGTCAGGATCCAATCTCAGGTACTCCACCAGCATGGCTTTATCAAATGCTAATCTCACAAAGCCGGGCCTCTAAATACCTCTGTCAGGATATATTTCTACTCTCTAAATATCATTGACTTCTGACTTCAGAGGTCAAATGACTGTCCTCAGAGTCAAGCTAGGGAAGTTCATCGGCACCACCTTCTTGGCAAAGGATCATTCCAGATTGGTTCATTGACAGAGTGCACCCACCCCCACGCCCCACCCCCACGCACCGCCCACAGTGGAGTAAGGCAGGAGCCCTTCACCTGAGAATCCAGCTGCCCCCCATCACCTGTCACTACTGCTCATGGCTTTGGCACAGGTGGAGTTTATAGAGGCTGGGGAAAGCTAGAACTGGGGCTAAGCGGGTACTGAAAAGCCCTTACTTGGACAAGTGCTCACACCCTGTTAGTAACCAACCCTCCCCTAGTAAAGAAAGCAAGCCCAATATATTTATTGGTTCCCAGAGTGACCTTTGGTAGGCTCATACCTCGGTTTATGGTTGGAAGCTTGGGAGGAGAGGTAAGTCTTCTATTTTCTCCAAAGGAATTTTAGCAACACCCACCCACACCCCCACCCCCACCCCCAGCATGAGGGTTTTGTTGCTGTTTCCAAAGAGCCCTCTTGTCTGATCTGTTTTTCTGCATGCAGTTATGGAAACAAAAAATAGAACTCAGAAATTTTGGCTTTTTTATAAAAAGTATTTTCCATTTAGAAGGGTCTCTCTGTTGTGGAGCTCTGGCCATCCTGGAGCTCACATCCTGAGTGCTGACCTTAAGGTGTGGACCACCAGGGCTTTATTTAAAGGTTGCTTTTTTTGGGTTTTGTTGTTGTTGTTGTTGTTGTTTTAAGTTAGCAAACAAAGTAATGAGCTTTGTTGTAACACTTTCAAACATATGCATCATTATACTTTTCCTCTTCCATCCCTTCCCATTACTTCTTGTCTGCATTCCCTCTACTGCCCTCTTGGGGTCCTTTCCTTCCTCCCAAATCCTCCCTACACATACACACACACACACACACACACACACACACTTCTGCTTTCAGGTCACAAGAATCCCATATTTTAAATTCCTGTTTCTTAAGATCTCTATCTAACCTCTCTCAGTCCCCCCCCCTCTCTCTCACACACACACACACCTAAATCTAGAGCCTGCATATGAGAATTTTATTCATTCTCCACATATGTTATGTCACTGTGCCTATACACTTCATTTTTTTAACTTTATTTGTGGACATCTAGGCTGCTTCTGTTTCTTGGGTTTGAGAATAGAACAGCAATAATTTGGCACAAGCATCTCTGTGGTGTGTTGACTTCGAGTTCCCAGAGTATGAACCAAAGTGCTGTAGTCGAGTCATGTGGCAATCCCATTTTCGACTTCTGGAAGAAGCTCTAGCTGAGGCCCACGGTGGTTTGGACCCGTTTCTTTTCTTATAGCATCTTTCTTTCTGCAGTCAGATAGTAGCTAAAGAATTCTGGCCTTTTACAGATGCTCCAGTGCCTTGGCATCTCATATTTCTTGTGTCTCTGGGATGCAATTTGTAAACTTGTTGATTTGAATAGCTCTTGTTTGAGGAGTTTCTTTTGAGCAGCCTATTTTCACATCCCCAGCCCTAGGGTCACTGAGTATGGAGTGAATTGTTATAAGAGCAACATCGAACTTGACCAAGAAGAAAACACATTCGAATCCTTTAAAGCATACTAACATATGACCAGTTGTGGTTTGAGTGAGAATGGACCTCCCAGGATCATGTGTTTGAGTTTGAAAAACATTGGGATGTGTGTGGCCTTGGAGGAAGTATGTCCCTTCGGGTAAGTTTGAGGGTTCAAAAGCCTAGAGTTCTTTTCCATGATCCTTTGCTCTCTCTCCTTTCCTTTCTCCCTCCCTCTCTATTCTCTCCCTCCTCCTCCCTCTCTTCTCTCCCTCCTCCCCACTCCCTCCCCCTCCCTCTCTCTTCTCTCCCTCCTCCCCACTCCCTTCCTACTTTCATACCAAGACACGAGCTCTCACCTGTTCCTCCTGTAGCCATACCTTTGCTCCATGATCATAGACTATAACCATCTGAAACCACAAGCCCAGTTAATGTACTTTAATTTGTAAGCTGTCTTTTTCATCATGGTGTTTTGTCACAGACTAGAGAAGTACCTAATATACCAATGAACATAAACCAGAAAATCGGGAAATTGATGTAGACTGTGCTATGAAATATAAAATTATTCGGGTTGGGCGTAATGGTGCACACTGTTGATTTCAAGCACATGGAGGCAGAGGCAGGCAGATCTGTGTATGTTTGAAGCCGGCCTGGTCTACATACATAGTTCCAGGACAGCCAGGGCTATGTAGAGAGACTCTTGTCTCAAAAAAAAAAAATATATATATATATATATATATATATATGTGTGTGTGTGTGTGTGTGTGTGTGTGTGTGTGTGTATTCAGGATAAATGTAGAAACAGTAATTAGATAAAACAAAGGAAGTGGGCTCAGGAAAAGGAAAACACAGCTTAGCTTGGTTTGGGAATAAAACCAAGGAGTAGTGGAGAGGATGCTGGAGAGAGGACTAGGAAGAAACAAGAGATTAAGAGACAGAAAGGGGATAAAACTGACTTCTCAATAGTAAGAAGGCTTGAAAACAGGGGGTTAAAAATAAAGCATGCTTTTAAATACAGAGCTCATTGGAGGGATCAAAGAAAAGGCATGGGGGCAATGGGGCACCTGAAGACTGCTGGTATCTGCGGGGGGGCCCTGGTGTCTGTTAAACGTGTGGGCTTGTCCTTCCTCTGGTTTATGTTAGAGTTGAGCCTGGGTCAGGTCCAGGGTCTGCCACATCTGTCCTCACTTCCAGTTTCCTGGCTTTATGTATCAGAGGCCCCTGCTGGCTACTCTGAGCTTTGCACCCTGTGGTCTGGACAGGTCTCCCCTGAGATTACTCTGGCCTCATACCTTCCCAGGTAGCTAATGTTCTAGCTGAGGCGGGGACCCATCTTCATCTCCTCAGGACCTGCTCAGTGTTTGTCTGGCTGCTGGACGCAGCTGCAGAGACCAAGCACACCAGGTGCCCCTGTGGCTCCAGAGTTCCCAAAGAAAACCCCACAGCGGGTGGCCCACCTGCTGAACTTACACAGGGGATAACATTTGTGAGATCTCCTCCTGGCTTCCAGGGCTAGCTCTCCCTTCTACTGCCTGCAGGTTTTAATTTATCATCCAGCCTCAGGCTCTCTGCATTACTTCTCCCATTGCTATTACAAAATGCCTGACAAGAAACAAGGTAAAAACCAACCAAACAAACAACAAAAAGCATAAAACAGAAACAAAAAAAACCCCAAGGTGTCTGTTCTTGCATCTGATTTGAGGAGGTACCTTCCATCCTGGAAGAGAAGTCATGCCTGGTTAGTCACACTGTATCTACTGTCTGGAAACAGAGAGTGGGGCCTGGCTATAAAACCTCAAGTCCTGCCCCTCTGATCCACTTCATCAATCCACATCCCCAAAGTTCTACAACCCTCCCACACAGCCTCACCATCTGGGGACAAAGTATCCAAACACATGAACCTGGGGCAGGTGGTTCATATTCAAACCACATGGTTCTTCCGCCTTTCCCAGGTGCTTCCAAGGGCTGCCTCTTGTTCCAGGGCTGTGCCCAATCAAATTCAGGCCCCCTGTCTTGTACTTGTTCCTGGGCTCAGTCTCCCAGCTCAGACCAGTTTCAAACACTAGATTTCCCCTCAATGTGGTGCCCTACCTTTTATCCTTGGCATGAAAGAAATCGAGAGAACAGGGATCCTCTCTGTGACTGACTGACTACTGGAAAAATTACTGTCTCACCAACCACAGCTCATTTTGAGGCTTACAAAAGCTATGGGCTTGTCCTAAAGTTAGGACTCTCGGGTGTTTTTCCACCAGAGCTGCCTGGCTTTCTTTTTGGAGGAGCCTCTGCTTCTCCTGCACCTTGGAGCTGCATGGCCAGAGCTATTTAAGATTTTGCTGACTTTCATGGAAAACCCATATTATCCTAGCTCTTTTCTGGTGACCTGTTAGGTAACTAGTTAGATAGCAGCAGTCTGGGAAATTATGAGAATGGACCCATCCCTCATAATCAACAGCTTATAAAACCAGGACATGAAAGTGCAGGAGTATACTGGTCAAAAGTATGGAATCTCAGTCATAGTTTTGGCCCTGGGTTGAGACTTGGCATTCTAAACTAGCAGCTAACCATAAGATTACAGGCTAAAGTCTAGACTCTAGACAAAGGCATTCTATAGTCCCCTCCCAGAAGAGTCGGTGCAAATGGGCCTGTCAGTCCCCTGTGTAGACATTCTTCAGGAAGATCTTGTCTGTTGGAGAGACTTGAGAACTGTAATACAGCATACCTAAAATATAGGCCAGCACAATCTGACCTATATTCGGGTTCTTTTGTGAATGGCCCCCTCACTGCCCATGATTCGCTTTCCTCTGTAAGTGGACCTTTCTTTCTGATCCACCGTTCATAGGACAATCTTTCTCATGTGAGTTCTTCTAGCAGAGCTCACAAGGACCAGCTTGCTGAAGAGTGGCCAAAGTATGATTCTGGTGACATTGCCTTCTTGTATTTCCAAAGCTTTCCTTCTGGCTTTGGAGTGAGTTTATTTTTTCCTTATTCTGCCTCAATGCATTGAGTCCAATGGAGACAGCTACCAGACTAGCATTTTACCTGGAAGTCTGGATCACAAAAGGTATTTTCTTAATTTATGCATCAAGCACAGACTATTCAGAACTTCCCAAGCAGCCCTAGTATATCACCTACTTACAAGTAGTCAGAGACACAAATGACCTATTTGAGTGGCTTCATGATTCCAGGCCTGAACACTAGTTACTTTCCATCAATGGGAGTGTTGTTGAGGGCGCTGAAGGGCGTAAGGAGCATATTAACATAAACATGTTTTACTTTTTCTACTTGATTCCTGTAAATGGGGCAGGTGTCAAATCAGGAGCCCTTCTAAAAAAGGAACTGTCAAAAAGAAGCTCAGCTTACCTTGTACAGTAGTTATCAGCTTTAAATGGCAGCGCAGAATCACTGGAGAAGACAGTCTCAAAGAGGACCTGTTTACATTGGGCCGGCCTTCGATGTTATCTCTAGGAGATTGTCTTAAGTAAATTTATATGGGAAAACCCAGTCCACTGTGGGTGACACCATTCCCTAGGTATAAGGTCGTGAATTGTACGGGTGGAGACATAGAGCCAAGCACAAGAAAACAAGCAGGTGAAACTATATGCATTCGTTTCTCTCTGCTTTCAACCGTGGATATGATACAACTAACTTTTTGAAGTTACTGCCTTGACTTCCCCACAATGACAGTCTGACCTGGAATTATCAGATGAACTAAACCCCTTTCTGTACTATGTTGCTTTCTGTCTGAGAATTTTATCACACCAGAAATAAAACAGCATCACAGGCTGCCAAAGATCTCTTCTTGCTTGAGAAATACATAGGGGAGACTTCTTACCATCTGTTTAAATTTTTAAAATTTAATTTTAAATTTATAAAATTAAATTGAAATTATTTCATTTCCCTCTATCCTTTCTTCTAGCCCTTCC